>NC_140995.1:10644298-10976798 GCF_052327205.1 Somniosus microcephalus
TTCCCGAACCTGCCGCACCGCAGCGGGCGCCGCAGCGCCGGAATAGCGCCGAAATTCAGCGCATAGCGCCAGTTTTCAGGCGCTAACAGCTTTCAGCAGCGCCGGCAGCCGTTTGGGCGCAGAAGTAGTGAATTTTTGGCCCGCCCAGCGCGACTTAGCTCCGGCACTAACACCCGGCGCTAAAGCCGTCGCTGCGCCAGAACCCAATTTCTAGGCCACCATCTTAGAGATCCATCTAAAACGAAACTAAAACTAAACTGCTTGTCTCTCACATGCCCTCTGCTGGTCAGGCATAAGTAATCAAACAGGCAAATATGCTGGTAAGGCATCATAATCAAACAGGCAAATACCATCACTATTTGCTGATATCATTACATCTCCCTTTCTTAAAACAAAAGTATTTTACTTTTATCAAACAACATGTTTTCTTTGTATTACTCTGCATTTTAACTGTAACACTTAATGAACTTACATTATCATTATCATTATCAAGGTTTTTTAACCTTGCTTTGTGTGTTCACATGAAATATGTAAATACACTATAACTTGAAGAAAGAATAAGATAACATTACTTCCTTCTATAACAAGAGTCCTTAAATTTGCTCAATGAGTCTCTCAGGAGGCTTCACGTGTCTTGAGGATTTTCTGATTGATTGTCCTTGAATCTGAGTTGTTGCCTCCGATGATGGTTTCTCAGCTGTGTGATCAGGTTGTTCAACAGTATCAGTCATTTGACCTGCTGTGTGATCAGGTTGTTCAACAGTATCAGTCTTTTGACCTGCTGTGGCTGGTCCCCTGAGAAGATCTCGACGATTTCTTCGCAGAACAGCACCCTCATCTGTCTGAATGGTGTATGATCTTGGTTGAACTTCACTCAGGACAGTTCCCTTCTGAGTCCATATGTTTGTTTTGTCTTTGAACCTTACTTGGTCACCAGTGTGGAGTTCAGGTAGGTTTTGTGTTCCTCTGTCATAGTAGTACTTTTGCTTTTCTTTCTGTTGTTCTTTGAACGTCCTCACTTTCTCCCCCTCTTTTGTTTTCAGGAGGTTCTCCGGGATGGGTAGGCTTGACCTTAGCCGACGTCCCATAAGGAGTTGGGCTGGTGACATACCACACTCGAGCGGCGTTGTGCGGTATACAAGCATGCTCTGGTAGAAGTCAGTTCCACTGTCTTTTGCCTTGTACATCAGTCTTTTCACTGTCTGGACTGATTTTTCCACTAGTCCATTGGACTGTGGAAAGTGAGGACTTGACGTTGTGTGGACAAAGTCCCACTCTTTGGCAAAGTGTCGGAAACTTGCATTGTAAAACTGGGGTCCGTTGTCTGTGAAGACCTCGCTTGCCACGCCATGTCTGGAGAATATGGCTTTCATACATGTTATCACAGCATCTGCAGTGGTGGTGTACAGTCTACAAACCTCTGGATACAGGGAGTAATAGTCTGTGACTACAAGATAGTCCTTCCCTTGACATACGAATAGGTCAGTGCCTACCTTCTGGTAAGGTCTGTCTGGCGCTGGGTGTGGCTTTAGTGGTTCTACCGGATTGCTTGCTCGATATTTCAGGCATATTGTGCAGTTTGACACCTCATTTGTCACATCGTGGTTGATTCGTGGCCAGTACATCACCTCTCGTGCTCTTTTCTTACACTTTTCGATTCCCAGATGTCCTCCATGGATCCTTTTTAGCATCTCTCTTCTCAGACTCTTTGGGATAACTATTTTACTTCCTTTGTAGATGATGTCTTCGACCACTGATAGTTCCGCCCTGCAGTTCCAGTACTCTGCCATGTCAGGTGAGCAGTCTTGCTTCATGTTGGGCCATCCATCCAAGATGCTTTTCCTCAGTCGTCTCATTGTTTCATCTTTGTTTGTCTCAGTCTTTATGAGCTCCATTTTTGCATCTGCTATGGGCAGTGCACTTGTGATCATGTCCATGTAGGCGTTCACTTTTTCATCCATTTTGGTGTTTGCGGGATCTCTTGGGTCAACAGCTCTGGACAACGTGTCTGCTGTATACATCAGCTTACCTGGGGTGTACGCAACATTCAGTGTATAGCTTTGCAGCCTGATCATCATTCTTTGTATTCTAAGCGGACAGCTATTTAGTGGCTTTTGGAACAATGCAATCAAGGGCTTATGGTTAGTCTCTATACTGATTGCTTGTCCTGACACAAACTGGTGAAATCTTTCACAGGCGTATGTGATGCTGAGCAGCTCCTTTTCTATTTGAGCATATCGCGTCTCCGCGTCTGTCATTGAGCACGATGCATATGCAATAGGTTGCCAGTAGTCATATTTTTGCAGAAGAACGGCACCGAGCCCACTCTGTGATGCATCTGATGATATCTTCATGGGTCTCGTTGGGTCATAAAACCTCAGAACTGGTTCCTCTGTGAGCAGTTTCTTTAGATCGCTCCATGACTTCTCATGCTCATGATTCCATTCCCATTCTATGTTCTTTTCAGTTAGTCGTCTCAGTGGCGCCATCTTTTCTGAGAGGTTGGATATGAATTTCCCCATGTAGTTGATCATTCCATTAAACCTCTGCACATCCTTTTTGCATTGTGGCTTTGGCATATTCTCAATGGCGGACACCTTTCTGGGATCTGGTCTGATGCCCTCACTGCTAAAGATATCTCCCACGAATGTCAGTTCTGTCACCCCGAGCTGGCATTTCTCTCTATTCAGCTTCAGGTTTGTTTTCCTTGTTGCTTCCAGCACTTTTTTCAGTCTCTCGTCATGCTCAGTTCTCGTGGTTCCCCATACTGTGATGTCATCCATTGATGTATCAACTCCCTCCAGGTGCTCATAGATCATATGGATAGTTTTGTGATACACTTCAGGAGCTGAGGCAATGCCAAATGGTAACCTTAGGAATCTGTATCTGCCAAATGGACTGTTGAACGTGCACAGCCTTGAACTTGCCTCGTCCAGTTTCATCTGCCAAAATCCTGATGATGCATCTAACTTGCTGAAATACTTTGCATTTGCAAACTGTGACATGATTTCCTCACGTGTAGGAAGCTTGAAGTGCTCTCTCTTTATTGCTCTGTTTAGATCTCTTGGATCCAGGCAAATTTTGAGCTTTCCATTCTTTTTGTCCACAACGACGAGGGAACTCACCCACTCAGTTGGCTCATCTATCTTCTGAATCACGTTCAGGCTTTCCATCCTGTCCAACTCTGCCTTCAGTTGCTTTTGAAGAGCAAACGGAACTTTTCTGCATGGATGTATAACCGTTGGCATACTTTTATCTACTCTGATCGTGTGTTCTCCTGGAAGGCAGCCTAGACCCTGAAATAGGTCTTTGTACTCTTTCATGAGTTCATCATAGACTGTCTCTCCTTCGCTTTCCACAATGAGGACTCTCTTTACCAGGTTTAGTCTCTCACAGGCTTTTAAACCTAGTATGGCCTGCACATCCTTTGGCACCACGATTAATGCTAGCGTGTGCTCTCTGTCCTTGTGTGTTACTTTGACAATGCATTTTCCTTTCACTGGTATATCAGTACCTGAGTATCCTGTCACTTTCACTTTTATTCCATGTATCTTTGGTCTGGGTCTAATTTTCTTAAAATCAGTCTCTGATATCACATTAACTTGTGCTCCAGTATCCAATTTAAATGGAATGTGTATGTCATTCACTTTTAGTGTCAACATCCAGTCTCTTTTTTCTTTTTTGTTTTCAGACACAACATCTATATAGAACTCCTCTATCTCGCTTTCATCTACTGTTTGGACCTTGCTTTGTTGCGCTTGGTTCTTACAGCAACGGGCATAATGGTTGTTTTTGTTGCAACTATTGCATGTTTTACCATATGGTGGACACTTTTTTGGTGGATGCTGTGTACCACATTGACTACATGACTTTCGATTGCCCTTTCATTTTTGTTCGCTGGCCACGCCTCTTTTTTCACATTGGTGCTCTTTTTGTCAAACGGTTTGTGTCCGTTCATTCTCACTGCATCCATGTTGCAGCTACTGTCACTGAACAGCTCCTTTGCCTGCAGCTTCACAGTCTCTGTAGCCCTACACAGTGCTATGGCTTTTCCCAGGTCTAGATTTTGCTCTCTTAGCAGTCTTTCCCTTAGACCATTATCTGGAATACCACACACCAGTCTGTCTTTTATCAGCGAGTCTGTCAGTCCCCCAAATTCACACGTTTTGCTTCGGTTTCTCAGTTCAGTCACATACAGATCAATAGTCTCTCCCGTTTTCTGTACACATGTGAAAAATCTGTGCCTCTCAAACGTCACGTTACATTTAGGTATGCAGTAGGCCTCAAACTGTTCCATTATTTTATCCAGCTTCATTTTGTCTCCATCAGCAGCGAATGTGAAGTTATTATACACCTCCAGCGCTTCATCACCCACGACATGTAAGAACACTGACGCTTTCATTTTATCACTTTTCTCGTCAGCTCCGATTGCTGATAAATACAACTCCAAACGTTGTTTGAACCTCCTCCAATTTTCAGCCACATTACCTGTCAACTGAAGCTTCGCCGGTGGGTGTAAACCTTCCATTTTTTCACTTCGTTAACTATTCTCCAATGGTAAGTAACGATGTTCTCTTTTGGCTTGCTAATATGTGGAGAGCTGATTTAACTTCAGATTTTTCCTCTTCATCTCTTTCAATCACTTCTGACACCATGTATCGATTTGTATGTGGGTTCAATGACGACACATTGATGAAAGAGAATGACTTTTTATCTAAAGTATGTTCAACTCATTTAACAGCATTACAGGAGACACCATCTTAGAGATCCATCTAAAACAAAACTAAAACTAAACTGCTTGTCTCTCACATGCCCTCTGCTGGTCAGGCATAAGTAATCAAACAGGCAAATATGCTGGTAAGGCATCATAATCAAACAGGCAAATACCATCACTATTTGCTGATATCATTACAATCCTAACCGCCAATCCACTATCACAGAACCATCTCCTGAATCTAACAGAATTAGACACACGAAATAGGAGCAGGATCAGGCTACACGGCCCCTGGGCCCGCTCCGCTACCCACAGGGCCATGACTGATCCGAACCTAGACTCATGTCCAAATTCCTGCCCGCTCCCCGTAACCCTTAATTCCCTTTACTTCTAGGAAACTGTCTATTTCTGTTTTAAATTTATGTAATGATGTAGCTTCTACAGCTTTTTGGGGCAGCATATTCCATGGACCTACCACCCTCTGAGTGAAGTAGTTCCTCCTCATCTCAGTTTTGAAACAGCAGCCCCTTATTCTAAGACTATGCCCCCTAGTTCTAGTTTCACCCATCATCAGGAACATCTTCCCCGCATCCACCCGATCCAACCCCTTCACAATCTTATATGTTTCAATAAGATCGCCTCTCATTCTTCTGAACTCCAATGAGTAGAGTCCCAATCTACTCAACCTCTCCTCATATGTCCATCCCCTCATCCCCGGGATTAGCCGAGTGAACCTTCTTTGTACTGACTCGAGAGCAAGTATGTCCTTTCTTAAGTATGGACACCAAAACTGTACGCAGTATTCCAGGTGCGGTCTCACCAATACCTTGTACAACTGAAGCAATACCTCCCTATTTTTATATTCTATCCCCCTAGCAATGAAAGCCAACATTCCATTGGCCTTCTTAATCACTTGCTGCACCTGCATACTAACCTTCTGCCCTCTTGAGGATCCCTGATTATAATCACTCAACCATTGGTGGCCGTGCCTTCTGTTGCCTGGGCCCAAAGCTCCAGAATTTCCTGCCTAAACCTCTCCGCCTCGCTACCTCTCTTTCCTCCTTTAAGACGCTCCTTAAAACCTCCCTCTTTGACCAAGCTTTTGGTCACCCGCCCTAATTTATCCTCATGTGGATCGGTGTCAAATTGTTCTGTCTTCTAACACTCCTGTGCAGCACCTTGGAACATTTTACTACGTTAAAGGCGCTATATAAATACAAGTTGTTGTTGAACAGGACATTCTGTGCAGCTTAAACTTCAATCAACAAACTATATCCGTCCCTGCTGGGGCCAAAGTGATTCATTCATTCGCTCGCTCCTTCTGTTCTTTCTGAGCAAGCCGCTCAGGCTTGTGAAGTAATAATGAGGCATGTATTAAACACCAGCTTTCCCACTTCTGCTTACGTTGCTTCAGATTAAAATTCAAGGCAAAACATCTGTCTCCCCTCTGTCACATGGCTACAACGAGCTGAACAAAATATCACTGTAACAGGTTTTAATTTAGTTATGGAATTGTGACCTACAGCTGCTCGCAGTTTAAGGGGACATGCACCAGCTCCACCTCGGAACTGACGAATGCTCCTGGGGTGCAATCCTTTAGAATCATAAAAAAAATCATCGATTATGAGAAAGATGTGTCACACCGGCAGCATTAGTTATATACCGCGGTAAGATAAGAAAGTGACAGTGCGTCACACCATCCCTGCGAACTAATCTATTTACATAGAGGCACGTTCTATATACTGGGGTAGATTTTCATCTTTACCAGCCAGGCGATAAGCATTGCCTGGTCTGAGTGCAGAAAGGGAAATCTGGTGAGGAGGATTGCACAGCCCTTATAGAAACATAGAAATATAGAAGATAGGAGCAGGAGTAGGCCATTCGGCCCCTCGAGCCTGTTCCGCCATTCAATGAGATCATGGCTAATCATCCAAATTCAGTGCCCTGTCCCTGCTTTCTCCCCATATCCCTTGATCCCTTTAGCCTTAAGAAATATATCTAACTCCTTCTTGAATATGTTTAATGAATTGGCCTCTACTGCCTTCTGCGGTAGAGAATTCCACAGGTTCACCACACTCTGGGTGAAGAAATTCCTCCTCATCTCTGTCCTAAATGGCTTACCCCTTATCCTTAGACTGTGACCCCTGGTTCTGGACTCCCTGGACTCCCTTCCTGCATCTAGCCTGTCTAGTCCTGTTACAATTTTATAAGTTTCAATGAGATCCCCTCTCATTCTTCTAAACTCCAGCGAGTATAAGCCCAATCGACCCAATCTCTCCTCATACGTCATTCCTGCCATCCCAGGTATCAGTCTGGTGAATCTTCGCTGCACTCCCTCCATGGCAAGAACATCCTTCCTCAGATAAGGCTAGAACTGGCTGGATTTTCCTTCATTTGTATTTTACATACTAACTCTTGTCCCTTTCCTCTTTCTCCTGAGTCCTTCTTGAGGAGGCTCCCGCATGGCAAGACACCTGGGAGGAGGCCAATCCCCCTGCTGATGCACCGACAATTGCTCCATCCCTCCCAGGCACCAGCTCAGACACCGGCACTCTGTGCAGGCTTGATAATGAGCCAGAGGGGTCTGCGCGAGTGAGCAGCAGCAGCAGGTACTGGTGGCAGGGACAGTGCAAGAGACAGCGCGCCAGTGGGGGAGGTCCGGACCCAGCTCCGCTGAGGAGGACAGTGGTGAGGATCGTGGGCCTAGCCATTAACGGAACACTGTCGAGCTGTACACCACATGCTACAGTTCAGAGGGACCTGGGGGTCCTTGTGCATGAAAAACAAAATGTTAGCATGCAGGTACAGCAAGTAATCAAAAAGGCAAATGGAATGTAGGCCTTTATTGCAAGGGGGTTGGAGTATAAAAGCAGGGAAGTCCTGCTACAACTGTACAGGGTATTGGTGAGACCACACCTTGAGTACTGCATACAGTTTTGGTCTCCTTATTAAAGGAAGGATATACTTGCATTGGAGGCAGTTCAGAGACGATTCACTAGGTTGATTCCAGAGATGAGGGGGTTGACTTATGAGGAAAGGTTGAGCAGGTTGGGCCTATACCCATTGGAATTTAGAAGAATATTGAAACATATAAGATACTGAGGGGGCTCAACAAGGTAGATGCAGGGAGGATGTTCCCCCTCGTGGGGAAACCTAGAAATCGGGGGCATAGTTTCAGAATAAAGGGTCGCCCTTTTAGAACTGAGATGAGGAGGAATTTCTTCTCTCAGAGGGTCGTAAATCTGTGGAATTCTTGTGGGTTCACAGTCCCCACTCCAGGGACTTGAGCACATAAAGCTAGGCTGACACTCTCCCAGTGCAGTGCTGAGGGAGTGCTGCACTGTCGGAGGTGCCGTCTTTTGGATGAGACGTTAAACCGAGGCCCCGTCTGCTCTCTCAGGTGGATGTAAAAGATCCCCATGGGCACTATTTCGAAGAGAAGCAGGGATGTTATTCCCGGTGTCCTGGGTCAATATTTCTCCCACAATCAACGTCACAAAAACAGATTATCCGGTCATTATCACACAGCAGCAGGAGTCCTCATCGGACAGGGAAGATCAGGGGGAAGGACAGGAAGCAACAGAAGAAAGGGGCCAACTCAACACCTTGAAGTGAGAGTAGTGAGGGATCACTGCTCAGCGATTCTTGTGACCTGCTTGTTCCCCTGCCCTGAGAACTTAGACAGAGCCACTTTGCTTAACAATCCTTCTTACATCCTTCACCACTCCCTTCATCATGCATTAAAGAAGATTCAAACCAATCAGACAACATCTATATCATTGACATTCTGACCAGACAGACTCAGAATCCGCCTTGAATCCACGCAGCAAACCAAAGTGCCAAACGTGAGGTAATTGCCTTCCGTTTATTTCCCACCCAAATGATCAGTAGATGCGCTGACACCCCGAGCGAGCCAATAAACACGTAAACACTTTCAACGCACCACTGCCACGCCCATGGGGCTGAGGCTCAGCACTTCCATTAATCTACAGGAGGGAAGACTGCAGAAGACGAGTGACTTCTTCTGCGCCCCTATCAATTTGGGTCACCAAGCTGTCCAAGTCTGCTGTGAGGGCCTGGCTGCAGTGTCCCTGGAGGTGACCACACTATCCAGGGTAGACTGCAGAGTGCTGATGCCAAGCAAGATGACACCACGCAGGCTGGGAAAAAACAGACTCCTCCACACTCGTGGCCACAGTGCTGAAACCCCTTGGCACACCCATCCAACACCTCGTGTACATAAGAACATAAGAAATAGGAGCAGGAATAGGCCCCTCAAGCCTGCTCCGCCATTCAATAAGATCATAGCTGATCTTGGGCTCAAAGCCACTTCCCCACCCGTTCCCCATAACCCTTCACTCCCTTACCTTGCAAAAATCTGTCTAGCTCCACCTTAAATGTATTCAATGACCCAGCCTCCGCAGCTCTCCTTCTGCATGCATGGCACGCTCCCCCTGGTCGAACAGGCAGCAGGTCCTGTTGCTGGAGATACCGAGACAAACTGCCTGGAGAAGTGCGGCCTCCTCCTGCACTGCTCTTCAGAGCGGCCTCTGCCTGAACACCCTCTGAGCTGTGTAAGGCCTCTGACAAGTAGACCTCCTCACTTGTTTCTCCTGAGAGGCCCCGATGCTGCTCCTCCCCATTCCCCCGAGTGTTCATCCATCCAGAATAAAGTCACAATAATAGCCCCCCCCCCATAATAAGCAGCTGAAGCTGTCTGACGGTGATCAGGCCCCCAAAGAAAAGTGTGAAAGAAGTGATCTGGAAGCTGGGAAAACCTCCTGGCAAATCGGACATTAAAAAGATCCATTGAGCTTCAGCCCCCTTTTATACGGCTTCAGGAGCGCCCACACACCGATCCCACCGGGAATTTCTGCTGGGTCTAGGACTGGGTGGGATCCCGCGATTTTCAGTTAAAATGGCGTTGGGGGTCCGGACGACATTATCGGAGTGTATTTTGGTGAGGTCCCCGGTCTGACAGTGGCAGGCAACCCTCCCGGTTTAAAAATGAACTCAGTTAAAATCGCAATGGGCGGGAATGGGTTGGGAACGCAACGGGAAGCACCCGACCTCCATTTCAAGCTTTCTGCCTGCCCCGTTCCCACCAGGTGGGCAGGGTTAAAATCGGACCTCGTAACTTTGTTGTTTTTTTTTGCTTAATATACGGTCAGTGGTACTTTTGTTAAGTATTTATGTTTTTCCTCTCCGGGGTTTCAAAATATTGACCGTGAGGCTGGTAGAGAAACATTTCTTTGTGATGAAAAACTCAGCTGGGTCCATTTTTGGGCCCAGAATCGGCGCTGCATAGGCAGCACGCGCCTCAACCCGGGAGCCCCCAGAAGCTGGCCCGAAATTGGGTTGCGGGCTGCATTTCAATAATTTGGGACTGGCTGAGACTGCCCGTCGCACCTCCAAAGGCAGCTTGCCCGTCTCCGCAAACGAATTTTGAGCCGCTTGTCGTGCCGGCAGCTGCAGCGGCAGCCCCGATTTTCCTGAGACAGGCATTAAGCCCCTCATTAGCATATAAAAGGCTGACGCCTGTTTTTGTTTTATTATTCGTTTATGGGATGTGGACGTCGCTGGCCAGGCCAGCATTTATTGCCCGTCCCTAATTGCCCTCGAGAAGGTGGCGGTGAGCCACCTTCTTGAAAACTGAGTGGCTTGCTGGGCCATTTCAGAGGGCAGTTAAGAGTCAACCACATTTTGCAGTGGGTCTGGAGTCACATATCGGCCAGACCGGGTCAGGGTGGCAGATTTCCTTCCCTAAAAGGACACTAGTGAACCAGAAGAGTTTTTATGACAAACCGATAGTTTCATGGTCACCGTCACTGATACTAGTAATTATTCCAGATTTATTTAATTAACTGGTGGTGGGATTGTGAACTCACGTCTCGTGGATCATTAGCCCAGGCCTCTGGATTACTAGCCCAGTGACATTACCGCTACACTACCGTTCCCATTTTAGGCGTGGGGCGTCCTTCGGGAAGCAGGGCAGCGGTCCCCAGCACTGGGGTGCATTGCCCCCATTTTTGATGCCCCGTAAGATGGGCGTAACGTGGTCCAAATTCAACCCCATTGTCTCGGAGGTTAGAATGGGGGCAAGACTTTCAATTGGTTGTTGATACCGGTGATAGTTCATCGGATGAGAATCATGATTCAAGATGCTGCTCGTGTAGGGCTCTTTTTATCTATATTCGCTGGAGTTTAGAAGAATGAGAGGGGATCTCATTGAAACTTATAAAACTCTAACAGGACGAGACAGTCTAGATGCAGGAAGGCTGCTCCCGATGGCGGGGGAGTCCAGAACCAGGGGTCACAGTCTAAGGATAAGGGGTAAGCCATTTAGGACAGAGAGGAGGAGGAATGCCTTCACCCAGAGAGTGGTGAACCTGTGGAATTCTCTACCACAGAAGACAGTTGAGGCCAATTCATTAAATATATTCAAGAAGGAGTTGGATATATTTCTTAAGGCTAAAGGGATCAAGGGGTATGGGGAGAAAGCAGGGACCGGGTACTGAATTTGGATGATCAGCCATGATCTCATTGAATGGCAGGGCAGGCTCGAGGGGCCGAATGGCCTACTCCTGCTCCTATCTTCTATGTTTCTATGTTTAAAATAAAAAACTGGTCTTCTCTGCAGATGTGATGCGAACCATAACTTTTGCCCTCTGCTTGCTGTAGGTGCAAACTTGGCCAAATACTTGTTGCGAGTAAAACGATGCAGTTCCAGCAATCCAGCTCCTCCCCCTCCCCCGCCCCCTCGCCAGTTTTAAACAATGCATTATTGCGGTTTCTGTAACTGTAAAACTTCCTCATTAAATCTCAAAAAACCAGCAGCTGGAGAAACATCACAGCAGATATGTCCCTTGGGGAAAATTTTTTTTTTTTAATTTGTTCCCATTGCCCCTGAGTTCAGAAGGCAGGGTAGAAATGGTGCAGTGAGCTATGTTTCATCAGCTCTGCATTCCAAAAATAAACCGTCGAGCTGCAGTTCTGCATTCTTCCCCCAATGAGCCTCTGAGTCCGAAGGTTGTGGGTTCACAGTCCCCACTCCAGGGACTGTGAGCACATAAAGCTAGGCTGACACTCCAGCGCAGTGCTGAGGGAGTGCTGCACTGTCGGAGGTGATGTCTTTCAGATGAGACGTTAAACCGAGGCCCCGTCTGCTCTCTCAGGTGGATGTAAAAGATCCCCATGGGCACTATTTTGAAGAAGAGCAGGGGGAGTTATCCCCGGTGTTCTGGGGCCAATATTTATCCCTCAATCAACATCACTAAAACAGATTATCTGGTCATTATCACATTGCTGTTTGTGGGAGCTTGCTGTGCGCAAATTGGCTGCCGCATTTCCCACATTCCAACAGTGACTCCACTTCACAAAGTACTTCATTGGCTGTAAAGCGCGTTGAGACGTCCGATGGTTGTGAAAGGCGCTATAGAAATACTATCTCTCTCTCTCTCTCATGGCAGCTGTCTCCCATTCTGCCAGAACATTTCACACCTAATCTAGAGCCGTCTTTTGTCTCCACTAGTCCTATCACCATCTCGTCTGGTTTTGAATACCTCTTAATGTCTCTTCGCTTCTCTTTTGTTCTCTCACCCCCATTTCCCAGCCCCCAAACTGGCCTTTTAATCTGTTTCATTTCCTGTGTTTTTTCTCAGTCCTGACGAAGGGTTTCGACCTGAAATGTTGACTCTATTTCTCTCTCCACGGATGTTGCCTGGCCTGCTGAGTTTTTCCAGCCTTTGCTGTTGCTATATAGAAATACAAGTCTTTCTTTCTTTCTTTCAGTATCCGCGCTGATACAAATGTTGATCAAAACTCCGGCACTAAACCACGGTGCAAAGAGGTGTCATTGAAAACTGATTGCACGACAGAAACATCGCCTGCACTTCAAACAAACCACACAGCTCCAGCCGTCAGGAAAATCACAACTGCCTACACTTCAGAGTATGAATCGCATCTGGTGCAGTCATCACGTCGGCGACTTTTACACCAGGCGAGCAGGATTGGAGAAATCAGCGGGTCTTTTTCTTGTTGTTGCACAAATGGCACGCCCAGCTTTTTTTTTGCAGCTCCTAAATCCCTGCAGGAAAGAGCGATTTACATATGAAACTTTGCAATAATTAATGTGTCGGCAGAAGAACCTGGCTGGGCTGCTGCCACCTCAAGGCGGCGTGTTGTTTTTTTTTGGGGGGTGTGAATCCAGTGCTGAGGACCATGCTGGGTGTCAGATACATTGGAAGTGATTTTACAGGAGAAGGGCAGTCAGGGCCGAGGGACATTGCTTCCACCGTCTCGGAGCTCTGTGCACCGTTTGTAAATGCCGAGTCACAACCGTTTCATTAAACAGCTATTGATGGCTATCATGCCAATGTGAGAGGAGGTCTGGTGTATTGATAAGGAGTTTCCCTCAACAGTAAAAGGCACAAATGCAAATTGAACAGCAAAATCCTGTTACCGAGACATGAAGATGCAGCAGAAACCGCAAGGGCAGGAAATCGATTTGGCGACGCAGGCACAACATTGCTGTTTTTGCCCTGCTGTTAAGTAGGTGTTCACGCAGATAAGTTATCTTTCGGAACACAACCCTCCCCCTCACAGGAAAGAAATTGGCTTGGTGGCAGCTAATACCTGATACCCAGCACTAATTAAAAGTTAATCTTTCAAATCCTTCATGGTTCACGTAGCTGTTTACATCTGGTTAGCAAAGCAAGTAGGCTTCGAGCGTTCCAGCACTCTGGTACTTAACCTGGTATGAGGTGGGTGAAGTTGGATTAAAGCGGAAAGAGGAGGCAGTGATGTTTTTGCCTCTTGTGATTGTAACTGGCCCACATCCCACTTGTGAAAATGAGATGTAAACGTTACTAGAAAAGTTGACAGTGTTGGCCTGGAACTTGAAGACTTTCCCGCACAACCAAGAATTCATATGCACCTCTACCAAGTGGCCAAGATTTCTTTTTCGTTTAATACAATGAACCTAACATGGCCTGATGGTGCAGCTCTGTGTCATGGAATAGTTAGATGTAAGCTTTCCATTTGTATTTGCCCAGAGTGTGAATTCCTGACCTCGCGAGTAAAGGATAGCAATGTACAGAGTGATCAACAACCGTGCACAGCTCTGGTCGGAGTTATCTACAGACCTCCTGACAGTAGTGATGTAGTGGGGGGACAGGGGAGTGTCGATGGATGTAGTCTATATGGACTGCCAGAGGTATTTGATAAGGTTCCACACAAGTGATTATTATCAAAATACACAAACCTGGAGGGACCCTTGTGACATGGGTTGGTAATTGGTTGGAAGATGGGAAACAGAGTAAGGATAAAGGGAATGTTTTCCGATGGGTGTGATGTGACAAGTGGTGTTCCCCAGGGATCTGTACTGGGGCCTCAGCTTTTCACCATATATATATTAATGACTTAGATTAAGGAATAGAGAGTTGTATATCCAAGTTTGCAGATGGCACTAAGTTAGGGGGTTGTGTAGATGGGCGCAGGCAGTTGCAAAGGGACTTGGATTAGGTGAGCGAGCAAAACTGTGGCAGGTGGAGTTCAATGTGGGGTTATCCACTTGGATCCAAAAAAGACAAATTGGAATATTTTCTTGAAAGGCGAGAGACGAGGAATTGTGGAGGAGCCAAGGAACTTGGATGCCCGGGTGCACATATCACTAAAAGCACAGGTACAATAAGTACTCAGAACGCCTAATGGAATGTTAGCCTTTATATCAAGAGGATTGTAATACAAAGGGTAGGAAGTGATGCTTTAGTCGCACAGAGTGTCAGTCAACCCCATCTGGAATGCTGCTTTCAGTTTTGGGCATCACACTTAGAAAGGATATATTGGTCTTGGGTACAGTTCAGATTCACCAGAATGATACCAGGGCTTAAAGAGTTAAATTATGAGGGCAGGTTGCATAAGCTTGGGTTGTGTTCCCTTGAGTTTTGAAGGTTGAGGGGTGATCTAATTGAGGTGTTTAAAATGACAAAAGAAATTGATAGAACAGATGCAGGGCAGCTACCTCCTCTAGTGAGCCAGAAGGTTGTGGGTTTAAGTCCCACTCCAGGGACTTGAGCACATAAAGCTAGGCTGACACTCCCAGTGCAGTGCTGAAGGAGTGCTGCACTGTCGGAGGTGCCGTCTTTCGGATGAAACGTTAAACCGAGGCCCCCGTCTGCTCTCTCAGGTGGACATAAAAGATCCCATGGCACTATTTCGAAGAAGAGCAAAGGAGATATCCCCGGTGTCCTGGGGCCAATATTTATCCCTCATAACAACATAATAAAAAGATTATCTGGTTATTATCACATTGTTGCTTGTGAGAGCTTGCTGTGCGCAAATTGGCTGCCGCGTTTCCCACGTTACAACAGTGACTCCACTTCAAAAGTACTTCATTGGTTGTAAAGCGCTTTGAGACGTCTGGTGGTCATGAAAGGCACTATATAAATGCAAGTCTTTATTTTTTTCTTTCTTTCTAGTGGGCTGGGGGATCCAGAATAAGGGGCCACAATCTTAAAATGAGAGCTAAACCATTTAGGAGTGAAATCAGGAAACACATAAGAACATAAGAAAAAGAGCAGGAGTAGGCCAATCGGCCCCTCAAGCCTGCTCCGCCATTCAATAAGATCATGGCTGATCTGATCCTAACCGCCAATCCACTATCACTAACACAAAAGTTAGTGGAAATCTGGATTTCTCTCCCCGCAAAAAGGCTGTGGATGGTGGGTCAATTGAAACGTTCAAGATTGAGAGCGACAACTTGTTTTTTATTAGGTAAGGGTATCAAGGGATATGGATCAAAGGCGGGTAAATGGGGTTGAGGTACAGATCAGCCATGATGTGCTTGAATGGTGGAGCAGGCTAAGGCAGTGGGTGGTGGGGTGGGAGGTGGTTCAATGTCCTTCTCCTGCTCCTGATGTCCCTAGGAGAGAATGGATGAGTGAAATTGCGGCATCTCTTTAGCCGTGAAGAGAAAGCCTATAAGGAGGTTATAGGCTGTCTTCCATAAGGAAATGGCTCGTGGTAGAAGAAGGACATAAGAAAATGGGTGAAAAAATAACTTACAAATACAGGAGAAAAAAAAACAATTAAAACAAGACAAAAAAGTACCGCATTAGTTGCTCATATGTCCCAACGGATAGGGTCAGTACAACACAGCAACTGCAGACTCCTCCAAAGCCAATCTGTTCCTCGCTGTGTTTTCCCAGTCGGTTTGCCTAATAGCACGCTAAAAGCTCATCTTCCCATCGAGCAGATGCAAAGCCTCATGTCCAAACCTGATGGAGTCACTATAGAGATGGAATATCCAACTAGCACCTAATTCAGCCATTTCCCGAGCAGATGGTGCGGTGCTGCAGGCAAGATCTCCCTGTTAATTACCAGCCCCGCGTACAGATGGAAATGTCAGTCAGTCTGTGAGACTCTGGTTCCTCTGTTTGCCTCTGTCCGCATGCCTCGAACAAAGCGAAAAGGCTTCACTGCCAAAACAGGCCTCACGCACCGAGCAGCTGGCAGCTTAAACAACAAACTTTCAATTGGTGAAAGGAGAAAGATAGCTCAAGTAGGAACAGCCAGCATAGGCCGACACGGTGCTTAATTTAGATTGTGGTATGTGTACTGTCATGATTAGATCTTATCAGAGAGTTGGAAAGCATTTCTGTGCATTTGTTGAGAGGATGTGCTTACTTCGGGAAAGAGCTTTTTTATATTATACTTTTTTGATGCTTTGTGTTATGTTAATTGTAGGAACAGTCTCTCTCTTGAAATAATCATTATAGTGATACTAATACTAACGCTAACACTAATACTAACGCTAACACTAATACTAACGCTAACACTAATACTAACGCTAACACTAACACTAATGCTAACACTAATGCTAACACTAATACTAATGGTAACACTAATGCTAACACTAAAGCTAACACTAATGCTAATGCTAACACTAATGCTAACACTAATGCTAACACTAATGCTAATGCTAACACTAATGCTAACACTAATACGAATGGTAACACTAATGCTAACACTAATATGAATGCTAACACTAATGCTAACACGAATGCTAACACTAATGCTAATGCTAACACTAATGCTAACACTAATACGAATGGTAACACTAATGCTAACACTAATATGAATGGTAACACTAATGCTAACACTAATACGAATCGTAACACTAATGCTAACACTAACACTAATACTAATGCTAACACTAACACTAATGCTAACACTAATGCTAACACTAATGCTAACACTAATACTAATGGTAACACTAATGCTAACACTAATGCTAACACTAATACGAATGGTAATACTAATGCTAACACTAATATGAATGGTAACACTAATGCTAACACTAATACGAATGGTAACACTAATGCTAACACTAACACTAATACTAATACTAACGCTAACACTAATACTAATACTAACACTAACACTAATGCTAACACTAATGCTAACACGAATGCTAACACTAATGCTAACACTAATGCTAATGCTAACACTAACACTAATGCTAACACTAATGCTAACACGAATGCTAACACTAATGCTAATGCTAACACTAATGCTAACACTGATACTAATGGTAACACTAATGCTAACACTAATGCTAATGCTAACACTAATACTAACGCTAACACTAATGCTAATGCTAACACTAATGCTAACACTAATACGAATGGTAACACTAATGCTAACACTAACACTAATACTAATGCTAACACTAATACTAATACTAACACTAACACAATACTAATGCTAACACTAACACTAATGCTAACACTAATGCTAATGGTAACACTAATGCTAACACTAATACTAATGGTAACACTAATGCTAACACTAATGCTAACACTAATACTAATGGTAACACTAATGCTAACACTAATGCTAACACTAATACTAATGCTAACACTAATGCTAATACTAAGGGTAATACTATTGCTAAAACTATTACTAAGTGTTTAACCAACTTGATTGAGTTTTTTGATGAGGTAACAGAGAGGGTTGATGAGGGTAATGCGGTTGATGTGGTGTACGGTACATGGATTTCCAAAAGGCATTTGATAAAGTGCCACATAATAGGCTTGCCCGCATAGTTGAAGCCCATGGAATAAAAGGGACAGTGACAGCATGGATACGAAATTGGCCAAGTGATAGGAAACAGAGAGAAGTGGTGAACGGTTGTTTTTCGGACTGGAGGAAGGTATACAGTGGTATTCCCCAGGGGTCGGTACTAGGACCACTGCTTTTCTTGATATACATTAATCACTTGGACTTGGGTGCACAGGGCACAATTTCAAAATTTACAGATGACACAAAACTTGGAAGTATAGTGAAGAGTGAGGAGGAGAGTGACAGACTTCAAGAGGACATAGACAGGCTGGTGGAATCGGTGGACACGTGGCAGATGAAAGTTAACACAGAAAAGTGCAAAGTGATACATTTTGGTAGAAAAAATGAAGAGATAAATATAAGCTAAAGGGTACAATCCTAAAGTGGGTGCATGAATAGGGAGACCTGGGGGTACATGTGCACAAATCGTTGAAGGTGGCAGGGCAGGTTGAAGCAATTAAAAAAGCTTACAGGATCCTGGACTTCATGAATAGAGGTATAGAGTACAAAAGCGTCGAAATTATGATGAACCTTTATAAAACACTGGTTCGGCCTCAACTGGAGTATTGTGTCCAATTCTGGACACCGCACTTTAGGAAGGATGTGAAGGCCTTAGAGAGGGTGCAGAAAAGGTTTACGAGAATGGTTCCAGGGATGAGGGATTTCAGTTATGTGGATAGACTGGAGAAGCTGGGGTTGTTCTCCTTGGAGCAGAGAAGGTTGAGAGGAGATTTGATAGAGGTGTTCAAAATCATGAGGGGTCTGGAGAGAGTAGATAGAGAGAAACTGTTCCCATTGGTGGAAGGGTTGAGAACCAAAGGACACAGATTCAAGGTAATTGGCAAAAGAACCAAAGGCGACATGAAGAAAAACTTTTTTACGCAGCGAGTGGTTATGATCTGGAATGCACTGCCTGAAAGGGTGGTGGAGGCAGACTCAATCACGGCTTTCAAAAGGGAGTTGGATAAGTACCTGAATGAAAGTAATTTGCAGGGCTACGGGGAAAGGGCGGGGGAGTGGGACTAGCTGAAGTGTTCTTGCAGAGAGCCGGCACGGGCTCGACGGGCCGAATGGCCTCCTTCCGTGCCATGATCCCATGATTCTATAAAACTAATGCTAATACGTTGAAAAGTAACCAGACAGTAAGGTCCAACACGGCACCTTATATAGGTGCAGTGTTATTTAACGTCACTTGACCATGAGTGAAGCGATTGCATCTAAACGTAGGTGAAGGGAACGAGGATGTCTGCGACACTCCAAAGAAGAAACGGAAAAGGGGGTGACATGAATCAGTCATTCATGAAAGAAAGTCTTATGAAATAATACTGAGCGGCCTACGGGTGGCACTGTCCAGGGAGAGTATAAATGCTCGGGCATGGGCCCAGCTTGCGCAGGACATTCTTAACAAGAACTAGTGAAGGACACAACTAGACCTCCATGCTGTAAAACAGTTGATTAAAGCTTTGTTTAACGCTTAGACCAAGTGCCTCGTAGTTTTCTTATGTCAGAGGGCCTGTTCCTTTCGGACTGAGTGATATCAGAGCCCAAATTTAAAGAGTGGATTGCAAAAACATAACGGCACAGTGAAAATTTAATTTTCTATTAAAAATAAAGCTGTGAGAAAGCACATGGACACACAGAGGGGGGGGGCGCGCACAATTGTAATCTAAACTGACAGGATCGGGCGCAATGCTGGCCTTACATGCCACCTGATTTTACTCTCCATTGCAGCCAATGAAGGGTAGTATTGGTGAGGTGTAAAACTGGCGTTCCACCCGACCCGGTTAGATATTTTGCAACCAAAGACAGTCCTGAGGAGACTCGTGTCATTGCTGCGGAGGTCGATTATGTGCAGCATGCAGTTGTGCGGCTACTTGTCGCATTTATGGCGGGACGAAGCTGGCTGCTGGAGCATTTTCAGGTTCAGAGTCAGGTCATAGAAATTCGCAGCGGGGGCAGCAGTGCGGAAGATATTTTGGGGCCCTATTCCGTTGACCTGCGGGCGGTACAATCTCAAAGAGAGGCAGGTGGAAATTGGTTTCCGGCCCATTTTCACGACCCCCCCTGCAAAAATAAGCGACACGCTGCCAGCTGGAGGCCTGGTGCGCCCCCAAAATTGGGTCTCGGGCCTTCTTTTAACAACATAGGTGAGCTGCCGGCACCCACTGCACCTGCAGAGGCAACTGGCCTGCCATGGGAGATGAAATTCTAGGCCTGCTGCCTCGGCCTGGCAGTGTCCCTCGGCTAAGTCCCGGTGGGGTGAGGGTTGAGAAGAAGATTAGGAAAAGTGCGATTGCAGTCCGGCAGCACACCTGCTCCTCCCGACTCCGTAGGCAGGTAAGTTATAAATAAGCTTACTTTTCGGCGGTGGCCGCTTGCTTGAATCCCCAGCAATCCCACCAAAACCGGAGCGGAGTAGGCTCGACGCCCGCTCGGCTCGCAGCTGACCGACGTTGCCGAGGGGTCCTTAAACAGGTACTAAGCCCCTCAATGAGTGGTGTGTGGGGAGGAAGCGGGTTTCGATTCACAGGGGCACTGGCACCAGGAGTGGGGAAAGAGGGAGCTGTTCCGTCGGGACGGGCTCCACTTAAACCGGGCTGGGACCAGCGTCCTGGCAAATTGAATAACTAGGGCAGTAGACAGGGCTTTAAACTAAAAAAAGTGGTGGGGGGGAGGGGTCAGGTGAGGGGAAATTTAGAAATCTAAAGAGAAAGGTCAAAGCAATAAAGCAGTAGAAACATAGAAACATAGAAGATAGGAGCAGAAGTAGGCCATTCGGCCCCTCGAACCTGCTCCGCCATTCAATGAGATCATGGCTGATCATCCAAATTCAGTACCCTGTCCCTGCTTTCTCCCCATATCCCTTGATCCCTTTAGCCTCAAGAAATATATCCAACTCCTCCTTGAATATATTTAATGAATTGGCCTCCACTGCCTTCTTTGGTAGAGAATTCCACAGGTTCACCACTCTCTGGGTGAAGAAATTCCTCCTCATCTCTGTCCTAAATGGCTTACCCCTTATCCTTAGACTGTGACCCCTGGTTCTGGACTCCCCGACCATCGGGAACATCCTTCCTGCATCTAGTCTGTCTAGTCCTGTTAGAATTTTATAAGTTTCAATTAGATCCCCTCTCATTCTTCTAAACTCCAGCGAGTACAAGCCCAATCGACCCAATCTCTCCTCATACGTCATTCCTGCCATCCCAGTGTAGCGATTTGGGTAAAAATAAACAGAGTGTGACAGGAAGGGTCAGAGGCCTAGAAATTCGGTGGAGGCCCAAACGGGGTGCCAAGCTTGCCTGGGCGCCGGAATTACCGCTGCGATCGGAGCAGTTGCGACCGCCGGAAATTCATCTTGTGCACCCCAAGAGGGAGTCGGGGCGCTGCTCGAGGCGCTCCGCGTCCCTCTTAGGGCGCTGAAACTGAATATCGCAGCGCAACGTGCCGCAGCGCCACACGCTGCGGCACGGCGCGCTGCGGTACTGCAGGCCTTCCTCCCATTCTTAAGGGGGAGGGGCCTGCTGCAGCGCGATCTCCGATCGTGAGTGCTGGCCAAAGAGCTCGGCACCGAGGAGAAGTGCCGGGCTCTCGGAAAACAGCCGGCACTGCCACGGGGGGAGATCAGGAGGCCGGGGACGGAGGTGCTGGCAGGCGGCCGCCGAAAAAGACGGCCGCCCCGCACCTCCACCTTAATTTGCACCACTCCCGCCACAGGCAGGCCCCGTGAACCGGGCACGATTTGCGGCCAGAGTAGCGGAGGCGGACGCAAACAAATATGGCGATCGGGGCGGTCGCGGGGCGCTGCGCACACCGATGACATCATCGGTGGCGGCGCAGCGCTACAGGCTAACGCCGCCATTAGCGCCCCCGATAAATATCGCGGGAGGCGCGGCCAGTGGCGCTACAGCCACTGAGTGCCCTCTTTAGGCACTAACTAGTGGCGCAGCCCACCGAATTTCTAGGCCAGAGAGTTTAACGGTAGCAGTGCAGCAGAGACTAAGGTCAAAGCAGGGGATAATGGTAAAAAATGTAAATTAAAGGCTCTTTATCTGAATGCACAAAGCATTCGTGACAAGATAGATGAACTAGTGGCACAAATAGAGATACATGGCGTTGGACCAATTTCAGGTGTCCTTGGATTGCCTTGTGAAACTGATCATTCTTGTCCACCTTTTCTGCCCAGAAAAACAGGTGCAATCAGAACCAATCTCTACCCCAATAAGTGATTTTTTCCAAGCCACTGATACCTCAAATGATAGCAACACTAAGTGCTACGCTGATAATCTACATCCCAGGGTACTTAAGGAAGTGGCCTTAGAAATAGTAGATGCATTGCTGGTCATCTTCCAGAACTCGATAGACTCTGGAACAGTACCCATGGATTGGAGGGTAGCTAATGTTACCCCACTATTCAAAAAAGGTGGTAGAGAAAAAGCAGGGAATTATAGACCGGTAAGCCTGGCATCGGTAGTGGGGAAAGTGCGAGAGTCCATTATAAAAGATGTAATAGCAGAGCACTTGGAAAGCAGTGACAGGATCGGACAAAGTCAACATGGATTTACAAAAGGTAAATCATGCTTAACTAATCTACTGGAATTTTTTGAGGATGTAACTGGTAAAATAGATAAGGGAGAACCAGTGGATGTGGTGTATTTGGACTTTCAGAAGGCTTTCGATAAGGTCCCACATAAGAGATTAGCGTGCAAAATTAAGGCACATGGGATTGGGGGCAAGGTATTGACTTGGATAGAGAACTGGTTGGCGGACAGAAAGCAAAGAGTTGGAATAAACGGGTCGTTTTCCGAGTGGCAGGCAGTGACTAGTGGGGTACCGCAAGGATCGGTCCTAGGACCCCAGCTGTTCACAATATATATCAATGATCTGCACGAGGGAATTGGATGTAATATCTCCAAATTTGCAGACGACACAAAGCTGGGTGGGAGGGTAAGCTGTGAGGAGGATGTTGTGAAACTCCAGTACGATTTGGACAGGTTGGGTGATTGGGCAGAAACATGGCAAATGCACTATAATGTGGATAAATGTGAGGTTATCCACTTTGGTGGCAAAAACAGGAAGGCAGATTATTATTTGAATGGCAATAGATTGGGAGAAGGGGAATTGCAAAGAGACCTGGGTGTTCTTGTGCAGCAGTCGCTGAAGGTAAGCATGCAGGTGCAGCAGGCAGTTAAGAAGGCAAATGGTATGTTGGCCTTCATAGCAAGAGGGTTCGAGTACAGGAACAAGGATGTCTTGCTACAGTTGTACAGGGCCTTGGTGAGACCACACCTTGAGTATTGTGTGCAGTTTTGGTCACCTTACCTGAGGAAGGACGTTCTTGCCATGGAGGGAGTGCAGCGAAGATTCACCAGGCTGATACATGGGATGGCAGGAATGACGTATGAGGAGAGATTGTGTCGATTGGGCTTATACTCACTGGAGTTTAGAAGATTGAGAGGGGATCTCATCGAAACCTATAAAATTCTGTCAGGCCTGGACAGACTAGATGCAGGAAGGATGTTCCTGATGGCCGGGGAGTCCAGAACCAGGGGTCATAGTCTAAGGATAAGGGGTAGGCCATTTAGGACTGAAATGAGGAGGAATTTCTTCACCCAGAGAGTGGTGAACCTGTGGAATTCTCTGCCACAGAGGGCGGTGGAGGCCAGTTCATTAAATATATTCAAGAAAGAGTTGGATATATTTCTTAAGGCTAAAGGGATCAAGGGATATGGGGAGAAGGCAGGGGCAGGGTACTGAATTTGGATGATCAGCCATGATCTCATTGAATGGTGGAGCAGGCTCGAAGGGCCGAATGGCCTACTCCTGCTCCTATCTTCTATGTTTCTATGTTTCTATGTTACGCAATATTTTTCTGCGTTCAGTGGAGTTAGAGAGGGTTTGCTTGATTTTTACAAATTCTTTGAAGATACAACCGCTGCTGTAAACAATAAAATATGCCCAATTTTGGATGACTTTGTCTTAATGATGGAACATTTTAGTATCCCTTGTGGTTGGCAATGCGTCAGCTAATTACGGGGAAAACATTCTGTATTTTGCAACTTGAAAACATCACAGCTTAACTTGCTGAAAACTAACTAACTGCAATACCCATGGGCTGCTGAACACGGCCAAGCAAGGATGTAAGGAAGGGTATACTTGCCATAGAGGGAGTGCAACGAAGGTTCATGAGATTGATTCCTGGGATGGCGGGACTGTCGTATGAGAAGAGATTTAGTAAACTAGGCCTGTATTCTCTTGAATTCAGAAGAATGAGAGGGGATCTCATTGAAGCATACAAAATTATTACAGGGCTTTATAGGGTGGATGCTGGGAGAATGTTTCCCTTGGCTGGGGAGTCTAGAACCAGGGGCCACAGCCTCAGGATAAAGGGTTGGCCATTCAGGACTGAGATGAGGAGAAATTTCTTCACTCAGAAGGTGGTGAATCTTTGGAATTCTCTACCCCAGAGGGCTGTGGAGGCTCAGTCATTGGGTATATTCAAAACAGAAGTCGATAGATTTCTGACTAGTAAGGGCATCAAGGGATATGGCGATAGGGCCGGTGAATGGAATTGAGGCAGAAGATCAGCCATGATCTCATTGAATGGCGGAGCAGGCTCGAGGGGCCGAATGGCCTATGACGTAAGAAAACTACTGAACACTTGGTTTGAGTGTAAAACAAGGCTTTAATCAACTGTTTCACAACCATGAGTTCTAGTTACATCACTAGTTCCTGGTTACAGAAACATCCTGAGCAAGCTGGGCCCATGCCCGTGTATTTATACTCCTTGGACGGCGCCCCCAGCAGGCCGCCCAATGTTATCCCATGAGTCATTTCTACATGAATGGCAAGATTCATGACAGCCTCCTCCTGCTCCTCTTTCTTATGTTCTTATGTAGGCCGATGGAGTATGATGTGGGAGTTTGACAACCGAGATTTATAATGCGTTTTCTAACTCTACTAAGAAGGCAAAGGAACGCCAGGGATGTCTTGAATTCGCGGAGGAAGAATACAGCGATCTTCTGCGGAGTATTCCAGCGAGGTGGCTGTCACTTCTTCCAGCTAGCGAGAGACTTTTTGAAATGCCGGAAAGCCGCGAAAGTGCAATTGATTTGCCACGGGCAAGTAAATACCCACACACTGATAGGGGACTTCATCGCTGGCCAATGAGCACGAGCTGGCAAATGACAAAAGCAAAAATCACTTCCTGAATGCTGTTTGTTCTCTGCGCACAGCTACGCCAACGTCTTTTCACGGAGCAGCCAGGGTGAGTGCTTGACTGCGACCCAATCAGGCCACAGATGTACGCGGAGCGATAGGAAGTCGGAGCGCCAATGTGGAGAACAGGCTGTGCCTTTTCCTTTTTTTTCTCTCTCCCACATGGCGGCTGTCTCTCATTCAGCCAGCGCATTTCACACTTCATCTAGAGCCATCCTTTGTCTCTTTACCTGCCCTATTACCATCTCGTCTCGCCTTGAATATCTCTTAATGTCTCTTGACCTCTCACTGACCTTCCCTTTTGTTCTTTCATCCCCTCCCCCACTTCCCAGCCCCCAAACTTGCTTTTTTCATCCGTTTCATTTCCTGTTTTTTTCTCAGTTCTGACGAAGGGTCACAGACCTGAAACGTTGACTCTATTTTCTCTCCACGGATGCCGCCTGGCCTGCTGAGTTTTTCCAGCGTTTTCTGTTGTTATTTCAGAAACAGGGTGAGTTCAGGTGCGTTTGGGTGCAGTGCGCTTCTGGTGCACAAAAGGTGACATAGGATATCCACCACGTTCTCCTGTCTCCTCTAAAAAATTATAAATAGCACGCCAGTCCAACCAATAAATTCAGGTTAAAACTTATTGATTTACATACAGATTGAGTCACACACACAGGAGCGGAACGGCAGTGCAATGCTAAATAAAAATGCTAAATGGAATTGACCCACGAGGGGTTAAATATCCTTTCTTTGCTACTTATTCCTTACACAGCTTAATAGTCATCAGTGCTTTTGGATGAAACAGTTTCACATAGACCTTCGCAATGTGATCTTGTGCAGGGGTAACAAGATTCCTAGTCAACCCACACACTTTAGATTCTGCAGTCAGGATTAAAGACCTGTGCGATTTACATGGTGATTTATCTCGTGTGAATTCTTTCATGTTGCAGCCAGACGTTTGAAGTCAGCAAAAACTGGGAGGTGGGCTGTTCATGTCTAACTATAACCGGCTCCCTCCAAACATTCCCTTGATGGTTGATTAATCAGAGAAATTAACTGTCTGTTCCGTGATCTTTCGAACCACAAATTTCAAATGGTCTGATGGTTTTTGATACCATAACCGAGCAGCAACTGAAATTGCATCCGTGTCTGGGTGATTGAAATGCAAACATCGTATAAATTATCTGTAGTCTATCAAATGACCCATCATTAGATTAACGGGAAGCAACGGGTGACCGGAGCCTCGACCCAGACCCACTATCTGCGAGCTGCAGTTGGCAACACAGATTCCGAGGAAACACTTGAGCCCTGATATTTACAGGAAGTGGGGAGGGAATGGTGGGGGGGGGGGGGGCGGGGGCTGTTTTGCGTTCGGGAAACCCGGAACAACGGATTCGGCAGGACCCGATTAACATTTTTTGTCCCAGTTTCCTGGTCGCAGCCAGCCAGGTTGAGAGGCGGGCAGGTAGGCTGGCAGCACCAGCGGAGAGGAGAGAGGGAGGGAGCGGATAGTCCGGGGGGGCAGGGGGGGGGAAGATTGAAGGCCGTGGTGGGGGTGGGGGGGGGAGAGATTGGAGGCTGGTTGTGAGGGAGATCGGAGGCCGGTGTTGGGGGAGGTCGGAGGCCGGAGGCCGGTGTTGGGGGGGATCAGAGGCTGGGGGGTGGGGGGAGATCGGAGGCCGGTGTTGGGGGGGATCGGAGGCTGGGGGGGGGAGATCGGAGGCCGGTGTTGGGGGGGATCGGAGGCTGGGGGGGGGGAGATCGGAGGCCGGTGTTGGGGGGGATCGGCAGCTGAGGGAGGGGAGATCGGAGGCTGGTGTGGGGGTGGGGGGGAAGATCAGAGGGGTTCGTGGGGCGAGATCGGAAGGGTCAGGGGAAGATTGGAGGCCACAGCCATGGAGCGTAGAAGAGGGAGGGAGGAATCGGAAAGAGCTGGGGGAGGGCAGGGGGTGGGAGGTGGGTAGCGGATTGGAAAGGCCAGGTCAGTGGGAGATCATGGCTCGGGGGAGGGAGTGGTGGGGATCGGATCGTGGTGGGGGGGCGGGGTGGTGGGTGCAGGGGTGGGGTGGGAGAAGCAGGTTAGCTTAGTGTGCTGGGGGGAAGCACTCCTGCGGAAGTACTCCTGCTCCTTCTGGCCTACAAGCAGTGCTGGAAAGGCACTTACTCTTCCACGCTGCCGTCCTCACTTCCCTTTAGCTTTAAATGAGTGACCCACCTGCTGTGAGCTGATTGGTCGCCCACCTCCTGTCCCGCCTCCATTAAGACAGGAATTGAGCGATTGGGTTAGGGTTTGAGATAAAAAAAATTTTTTTCCCAAACTCACCCAATTTGTTGGGGGGTTAAATTGCCCACGGTGGAACTCCATTTTTAATTCTTCCGTATTATGAGGCACTGAGGCCGGCTGTGGCACTGTTCCACATGGCATGGTATAATGCAGTGGTGACGTGCCTGTGGCACATGAGCACCTTGCCCAGATGGCCATTATTGATGTGCGAGTCACGTTAGCCAGTGTCATTAGATTATTTGACCAGAGACTTTTTTGATGAGGTAACAGAGAGGGTGGATGAGGGCTGTGCGATTGATGTTGTGTACATGGACTTTCAAAAGGCGTTTGATAAAGTACCACATACTAGGCTTGTTAGTAAAATTGAAGCCCATGGGATAAAAAGGGGCAGTAGACGCATGGATACAAAATTGGCTAAGGGGTAGAAAGCAGGGAGCTGTGGTGAATGGCTGTTTCTCGGACTGGAGGGAGGTATACAGTGATGTTCCCCAGGGTTCAGTACTAGGACCACTGCTGTTTTTGATAAACATTAATGACTTGGACTGGGGCACAATTTTGAAATTTGCAGATGACCCGAAACTTGGAAGTGTACATAAGAACATAAGAACATAAGAAATAGGAGCAGGAGTAGGCCAATCGGCCCCTGGAGCCTGCTCCACCATTCAATAAGATCATGGCTGATCTGATCCTAACCTCAAATCTACTATCACTCTACATCCCTCCCGAACCCATGTGATCTCCTGGGAGAGGCGAAAAACCAGATTAAAAAACCCAATGGCCAATTTGGGAGAAAAAAATCTGGGAAATTCCTCTCCGAAAAATGTTAATGGCCCATACAGGGATCGAACCCGCGACCTTGGCGTTATTAGTACCATGCTCTAACCAACTGAGCTATCCAGTGAGGAGGAGAGGGGTAGACTTCAGGAGGGCATAGACAGGCTGGTGGAATGGGCGGACACAGGGCAGATGAAATTCAATGCAGAAAAGTATGAGGTGATATATTTTGGTAGGAAGAATGAGGAGAGACAATAGACACTAAATGGTACAATTTAGCTTATATTGTTTGTGCACAAATCTTTGAAGGTGGCAGGACAGGTTAACAAAGCAGTTAATAAAGCAGATGGGATCCTGGGTTTATAAATAGAGGTATAAAATACAAAAGCCAGGAGGTTATGCTAAACCTATATAAAACATTATTTCAGCTCCAGCTGGAGGATTGTGTCCCATTCTGGACACCACACTTCAGGAAGGATGTGAAGGGTTTGGAGAGGGTGCAGAAGAGATTTACTAGGATGGTTCCGGGGATGAGAGATTACAGTTACGTGGATAGAGTGGAGAAGCTGGGGTTGTTCCCCTTAGAGCAGAGAAGGCTAAGAGGACATTTGATAGAGAGGTTTAAAATCAAATGAAGGGTTTAGATCATAGAATGGTTACAGCACGGAAGAAAGCCATTCGGCCCGTCGAGCCCATGCCGATAGAGTAAATAAGGAGAAACTGCTTCCAGTGGCCGAAGGGTCAATAATGAAAGGGCACGGATTTAAGGTGATTGGCAAAAGAACCAGAGGTGACACGAGGAAAACATTTTACGCAGCGAGTGGCTGGGATTTGGAACGCGCTGCCTGATAGGGCGGTGGATACAGATTCAATAGGAGCTTTTAAAAGGGAATTGGATAAATACTTGAAGGAGAAAAATTGCAGGGATATGGGGAAAGAGCGGGGGAGTGGGACTGACTGGATTGCTCTTCGAAAGAGCCGGCGCAGACTCGATGGGCCGAATGGCCTCCTTCTGTACTGTACTATTCTATGATTCTAAGAGAGAGCATCACAGTCGAACATGATCCTTCTCCCATCCAAAGTCCACACACATGACGGGAACGGTAGCATAGTGGTTATGTTACTGGACCAGTAATCCCAGAGACCTGGACTAATGATCTTATCGGAATATGAGTTCAAATCCCACCACAGCAGCTGGGGAATTTAAATTCAGTTAATTAAATAAATCAGGAATCAAAAACTAGCGTCAGTAATGATGACCATGAAACTATCGGATTGTTGTAAAAATCCATCTGGTTCACTAATGCCCTTTAGGAAAAGAAATCTGCCATCCTTACCTGGGCTGGTCTGGCCTATATGTGATTCCAAACCCACAGCAATGTGGTTGACTCTTAGCTGCCCTAGCAAGCCAATCAGTTGTAACAAACTTGCCAAAATTGTGAGAGCTGTGCCACAGACTAGTTAAGTGATATACCTATCAATTCATTCCATGAAAAGCGACGAGTTAAAATTGTAACTATAGGTTTTTATTGGCTAAATAACAGAGCCCACCCTCGTGGGTGATCGGTTCCAACAAGGAGGAATACCAGCCAGTCGATCACCTTTATACCTGGGCAAGCAGGCGGAGCCATGGGCGGAGTCAGCTGAGGTCAGCCCAGGTATAACAGCGTGGCAAGAGGTAACCTTGTGTAGTGGTACAACAGTGATAACCATAGTGTAACGATATAAACAGTGATAACCATAGTGTAACGATAGTGAACGATAACAGTGGTTTACCACATTCACCCCTTGTTTAAATTTGAGTCCGGCGGGGTGAAGTGTACTACCAGTTCTGGTATGTCAGTCTATCCGGAGGCCTCGTAAGCCTTTCTGATCGGCGCAGCAGCGGCGGCGGAGGTGCAGTATTCGAAGTTAAGGCTGGTGTCTGCATGGTCGGCGAAGGCTCATGGGGTTCCGGCATGCCGTCTACCGGGGCTGGATTTGGGGGAGTGGTGGGGGGTAACGGTGGTGTCTCAGGGGTGCCCGAGGGTGCGAGGTCTCGCAAGGAGGCTGTGTCCTCCCGCCCGTCTGGGTATGCCACATAGGCGTACTGGGGGTTGGCGTGCAGGAGGTCCACCCTCTCGACCAGGGGGTCTGTTTTATGGGTCCTCACGTGCTTCCGCAGCAGGATGGGCCCCGGAGAAGTCAGCCATGTTGGTAGCGAAGTTCCCGTAGTCGACTTCCTGGGGAAAACAAACATTTGCTCATGGGGGGTGGCGTTAATGGCAGTGCAAAGCAGTGACCGGATGGAATGCAGCGCTGCCGGGAGGACTTCCTGCCAGCGAGAGGTTGGGAGGCCCTTAGACTGTAAGGCTAAGAGAACGGCCTTCCAGACTGTCGCGTTCTCTCTTTCTACCTGGCCGTTCCCTCGGGGGTTGTAGCTGGTGGTCCTGCTTGCAGCAATACCTCTCGCTAGTAGGAACTGGCGAAGTTCCTCGCTCATGAAGGATGAGCCCCGGTCGCTATGTATATAGTTCGGGAACCCGAACAAGGCGAAGAGGTCGTTCAGGCATTTGATGACCGTGGTACTGGTCATGTCTGGGCAGGGGAAGGCAAAGGGGAAATGGGAGTACTCGTCAATAATGTTGAGGAAGTACACATTACGGTCAGAGGACGGGAGGGGCCCCTTAAAATCGATGCTCAAGCGCTCGAAGGGGCGGGTGGCCTTGATCAGGCTTGCTCTGTCCGGCCTATAGAAATGCGGTTTGCATTCGGCACATGTTTGGCAGTTCCTGGTCATGGTCGATGGAGTAGGGCAGGTTGTGGGCCTTAATGAAGTGGTAAAGTCTGGTGGCCCCGGGGTGGCAGAGGTCGTTGTGGAGGGTCTGCAGTCTATCAACTTGCGCGTTGGCGCATGTACTTCGTGATAGAGCATCTGGGGGTTCGTTCAGTTTACCAGGCCGGTACAAGATATCGTAATCGTAGGTGGAGAGCTCAATTCTCCACCTCAAGATCTTGTCGTTCTTGATTTTGCCCCTCAGCTTGTTATTAAACATAAAAGCGACCGAACGCTGGTCGGTGAGGAGGGTAAATCGTTTGCCTGCCAGGTAATGCCTCCAGCGTCATACTGCCTCCACGATCGCCTGGGCCTCCTTCTCGACAGAAGAGTGTCGGATCTCAGGGCCCTGGAGGGTCCTTGAGAAGAAGTCCACAGGTCTCCCCGCCTGGTTAAGGGTTGCAGCTAGGGCGAAGTCGGATGCATCGCTCTCCACTTGGAAAGGGATAGACTCATCCACCGCGTGCATTGTGGCCTTAGCAATGTCTCCTTTTATGAGGGGGAAGGCTGCGCATGCTTCTGCTGTCAGGGGGAAGGAGGTGGACTTCATGAGGGGTCTGGCTTTGTCCGCATAATTGGGCACTCATTGGGCATAGTAAGCGAAGAGCCCCAGGGTTCTCTTCGGTGCCTTTTGACAGAGGGGAAGGGGAAGCTCCATGAGGGGGCGCATTCTTTCGGGGTCGGGGCCGATGACTCCGTTCTCTACTACGCAGCCGAGGATGGCAAGGCGCGGGGTGTTAAACACACATTTCTCTTTATTGTAGGTGAGGTTCAGCCGTTGGGCCGTACGGAGGAATTTCTCCAGATTAACATCATGGTCCTGCTGGTCGTGGCCGCAGATGGTGACGTTATCTAGATAAGGGAACATGGCATGCAGCGCGTTCTGGTCAACCATCCGGTCCCTCTCCCTTTGGAAGACCGAAACCCCGTTGGTGACACCGAAGGGAACCCTAAGGAAGTGGTAGAGGCGGCCATTCGCCTCGAAGGCGGTATACTGGCGGTCCTCAGGGCGGATAGGGAGTTGGTGATAGGCAGACTTAAGGTCGATGGTAGAGAATACCCAGTACTGTGCAATCTGATTGACCATATCAGATATGCGGGGAAGGGGGTATGCGTCCAGCTGGGTGTACCGGTTTATGGTTTGGCTGTAGTCGATGACTAGGCGGTGTTTATCGCCGGTCTTAACGACTACGACCTGGGCACGCCAGGGGCTGTTGCTCCTCTCGATGATGCCCTCCTTCAGGAGTCGCTGCACCTCTGAGCTAATAAAAGCTCTGTCCCCGGCGCTGTACCGCCTGCTCTTGGTAGCGACGGGTTTACAGTCGCGGGTGAGGTTAGCGAACAAGGAGGGGGGCGGGACTTTGAGAGTGGAGAGGCCGCAGGTGGTATGCGGCGGGCGGTTTAAAACCTGCTGGTTGTAGACTGTGAGTGGGGGGAGGGCTCCACCGTATGCCAGGGTGACACTTTGGAGGTGGCATTGGAAATCCAGCCCTAGTAGGACGGCAGCGCAGAGCTGGGGCAGGACGAGAAGTTTAAAGTTTTTATATTCCGTGCCCCTAACCGACAGGGTCACCACACAGTAGCCGCTGGCGTCAGTTGAATGTGACTTCGACGCCATCGAGATCCGCTGGTGCGTTGGCCGGACAGTGAGGGAGTAGTAGCTCACCGTGTCTGGGTGAATAAAACTCTCCGTGCTTCCGCTGTCGAACAGGCAGGTCGTGGCGTGGCCTTTTACTCCGATGTCCATCATAGACTTGGACAGATGATGCGGGAGGGCTTGGTCAAGCGTGACGGAGGCCAGTGTATGGCTGAGCGAGCTGCTGTAGTCTGTGGGCAGGGCGGTGGTCGGGTCTGGAGGCAAGGTGGCGGTCGAGTGCGGTGAACAAAATGGCGGCGCCCACGAAGTTGAACAAAATGGCGGAGAAGATGGCCGCCCCCACAACTCACATGGGGTGATGCTGGCATCTGTTGCCTTGATTAAAGATGGCAGCCCCCACAACTCGCATGAGGCACTGCTGGCGTCAGTGGCTTTCCCCCTGCAGGCCTTCGCGAAGTGGCCTTTCTTTTGGCAGTCGGAGCAGGTCACGTTCCTTGCAGGGCAGCGTGCCCTCAGGTGTTTCGCCTGGCCACAGAAGAAGCAGCAGGCGGCCCGATCGCGGGGCTCCGCTGCCGCAGCTGGTCCCGGGGGTGGCGGTCCCGATCGATTCCGGGACACCGACGCTGTGGTAGGTCCCAGGGGCGGCGGTGCGAGGGGTATTGCGGCCGGAGTTGGGCCCGAGTCCCACGGTCGCGCAGCACTGTACCTGGAGTACGCCTCGAGGTCCCGATGGGCCACTTCCAAGGAGCGAGCGAGGATAGCAGCTGTTTTCAGGTCGAGGTCCTTTGATTCCAGCAGTCTTTGCTGTGAGTAGTCTGACCGAAGGCCTTTCACGAAGGCATCGTGGATATTTCCATCGGTATGTTCTGCAGCTGTTACGGCTTTAAAGTCACAGTCCCTGCCGAGTATTTGTAGCGCCCGTAAGAAATCATCAACCGACTCTCCTGGCTATTGCGAGCAGGATCTTAGGAGATGTCTGGCATACATAGAATTTACAGGGCTCCGGTACTGCTCTTTCAGCAGGTTGAGGGCGTCCTCGTATGTAGCAAGGTCCCGGATGAATGCAAATACTTTAGGGCTCACCTGGGCGGTCAGAACTCTTAGTTTGGATCCCGGAGGCACGCCGGATTCTCCCAGGTAGGATTCAAAACAGCTCAGCCAGTGTTCGAAGTCGACGGCTGAGTTCGCTGCCTGTGGGTTTAGATCCAGGTACGGCGGTCGGAGGGCTCGCAGCCAGGCCGGCTGCTGTGGCTGTTGTAGCTGGCTGTTTGGCTGGTCGTTTGGCTGCTCCGATCCACTCATTTCAAAATTTAGCCAATAAAATTGATATACCTATCAATTCATTCCATGAAAAGCGACGAGTTAAGATTGTAACTATAGGTTTTTATTGGCTAAATAACAGAGCCCACCCTCGTGGGTGATCGGTTCCAACAAGGAGGAATACCAGCCAGTCGATCACCTTTATACCTGGGCAAGCAGGCGGAGCCATGGGCGGAGTCAGCTGAGGTCAGCCCAGGTATAACAGCGTGGCAAGAGGTAACCTTGTGTAGTGATACAACCGTGTAAACAGTGATAACCATAGTGTAACGATAGTGAACGATAACAGTGGTTTACCACATCAAGCAACTGCCTAACAGAGTTATACTCACAGAATCATACCTTTCATGTCCCAAACTCCTCCATCACCATCCTTGGGCATGTCCTGTCCCACCAGCAAGACAGATCCACCAGGGGTGAGCAGCACAGTGGTATACAGTTGTGAATGAGTGGCCCTGGGATTCCACAACATTGGCTCATAGCTTCAGGTCAAGCATGGGCATAGAAACCTCCTGCTGATTACCACCTACCGCCCTCCCTCAGTTGATGAATCAGTACTCCTCCATGTTGAACACCACTTGGAAGAAGCACCGAGAGTAGCAAGGGCACAGAATGTATTCTGGGTGGGGGACTTCAATGTTCATCACCAAGAGTGGCCCGGTGGCACCACTACTGACCGAGGCATGAAGGATCCTGATACAAAGCTGGGTGGAAATGTACATTGTAAGGAGGCTTCAAGGGGATGTGGACAGGCTAAGTAAGTGGGCAAGAACATGGAATGAAATGTGTGACGTTATCCACTTTGGTAGGAAAAATAGAAAAGCAGAGTATTTCTTAAATGGTGAGAGATTGGGAAATGTTGGTGTTCAGAGGGACCTGGGTGTCCTTGTACACGAATCACTGAAAGTTAACATGCAGGTAAAGCAAGCAAATGGTATGTTGGCCTTTATTACAAGAGGATTTGAGTATAAGAGTAAAGACATCTTACTGCAATTATATAGGGCCCTGGTGAGACCACACCTGGAGTATTGTGTACAGTTTTGGTCTCCTTACCTAAGGAAGGATATACTTGCCATAGAGGGAGTGCAATGAAGGTTCACCAGACTTGTAGTGTATGTACCTTTAAGAGAGAACTACTTTTACAGCTCCTGTATACTGTAGTACCGGCAGTGACCACACCTGTATATAAGCCTTGAGCATGCCTCTGTAGCCCCAGTCTTGAGACTACCCTACTCCAGTAAATACCTGTTGATTGTTAAGTTACAGCATCCGTGTGGTTATTGAAAAACATCATACTCTCAGAATCACGGATCTAACAGTGGCGACGAGTGTCGATTCGAATCTACCTGCAACTCTGCATTTCCCTTTGAGGATTCGCTCCGGGAGGGCGGTGGAAGAAAGTCGAGGCCAGAAACACGGGCGTCGACCACGAGCAACCGCCCAGTCGTCTGGCAGAGAGTGAACATCGCAGGGGAGGCTGTGGAGAGCTGGGCTTGGTTCCCCAGCCACGATGATCAGCAACAGACTGACGACAGGTGCCAGGTACAGCGCAGACCCTTCCCGGACAGCGGCGGCTGGAGCCGACCGACGGCAGAGAAAAAGCCGAGTAGTGTCGACGGGGTAAGATAGAGGGTGAAGCGCACAGGGCGCAGCCGGGGGTTGAAAACCGAGCGGCGTCGAGGAAAAATAAAGCGGAGAGAGAGAGGGTAAAGCAGCAGTCGGGTTCAGGACCAAGCGGCGGAAACGGGAAAGGCACACAGAAAAAAAATGCGCAGAGCACAGCCAGGGCTCAAGGGCTGAACAGTGTCCACGGGGAGAAGAAGGGAGAGCGCGGGAGACGCCATTGAGCCGCGGAGAAGAAGGAATAGCGCGGGAGACGCCATTTTTAGAAGCTGCAGCGGAGAAGAAGGGCGAGCGCGGGAAGAAAGGAAAACGCGGGAGATGCCATTTTGTGCCAGCGGAGAAGAAGGGAGAGCGCGGGAGACGCCATTTTTGACAGTTAAATCACACCCAGGGATGCCGAAGAGTGGCAGTATCTCGACGTTCGACAATGAAGTCGAAGATTGGGCAACATATGTGGAACGTATTGAGGTGTACTGCAGGGCGAATGAAGTGCCAGATGCTAGGAAAGCACTGGTTTTGTTAAATTCCATGGGTGCAAAAACTTATGGGTTACTGCAAAACCTAATAACCCCAGAGAAGCCTGTGAATAAGAATTTCGAAAGCATAGTAGAAATCCTACAGGACCACTTAAACCCCACACCGCTGCTGATAGCAGAACGATTTAAGTTCCATAAAAGGAACCAACACAAAGACGAAAGCAATGCTGAGTACTTAACGGAACTGCGCAAGCTATCGAAACACTGCCAGTTTGGAGTGGGACTAGCAGATACGTTAAGGGACAAGTTTGTGTGTGGGCTTCAAAGTGAAGGAACCCAGAAACGGCTTCTATCAGAAAAGGATCTTACACTGGACAAGGCTTTCAGTATGGCAGTATCACACGAAGCAGCCGCAAGGGGCGCTGCAGAGATACAACGGAGACCGCAAGAATATGGCATCAATGAAATGTCCTATGGAACAGGGAAGTGTTATCGCTGCGGCAGAACAACACATGACCAGAAGGATTGTTGGTTCAAGGACCAAGTGTGCAGACAGTGTGGAAAAGCAGGACACATAGCAAGAGTCTGCAGGTCTGGGAAGAAAACCAACAGCAAGAAATCTCCACAGGAGAAGTACAAAAAGGTACACAAGGTGATGGACAGTAGTTCAGATGAACAGAAAAGTGACACAGACTCCAGAAGCAAGGAGCTGGGTTGTCTGAAACTACATAAGGTAACCAAAATGGAGGATCACCAGACTATCTGGGTTACACTCAAGATAGACAGAGTCCAAGTGAAAATGGAATTGGACACAGGATCAGCCCTAACAGTCATAAACCAAAGGGACTACAAGCGGCTATTTTCACATATACCCTTGAAAGCTACAGAGATTGTCTTGAAGATGTACACGGGGCAAAAAGTCTACCCCAAAGGAAAAATAAGGGTGAAAGTGATATACAAAGGCCAGGAAATGCCTAAAATGGACTTATATGTATTGCCAGATGGAGGACCGCCACTGCTAGGACGTGAATGGATCCGGAAGATACAATTAGATTAGCATTCCATACAGGCACTGAAGGTTGAGGCCAAAAAGGATGACGACGTCACACCTGGACGACTGTCAAAAATGCTAACTGATGCAAAAGAAGTGTTCCAGGAGGGACTTGGAACACTAAAAGGCATAACAGCAACGATTAAAATAGAGGAAAATGCAAGCCCAAAGTTTCTTAAGGCCAGACCAGTGCCTTATGCGATCAGACCAGCCGTCGAAGCAGAGTTGGAAGGGTTGGAATGTTCAGGAGTACTGTCCAAAGTAGGCTGGAGCGAGTGGGCTACACCCATCGTCCCTGTAATGAAGAGGTCATTGAGTAATACGCCTGGGGAACCAAAGAAGGTCCGCATCTGTGGGGATTTTAAGGTGACAGTGAACCCAGTCCTTCACACGGTACAATATCCGCTTCCACGGATTGAGGATATTTTCGCCTCGCTATCTGGAGGTAAACGCTTCACCAAAATTGATCTAGCCCAGGCGTACTTGCAAATGGAGGTAGAAGAAGCCTCGAAACAATACCTCACGATCAACACTCATAAAGGTCTCTATCAATACAACCGGCTGGTGTTCGGCGTAGCATCGGCTCCGGCTATTTGGCAAAGGGCGATGGATCAAGTCCTGCAAGGGATTCCAGGGACCCAGTGTTATTTGGAAGACATCCTGGTCATGGGCGAAAATGACAGTGATCACCTCGCCAACTTGGAGAAGGTGCTCACCAGATTAAAGGAATATGGGCTACGAGCTAATCGCCACAAGTGCGAGTTTTTCCAGAAGCAGATCTCGTATTGTGGCCACGTCATCGATGAAGAGGGGTTACATAAGTCCCCTGAAAAGATTGAGGCAGTAGTCAAGGCTCCAGCACCGGAAAATGTGTCACAACTGAGGTCGTTCCTCGGGCTGGTAAACTACTACCATAAGTTCTTACCAAATTTGTCCACGGTATTACACCCACTGAACACCCTACTGCAAACAGGGGTACCATGGAAGTGGAATGACGAACGTAGACGAGCTTTCCAGAAGTGTAAAGAATTGACCACATCAAAAGAGGTGTTGGCCCATTTCAACCCAGCACTACCAATTCGTTTGGCATGTGATGCATCACCCTATGGTATTGGAGCGGTGCTGTCGCACAAATTCCCAGACAGGTTGGAGAGGCCAGTAGCCTTTGCGTCTCGGTCACTAACCTCAGCCGAGCGCAACTACACCCAGATTGATAGGGAGGCCCTCAGCCTAGTATGGGGAGTAAAAAAATTCAACCACTATCTGCATGGGCAGAAGTTCACCTTGTTGACTGACCACCAACCACTTGTCTCCATCTTTAATCCTAAGAAGGGCGTGCCAGTAATGACTGCACAGCGGTTACAAAGCTGGTCCCTGTTTCTAGGGGCGAATCAATATGAAATAGAATATAAAGGCACGAGACAGCATGGGAACGCTGATGGGTTATCGTGCCTGCCACTGCCTACTGTGGAGGAAGCACCAGCAGTGGACCCTATCGAGATATTTTATTCGTCAATAATTGAACGATTGCCAGTAACTAACGCGGATATAGAGAAGGAGACCCGCAATGATCCGACACTGTCTCGGGTATATGATTTGACGGTGAGTGGATGGCCAACACATGGCGACTCACTGTTGCCAGCATTCTCATCCAGAAGAGAACAGCTGTCAGTATGCCAGGGGACATTGATGTGTGGATCCCGAGTGGTGATTCCACCCAAGTTAAGGGAGAGACTGCTAAATGAGCTTCATGAAGGTCATCTGGGAGGGGTGAAAATGAAAAGCCTTGCTAGGGCTTATGTGTGGTGGCCGGGGATCGATCAACAAATCGAGGACCTAACCAAGAGCTGCTCAGGATGCCAGAAGGTCCAAAATGCACCACCACATGCCCCTCTACACACATGGGAGTGGCCCTCCTCTCCATGGCAACGGGTGCACATTGATTTTGCTGGTCCATTCATGGACTCAATGTTCTTAAAAGCAGTGGATGCTCACTCGAAATGGCCTGAGGTGATAAAAATGTCCTCAACCACTACAGAGAAAACGATTGCAGTCCTACGGACCATATTTGCCAGGAACGGCTTGCCAGAGCAGATTTGCTCTGATAATGGACCACAGTTTGTGTCCGAAGAGTTTCGGAAATTTATGAGAAGGAATGGGGTCAGGCAGTACACATCCGCCCCGTATCATCCAGCCACAAATGGATTGGCTGAGAGGTGCGTACAAACCTTTAAAAAGGCGATAAAGGCCATGTGCAACGATGAAATTCCACTACAGCATAAGGTGGACAATTTCCTATTAGCCTACAGAAATGCGACACATGCAGTCACCAGCCAGACCCCGGCCATGATGTTCTTTAACCGAAGGTTGAGATCTCGTCTGGATTTGCTCAGACCAAATGTGCGAAGAAATGTTGAGGATAAACAATTCCAGCACATCAACGAGAAGCCGACAAGGAGCTTCAATGTAGGGCAACCAGTCTTGGCCCGGGACTATCGAACAGAGAAATGGCAACCCGGAACGATAGGCACAAGGCAGGGGCCATTTGTAAAATCTGTGTGTTATATTGCAAATTATTACACAGACTACAAGAGTAAACTTTAACAGGACTTTACTATTCGAAGGTCAGGGCGAATCTGCCCAATCACTCATTACACAGCACTTATATACCGGTGTGGTCACCACCGGTATTACAGTATACCGCAGCCAAGATAAAGTAGTGCAACACCTAAAATAGTTCTCTTAAAGGTAGAACGGTTACATACACTACAATCCTCCCTTTTTAGCTTACAACATACTTATTCCCCATTAAACATAACATCATAACATACATCCAACTTCATGTAAAAACAGTTCACAGATGTAGTGTCTGCGGAAAACAGTTCACAGATTCAGTCTCTGCGGAAAACAGTTCACAGATTCAGTCTCTGTGGAGGCGCCTCCTGTGCTTCTTGACTCGGTCTGGACAACGCCTCGGTGGTGTAGCAGTTCCCTGTGGTGTAGTCGGTTCACTTTGCTGGGGTGACTCATCCAATAGTCCTTCACTGGACTTAACAGCTTGAACTTCCGTCACTTCTGAACCAGCATTGCTGACTTCTAAAAGCTTGAGTACCTTGGGAAGTTTTTCTACTTCCAAACTGATTTGGTTCCGTTCGGAGGGACCACGTGCGTGATCTGGTAGGGGTGATAATGGTTCAGATAGGTCATCTTCTTCTGTTTCGTCTTTTCCTTTCCTGCTTCTTGGAGACTCTCTGTGCTCCGCTGCCAGCCGCATGCACAGTTCCTCCTCCTCTTTCTCCTGTTGCCTTAGCAGCGCCACCATCTCCCGGTGTTTCTTAGACTTTTTGTGATTCTTCAGGGTTTTTGCACTTCGGAAGATTTCCCCACAAGCTGGGCAGAACAGGTCATCGTTATATTCGGTGTCGTTCAACAGGACGTGGTAATAATCAGTGTCGTCCTGAGCTAGGCCAGCGAGAGGGTCTTTTATTTCCTCCATGCCCAGCTGGACGTTAGTCAGCTTTTGTTCCAATTCCAGACATCTCTCCTGAAGAGACTTCTTCATGTGTTCAGCTTCCTCCAGCTTTTTCTGGGCTTCCTGCAAGTCTTTTACTAATGACCTCATTCGTGATTTCAATACTTCAACTTCATTCGGAGATTGATTGATCGTATTATTCAATCCCTCTACTGGAGCAGTTGTTTCAGCATTCTGTTGTTCAACATTGACGTGAGTCAGCGTACTTTTGGCATCCAAGGGTTGCTCTGCTGCCATCTTCTCAGTCTGTGTTGCAACCTCAGCTATTTCAATAACTTTTGAGAGCTCCAAACCCCTCTCCTTTGAAGATTTAAGCTCATGTTCAAATTGTTCCCATTTCAGCGTCTTGTCCCTCAGCATATGAAGGAGTTGGCTGACCGTTAACTCTTCTGACATCATCCGTTTCCCAGTAGCTGCAGGGATGTTTATAACCTTGCCCTGGGGCTCCTTTGCTGTTTCTACTTCGCCATCATCCGCAGCCTCCACCATTTGAATTTCCACAAATGAATCGTCTGGTGATGCTGCACCCAACTTCAGTAGGAGCTCGGAATTCATGGCGACCAAATCAGCCTTTTCTGCCTGCAACCTGCTAACAAGCGCCTTCAGTTGCTGAACATCTTGCTCCACCAGATTAGAGCACGCACCTTCAGAAACCGAATCAGCTTTGATTCGTTTGGCCTCCTCGCGCAGACGGTTTGTGTGCTCCTGCTCCCTTTTCTCCATCAGCTGCTTCTGTTGTCTTTCCAGATTCTCCCACTCTGTGTCAAAGAACTTTTTCATTGCTTTCATCTCTTGCTCAAGACGGCAACTCAATTGTTCTAATTGCTGTTGTAATTTGAAATGGAGTTGAGTTCGAGCCCGGTGTTCCTCAGAATTGTGCATGTCTGTAAACTGGACAGACTCAGAATTCTCTGTCAAACTATGTTGTTGTTGTTCAGTGGAATTCTGTTCTGAAACTTTGTTCTCCTCTGAAGCATAAGCATTTATGCACTCCTTCGTTTTTCCAACCTTAGTCCGCAAGTCCATTTTAGACTTGTCTTTCGCACTTGGGCTGGTCTTATCGTCATCAGTTTCAGAGTCTGAGCTGATTGTCTTCACCGAGTTCTCACTCGTTATTGCTTTTAGGTAGTGCCATTCCATGTTTATTTCCCTGATCCACTCCCGTCCCAGAAGTGGTGGACCTCCCTCAGGTAGTACATATAAGTCCATTCCTTGGTGTTCTTTGCCCTTGTCTCTCACCTTGACTTTTATCTTTCCGATGGGGTATACTTTATGCCCCGTGTATGTCTGCAATACGATCTTGGTATCTCTCAAGGGTATATGTGCGAATAGCCGGTTGTAATCCCTTCGATTTATGACTGATAGGGCTGATCCTGTGTCCAATTCCATTTTTACTTGGACTCCGGCTATTTTTAGCATGACCCAGATAGTTTGTAGGTCAGCTTCCTTACTCACATTGTGAATTCTCAGACTACCCAGTTCCTGGCCGTTTGGGTCTGAATCCGAATTCTGTTCATCCGAACTCTTCTCAGCCACCTTGTGTACCTTGCTGTACTTTTCCTGCGGTGACTTTTTTTTGTTGCTGGCCTTCTTTCCTGACCGGCATACTTTAGCTATGTGACCAAGCTTGCCACATTTTCTACATTCCTGGTTTTTAAACCAGCATTGGTTCTGGTCGTGTGTTGTCTTCCCACAACGATAACATTTCGTTGTACCCGAAGTCATTTGATCCACGCTGAGTACCGCTGCCTTCAGCTGCATTTCTGCAGTGCCTCTCGCTGCGGCTTCGTGCGATGCTGCAATAAGGATAGCCTTATCAAGTGTAAGATCGTTCTCTTCTAGCAGTCGCTTTTGTGTTCCTTCCTTCGACAACCCGCACACGAACTTGTCTCTCAATGCCTCTGTCAGATTTTCCCCAAACTGACAGTATTTCGCTAATCTACGCAGTTCAACCAAGTATTCCGCGTTGCTTTCCTCTTCCCGTTGCGTTCTCGCATAAAATTTGAATCGTTCCACCAACATCAGCGGTGTGGGGTTCAAATGATCCTTCAGGACGGCAACAATATTAGCGAAAGTCTGATCCGCCAGTTTAGCTGGTGATAGAAGATGCTTCAATAGCCCGCATGTCTTCGCCCCCATTGAGTTTAGTAAGGTTAGAGCTTTATCATCATCTGCTATTTTATTGGCCTCACAATATATCTCGATGCGTTCTACATACGTGGCCCAATCTTCCACCTCGGAATCGAAGTCGTTGATGTTACCATGCTTAGGCATCTTCACTATCTTTCTGAGAAACAACAACGAATTTGTTCGTTACTTTTTTTTTCCAAAAATGGCGGTTTCCCGCGCTTGTCTTCTTCCCCGCCCACTTTCAAAATGGCGGTTTCCCGCTCCTGTCTTCTTCCCCACCTACTGGCGGCTTCCCGCGTTTCTTCCCCTGGCGGGAGGGGTAAGCTTTGCTCTCGGGCGACGACCGCTGGCTTTCGGGGTTCGCAGCCTGCGCGCCGGCTTCAGTGCGTTCCTTGTTCCCTTTTCTCGGCAGGGCAACCGGCGCTTGGGACAACCCGTTGGCGGCGAACAGTTCCAGCCGCTGGGCGGAATCTCGCTCGGTCTCCCTCGCTCGGTCCCGTTCCCCCTTGCTCGGGCTCTGTCTCTCCCGCTCGCTCGGGCTCTGTCTCTCCCTCAGCGGCTTCCAATCGCGCCTCCCAGCCCTCTCGCAGTCCGGTCCTTTCCTCCCCTGGCTGCGGCTGAGTTCTCCGCGGTTTTATTTATTTATTATTTTTTTATTTCTTCCCGCGCCTTACGATCCCGGTCGCAGCGCCTCGCGGCCTCGGTAGCTGCCCGGCCTTTTTCGCCGGTCGCGGTCGAGCTGTCTCACGACGCTGTTGCGTCTCCCAGCCCACTTGTAGCCCGGTCTCTCACACCGGCTGCGTTCCCGCTTGTAGCCCGGTCTCTCACACCGGCTGCGTTCCCGCTTGTACCGCGGCTTCCGTGCCCTACGCTGCCCCAGTCTCAGCGTCTCTGGCCCCAACTTCTGTCCGGCTCCTTTCCCCCGACCGTGGTCGAGTTCACTGCCCTTATCCTCCGTTTCTTTTTATTTCCCCCCTACTCACAGTCAACGTGGCCGACTTGCTTCTCGTGGCTGATCGGCTCACTCACCACCGTGACAGAAGGGACGAGCACTGCCTGTTGCTGATGGAAGGCTTCGTGTCTGAATTCTTCCTTCTTCCTTGCTCTGCAGACTCGAGTCTTCTCTCAGCAGAACGACGAGGGCGGATGCCTCTTCTCGACGCTCGTTAACTGCTTCGGATGTATCGCTGCCGCAGGGTAAGATCGAACTCGTCGCCACTGTAAAATCTGTGTGTTATATTGCAAATTATTACACAGACTACAAGAGTAAACTTTAACAGGACTTTACTATTCGAAGGTCAGGGCGAATCTGCTCAATCACTCATTACACAGCACTTATATACCGGTGTGGTCACCACCGGTATTACAGTATACCGCAGCCAAGATAAAGTAGTGCAACACCTAAAATAGTTCTCTTAAAGGTAGAACGGTTACATACACTACACCATTAATGTACACAGTGGATGTCGGGGAGAACATTGTGAGACGCCACGTCGATCAGATCTTAGCGTCACAGGAACGAGTCAACCCCATGTCTCGAGTACCTGGGGATGAACCCGACATACCGGTAGCATCTACCTCAGAACCAGTAGCAGTGGAAACCGATGAACTAACCGACGAAAAGGGGCCAGAATCGCCTCCGCACCAAGAACAAGAACCTCAGGAAAGGAGCTATCCCGAAAGGATCAGGAAGCCGCCCCAAAGACTGAATCTATAAATGGACTATTGTTGTTTAATGTACATGTTAAAGTGTTAATTGTTATTTGAATATTTATGGGTACTGCTAATCTAAAAGGGGAGGAATTGTAGTGTATGTACTTTTAAGAGAGAACTACTTTTACAGCTCCTGTATACTGTAGTACCGGCAGTGACCACACCTGTATATAAGCCTTGAGCATGCCTCTGTACCCCCAGTCTTGAGACTACCCTACTCCAGTAAATACCTGTTGATTGTTAAGTTACAGCATCTGTGTGGTTATTGAAAAACATCATACTCTCAGAATCACGGGTCTAACAAGACTGATTCCTGGGATGAGGGGATTGTCCTATGAGGAGAGATTGTGTAGACTAGGCCTATTATCTCTAGAGTTTAGAAGAATGAGAGGTGATCGCATTGTAACATACAAAATTCTTACAGGGCTTGACAGGGTAGATGCAGGGAGGATGTTTCCCCTGGCTGGGGAGTCTAGAACCACGGGTCACATTCTCAGACTAAGGGATCGGCCATTCAGGACTGAGATGAGGAGAAATTTCTTCACTCAGAGGGTGGTGAATCTTTGGAATTCTCTACCCCAGAGGGCTGTGGAGGCTCAGTCGTTGAGTATATTCAAGACAGAGATTGATAGATTTTTGAATATTAAGGGAATCAAGGGAAATGGGGATAGTGCAGGAAAGTGGAGATGAGGTAGAAGATCAGCCATGATCTCATTGAATGGTGGAGCAGGCTCGAGGGGCCAAATGGCCAACTCCTGCTCCTATTTCTTATGTTCTTATGACATAGCTGCCAGTCTGGGTCTGCAACAGGTGGTGAGAGAACCAAAATGAGGGAAAAACCTACTTGACCTCATCCTCACCAATCTATCTGTCGCAGATGCATCTGTCCATGACAGCATTAGTAGAAGTGACCACCGCAGAGTCCTTGTGGAGACGGAGTCCTGTCTTCACACTGAGGACACCCTCCATCGTGTTATGTGGCACTACCACCGTGCTAAATGGAATAGATTCACAACAGATCTAGCAGCTCAGAACTGGGCATCCATGAGGCGCTGTGGGCCATCAGCAGCAGCAGAATTGTATTCCACCACGATCTGTAACCTCATGGTCTGGCATATCCCTCACTCTACCATTACCATCAAGCCAAGGGGATCAACCCTGGTTCAATAAGGAGTGTAGAAGAGCATGCCAGGAGCAGCACCAGGCATACCTAAAAATGCAGTGCCAACCTGGGGAAGCTGCAACACAGGACTACATGCATGCTAAAAAGCGGAAGCAGCATGCTATAGACAGGGCTAAGCGATCCCACAATCAACAGATCAGATCAAAGCGCTGCAGTCCTGCCACACCCAGTCGTGAATGGTGGTGGACCATTAAACAACTAACGGGAGGAGGAGACTCCATGAATATCCCCATCCTCAATGATGGTGGAACCCAACACGTGAGAGCAAAAGACAAAGCTGAAGCATTTGCAACCAACTTCAGCCATAAGTGCCGAGTGGATGATCCATATCGGCCTTCTCCTGAGGTCCCCATCATCACAGAAGCCAGTCTTCAGCCATTCCATGTGATATCAAGAAACAGCTGAGTGCACTGGATACAGCAAAGTCTGTGGGCCCCGACAACATCCCGGCTGTCGTGCTGAAGACTTGTACTCCAGAACTAGCCACGCCTCTAGCCAAGCTGTTCCAGTACAGCTACAACACTGGTATCTATCCGACAATGCGAAAAACTGCCCAGGTATGTCCTGTCCACAAAAAGCAGGACTAATCCAATCTGGCCAATTACCGCCCCATCAGTCTACTCTCAATCATCAGCAAACTGATGGAAGGTGTCATCATCAGTGCTATCAAGCGGCACTTACTCACCAATAACCTATTCCCTGATGCCCAGTTTGGGTTCCGCCAGGACCGCTCGGCTCCCGACCTCATTACAGCATCCAAACATGGAAAAAGGAGCTGAATTCCAGAGGTGAGGTGAAAGTGACTGCTCCTGACGTCAAGGTGGGTGAGGCTTCCAAGACCTTAACACATTGTTGGCACAGTAATGGAATTCCAAGTATAACTTGGGCATCAGCTCAAATGCAGCTGGCAGCAGCAAGCTCTGCGATTCTTTCAGACAACAGCAGATCCACCTACTGCAGAGCTAGAGGCGGGACCGGTTCTCTTCAGCCCGTCCACTGCTCCTCTCATCGAAGGCGACAAATATGCTTTGCTAAAAAGCAGCTGCACATGATCAGTACAATTGTCCTGAAATTCCAATGGGCGAGCTGTGCAAAATCACGATGTCTGTGGAGTCGGGGGGTGCGGGGGGGGTGGCTCCATCGAAAGGGTTTTTATTTTCACAACTTACTTCTTCAAGGGGCCGTATTTTCCGATCGGAGGCTTCCCGCGAGAGGAGGCCTCCGATCTGGAAAAAATCTGCGGACTTACCCGAGGGCTCCCGAGGTGTGTACAGTTCCGATGCTGGGCCTCTCCAAATTCCAAGTGCGCAGGGCCCACATATCCCAGAGGCGCCGGCGGTTCGCAAACGTCCCTGGGATAGCGTGAGCCATGGGGAGCCAATAGGAGAAGGGAACCTCCCTTCATACACTTGACAGATAGACCCGTCAAATATATGAATGGAGCTCACCCCAAAAACACTGTAAAACATTGTCATTAAAAAAAAAATCACATTTTAAAAATGAGTTGAAACTACAATAAATTAAATATTTTAAACAAAAATTAAATATTTTGAAAAAAATAATTAAAGATTTTTACAGGGCTAAAAATAAACGTACCTTTTTTTACAGTATTTTTGAATTATAAATCAGTGAAAAAAAAATTTTGTTATAAACTTTTTTTCAACTCTTATGCTGGTAAAAGCAGGCCTTACGCAGGCTTTTACCAGGCGTAAGATTTCTAAGGGTTTTCAGTGGGTGGAGGTTCTGCAGAAAGCGGAACTCTCCCCCCGCAGAGGCCCTTCTCCAGGGCAGGCGGAGGACCTGTCAAGAGCATTCTTCACAGATCGGAAATGCCGGTTTTCAGCGTGTGCGCTTGGCACGCCTGAAACCGGTATTTCCGATGTCCCTACGGGTGTGTACACAGCTCGTACCCACCCGTAGGGATCGGAAAATACGGGCCATAGTTTGCGGCTTAAGAACCCTGAGCGGGACACACCCGACACCTTCCCCGCGCATCAATCACTAAAGGAGTCCTCCAGCTGGCGTTAAGCCCCCTAGTTAACGTATTCAAGGGGCCGAACGCCTGTTTTTGCCATCCGCCTACGAAATGGGGCCCATGGATTTAGCAATGGGGCCAATGCCCGTGCAGATTGAGCACAGGTCGTCCTAGTTGCTAGATTGGTATGCCTTGCACCAGTTTTAACTCCCCAAAAAAACAGGTGTACTGCTGACCAATTTCCACCCTGTGGTTTCTTAATGGGGAAGTGCAAGGGCTAAAGTCAATCAAAAACTTCAGGTAGCTGTAACTTTTGTTACCGTTGGGCAATCAAAAACATTTTTCAGGGCTGCCCTTTGGGAGGTTCAGGTACTGTACATTCTGCAGCGGTTCTGGGAGGTTCAGAGGGATGTGCTCAAAGGCTTCAGAATTGGCATTCCACTGTTTATGCTTTTATGTCCTGGAGGCACAGGAGGGAGATAAGAGAGAGGCAACTGTGAAAGCCAGGAGAATCAGGCAACACGAGAGAAGAGACTGAACCTAGCAGAGATGTCCTGTAACGAAAGTTTACAGAGCAAGAAACTCCTCCACCAACATCACTTAACATCTCAGTTTTCGAAGTAACATCAGAAAATGCTGGAAAAACTCAGCAGGCCAGGCAACATCTGTGGAGAGAGAAATAGAGTCAATGTTTCGGGTCAAACCCTTTGTCAAGACTGGAAAAGCACAGGACGGTCAAACCCTTTGTCAAGACTGGAAAAGCACAGGACGGTCAAACCCTTTGTCAAGACTGGAAAAGCACAGGAAATGAAATAGATTAAAAGGCCAGGCTAGGCGAGAACATAAGAGAAGTGAAGAGACATTAAGAGGTATTCAAAACCAGACGAGATGGTGATAGGACTAGTGGAGACAAAAGACGGCTCTAGATTAGGTGTGAAATGCGCTGGCAGAATGGGAGACAGCTGCCATGTGGGAGAGAGAAAAAGGGGGGGGGGGAAAGGGCCAAAACAAAGGTGTGGATAAAAAATAAGTAAAAATGTAATGGGGGCCAAGGTTATGATCTGAAATTGTTGAACTCGATATTGAGTCCGGAAGGCTGTAAAGTGCCTAATCGGAAGATGAGGTGCTGTTCCTCGAGTTTATGCTGAGCTTCCGTGGAACAATGCAAGAGTCCGAGTACAGTGAGGTCCGAGTGGGAATGGGGCGGTGAATTAAAATGACAGGCGACCGGAAGCTCGGGGTCATCCTTACGGACTGAACGGAGGTGTTCCGCTTGAACACCTCCGTTCAGTCCGTAAGGATGACCCCGAGCTTCCGGTCGCCTGTCAGTTTTCGGAGGCTTTGTTTCACTACTGATGCCCTGGAAGACATGTCCTCCATACTTGAGGACCACGCCAAGGACAATGATGACACTCACAGCACAGAAGAAAGTTCTAATAGCCCTTACTTTCTTTTAACTGAGTCATTCCAAGGAGCTACTGGTGGCTTCTGGCAAGTCAATCAATTTGCAGCGCATTGCTGCATTCAGCAGGTTACAAATGCCTTTTGGACCAGGACACCTAATTTCATATCTTGTGACACTGGATCCAGGCAGATGAGTAAGTGGGCTATGAACAACAACAACTTGTATTTTTATAGCACCTTTAATGTAGTAAAGCGTCCCAAGGCGCTGCACAGGAGTATTATGAGACAAAATATTTTACTCCGATCCACATAAGGATAAATTAGGGCAGGTGACCAAAAGCTTGGTGAAAGAGGTAGGTTTTAAGGAGCGTCTTAAAGGAGGAAAGAGAGGTAGAGAGGCGGAGAGGTTTAGGCAGGGAATTCCAGAGCTTAGGGCCCAGGCAACAGAAGGCACAGCCACCAATGGTTGAGCGATTATAATCAGGGATGCTCAAGAGGGCAGAATTAGAGGAGCGCAGATATCTCGGGGGCGGGGGGTGGGGTGTTGTGTTTGTAGGGCTGGAGGAGATTACAGAGATAGGGAGGGGCGAGGCCATGGAGGGATTTGAAAACAAAGATGAGAATTTTGAAATCGAGGCGCTGCTTAACCGGGAGCCAATGTAGGTCAGTGAGCACAGGGGGTGATGGGTGAATGGGACTTGGTATCAATTTTTATCAACAGATTTGTAGGTTTCCCAAGAGTTATGGCTACAATTGATAGCACACATGAGGCTATACACACCCCTAGTGTCAACCCTCACCATTTCATCAACCACTCTGTTTACCCAGAGAGTGGTTAGAATGTGGAACTTGCTACCACAGGGAGTAGTTGAGGCGAATACTCTCTCTCTTAGGCACTCCCTCAGGACCGAGGATGACTTGCTTCCACATTAAAAATGAGTTCTCAGGTGACTGATGAGTCCAATGCGGGACCTACAGTCTCTGTCACAGGTGGGGCGAAACGTCTGAGCTCCCGGGCAACGATAGCAGTATGGCGTTCCGGTCTGTCGCTGTTGGGGTTGTCCATGAGGGTCCTGACGTTCCAGGTCCCGAACTTCATTTTAAAGGGTGGAAGATGCCTGTGCGTGAATTCTTTTAACGTGGGGTGGCCGTTGCACACCAGCTATCACACGGGCTTGACAGAGCGAGGTCTCGGTCCAATGGCCTAGCACACACACACACACAAACATACTCCTACTGTCCTCCTCCCTCCTTCCCGCAGGTCCTCTCTGCATGGATGTATTTAAGGGGAAGCTAGATAAGTACATGAGGGAGAAAGGAATAGAAGGATATGCTGATCAGGTTAGATGAAGTAGGGTGGGAGGAGGCTCGTGTGGAGCATAAGCACTGACATAGGCCAGTTGAGTCAATAGGCCTGTTTCTGTGCTGTAATTTCTATGCAATTTTATGCAAGAGATTTAATTCCTTGATGTGCGAGGGAACAGACCTAATGGAGTTACTTACTTCCCTGGTCCCCCAATGAGAGAGTGTACCTGAGGTCCTCCGAATCCTCCAAAATCCTGCCCTCAAGAAAACCAATTCTAAATGATCTGACCCTGGAATTTATGACGTGGTCAGTTTCCTTGGCAATGTGTGCACTTAAGTCCCATCCCACCCCACCCCACCGTACTTCCATTGGTGGATAACAGGACTTGGAATTTCAGGGCTGATGAATGTGCCAGGGAGAGGAAATCTCAAGGAAAATATAACTTCTGAAAAGCCCTGAACAGCACGTGTTCTTATATTTCTGGATTGCAAGGTAAAAATTCTCAGCGTTTCAAAGTTGCACTCTTTGTACAAATCCTTTAACATTCAGCCTGCATTTTAAAAACATTTCGGATATCATTGTTACTGTAAAAATACTCCCATTGACTTGGCATTCCCGCGGCCACCTTTCAGCGTGCTCAACTAACATTATTCGATGAAAGGAAAAAAGAAGTTATATTTATATAGTACCTTTCATGACCTCAGGATGCCCCAAGCGTTTCACAGCTAAGGAAGTACTTTTGAAGCTTAACGTAAGGAAATACGGCGCCCAATTTGTACACGGCATGGTCCCATAAACAGCGATGGTATAAGGAACCACATTATTGAGGGGTTCATGGTAGCCAGGATACCAGGAAAACTCCCCTGTTCTTTTTCAGATAATGCCATGGGACCTTTTCTGTCCACCTGAGAGAGTCCGCAGAGCCTCAGCTTAACATCTCATTCAAAAGGCGGCATCTCTGACAGAGCAACAGTCCTCGGTGCTGCAGTGAAGCGTCAGCCTAGATTATGTGCCCAAGTCTCTGAAGTGGGACTTAAAACCCACAGCCTTCTGAATCAGGGGTGAAAGTGTTACCACCGAGCCCAGGTTGATAACACTAATACGGTAGCAAAATACTGCGGATGCTGGAAATCCGAAATAACAACAGAAAATGCTGGAAAAACTCAGCAGGCCAGGCAACATCCATGGAGAGAGAAACAGAGTTAACGTTTCAGGTCGAAGACCCTTCGTCAGAACTGAGAAAAAAGCAGGAAATGAAACGGATGAAAAAGCAAGTTTGGGGGCTGGGAAATGGGGGAGGGGATGAAAGAACAAAAGGGAAGGTCAGTGAGAGGTGAAGAGACATTAAGAGATATTCAAGGCGAGACGAGATGGTAATAGGACAGGTAAAGAGATAAAGGATGGCTCGAGATGAAGTGTGAAATGCGCTGGCAGAGTGAGAGACAGTTGCCATGTGGGAGAGAAAAAAAAGGAAAAGGCACAAACCAAAGGTGTGGATAAAAAATATATAAAAATGTAATAGGGGCTGAAGTTATGATCTGAAATTGTTGAACTCGATATTGAGTCCAGAGGGCTGTAAAGTGCCTAATCGGAAGATGAGGTGCTGCTCCTCGAGTTTACGCTGAGCTTCCGTGGAACACCAGGTTGATAACATCAAGCTGTTGCCAGAACGATTGCACTTTAGTGTCTGTTGGGTGGGGCACGACAACCCTTTAAAAAAAACAGAAAAAAAATCCGAACACAATTTTTGCTCAAGTGTGCTATAAATAAATATACATAATTGTTGTCTGTTGTGAAAAAAAAAAGTTAATCTACAGAATGACCCTGACATTTTCCATTTGTAAATTCAGCATGAAGGCTGATTGATTGGAAAGTGAACATGTAAGGATGTAGAAATCACACCACTTCTTCATCCCCTTATTCAGACGTCAGTGCATTTGCACTTAAAAGCTGCTTTTTCTATCGTAACAATAGCACAGGTGCATCTCTCTCCAGTGTTCAATGTTTTTTTTTCCCTGGGAGGCACAAAGTTCATTCTGCACCTGTTTTCAATGGGTTATTTGCCAGTCTAATTTAGCCGGCATCACATTCGGAGCAACGAGAGCTGTCAGGCTAATTTACTGTTTTGCCCCTCTCATGTGTCATCTTTAGCCTCAGTAAACACTACCTACGTTCAAGCCATTTGCATGCATTAGTTATTGAAAGATTTAGACTTAAAAAAAAATTCATTAATTATTTCGTAGTTCTTTCGTGACCATTGCTTTCGACTTCTTGTCACTGCTCTGCTGTTCAATTTTTTTAAACAGTCGGTCATGTTGGGTGTAATATTTTGGGACTTTTCCCTATATGGCCTGGAAGGGATTTTTTTTTGCTTTAATTCATGTTGTGATATTGCTATAAAGGTTAGATTCAGCTTAAAAGGATTAACTAGCTGAGATACATTTTTTGACTTGACATTTAAAACCATTTACAATGTTAATCAGAAAACAAAGGGAACACATTCCATAGCAGAAATAACAACAGTAAATGCTGGAAAAACTCAGCAGGCCAAGCAACATCCGTGGAGAGAAATAGAGTCAACGTTTCGGGTCGAAACCCTTCGTCAGGACTGAAAAAACACAGGCAATGAAACAGGTTAAAAGGCCAGTTTGGGGGTTGGGAAATGGGGATTTCCGGCCCCCAAACTGGCCTTTTAATCTGTTTCATTTCCTGTGCTTTTTCAGTCCTGACGAAGGGTCCCAGACCTGAAACGTTGACTCTATTTCTCTCTCCGCGGATGTTGCCTGGCCTGCTGAGTTTTTCCAGCATTTTCTGTTGTTATTTCGGATTTCCAGCATCTGCAGTATTTTGCTGTCGTACATTCCATAGCAGTTTGCATCCTGGTGATGGGATGGTTCCTCGGTGGGATACCAGGAATAACAAGCCTGGGAGCGCCAAAGCTAATGTAAAATACTAACATAGACTGTTTACTATTGTATGTTACACTAGGGTCAACACAATAAGGTTTGTTAACCTTGGTCATTGTGACAGAATGGGTTTTATTCAATGTGCTAAGATGAACGAGATATATAGGCCCTGATTTTTTATTTTATTCCTGGCTCGGACATAGCCAACATAACAAAAACAGATTATCTGGTCATTGTCACACTGCTGTTTGTGGGAGCTTGCTGTGCGCAAATTGGCTGCCGCGTTTCCCACATCACAACAGTGACTACACTCCAAAAGTACTTAATTGGCTGTAAAGCGCTTTGAGACGTCCGGTGGTCGTGAAAGGCGTTATATAAATGCAAGTCTTTCTTTCTTTCTTTAAGTGTCCACTCTCTCTCTCTTGAACATACCTGATGTGCTACCCTAGCGGGTTCAGTTATGAGAAAGATCGAAGCTCAGAATGCAGCTTTTGCAGGCGTGCTGCTGGCAAGAGACTCTGCCTGGCACGGAAATATACCCACTCCGAGTGTGACACTTCCAATTCTGCGCCAGCCCTTACCCTACCCCTCATTTGTACTGATTCTTCTTTCGAAGAGCATAAGGTACAATTCCCACGATGAACCATTCAAGGAGGGAATGACTCACACAGGCCTGTAACGTATTGAGAACTGTAGTGACGGGAAGTTCAAGATAGAAAACAAAGTAGTTTAGCCGTGTGAGGCTGTGCACCTATAGAACGTTTCACAAGACTGTCACCTTTAAAACCATGACGTCACCTCCCTATATAGGTCATGATTCAATAATGGATAAACCCACACATCCACCCTGGACTGTCCCCATTTGCAGCCACACCTCCCACATACTGACACCAAAAAAAGCAAGCAGTCTGCTCTAGGTTGCTTCATGTTAAATAACAAACTGATTTTGTATACATATAAGAACATAAGAAATAGGAGCGGGAATAGGCCACTCGGCCCCTCAAGCCTGCTCCGCCATTCAATAAGATCATGGCTGATCTTGGGCTCAAAGCCACTTCCCTGCCCGCTCCCCATAACCCTTCACGCCCATATCTTGCAAAAATCTGTCTATCTCCACCTTAATGACCCAGCCTCCACATCTCTCTGGGGCAGAGAATTCCACAGATTTACGACCCTCTGAGAGAAGAAATTCCTCCTCATCTCAGTTCTAAAAGGGCGACCCTTTATTTTAAAACTGTGCCCCCGCGTTCTAGATTTCCCCACGAGGGGAAACATCCTCTCTGCATCTACCCTGTCGTTCCCCCTCAGTATCTTATATGTGACCTGAATCAACTGAGTGGCCTGCAGGTGGTGCTGTCCAGGGAGAGTATAAATACTCGGGCGCGGGCCCAGCTTGCGCAGGACATTCTTAACAGGAACTAGTGAAGGACACAACTAGACCTCCATGTTGTAAAACAGTTGATTAAAGCTTTGTTTAACGCTTAGACCAAGTGCCTAGTAGTTTTCTTACATCAATATGTTTCAATAAGATCACCTCTCATTCTTCTAAATTCCAATGAGTATAGGCCCAGCCTGCTCAACCTTTCCTCATAAGTCAACCCCCTCATCTCAGGAATCAACCGAGTGAATCATCGTGAAAGGAAGAACCAACATTTGTGATAAAATTGACATTTGCAATTCTAATATCTGTTCACAAGTGATCATTTTGCCACGTACCTATATGCATTAGATACTGTAGTTAAGTTCAGTAATGAGATTCAGGGGCTCTTAAGAACTTCAAATAGGATTACATCAGGGATGAGATAAATCACAGATTAAATCTCATTCAAAGAGGCTCTATGCAAAATGTTCGCAGATTTTATTTTCGAAACTAAACAAATAATGAATTTGCCAGAAATGAAAGCGTTTGTGATTTGAACAACCCATCTACCATCCTTAATTCGTATAAACAGCCTATCACCTCCTGTGGGCTTTTTTGGTAAACGTATCTTCAAACTTGTATCAGTGCAGTAGAAATCCATATCATGTCATGCTCTGATCTTTGTAACAGAGGTGCAGCAGATAGAGGTCAGAGGCAATTTCGTGATTTGGAGAGGGGAGCATAAACAATACTAAGAAAAAAAATTGGGGGATAGGTTCCTGGCTCCCTTCAACCCTGGGAGGCTGCGCTTAGGTTGGTTTTTTATTTCAGATTTCCAGCATCCGCAGTATTTTGCTTTTGTATCAGTGTTTAATTCACTGCCACTTCTCTTCTAAGAATGCCCACCTTGAAGAAGTTCTGCTCTTCTCTCCGACGGGATTTCCGTTTGTCTCTTTTACCTTGTTCATCTTCATTGCTTTCTGTCTCCCTTCTCGTGTTTGATCAGGTATCTACCAAAACTCGCCCTTTTGTTCTTTCCTCCCCTCCCCCCTTTCCCTGCCCCTGCACGTGGACATTACTGGCAAGGCCAGCATTTATTGCCCATCCCTAATTGCAGACTCGAATGGCCAAATGGCCTACTCCTGCTCCTATTTGTCTATGTTTCTATGTTTCCTTTGTGTCTATTGCGCTCCAGTTTTCTCTCCGTGTTTTTTTCTCTATTAATCCGTATCTGTGCCTCTGTTAATAACTCTTTCTGTTTCTCACTTTGGGTGTCTCTATTACCATTCCTTTTCTCTCTTTACTACTGCGCTTTGTACCACCTGCAAACCACAACTGCAAGAAAGGAGGGGATGGCATTGGTGGAGAGGCAGAGCAGCGAACGACTGCGGAGTGACTAGCATCAGCACCAGAAGATAAGGAGGGATGGAGACATCAGCATGCATGTGTCTTTGACCTGCTGTGCATGTACACATGTTCTTCACATTGGGCCTTAGGCTTTGGGTCGATGTGGTGTGGTTTGCTCGTAGGAAAAGGAGTAGTTGGGCTCCAGGTGGTTGACTTTACATTGAGGAAACATAGAAACATAGAAACATAGAAGATAGGAGCAGGAGTAGGCCACTCGGCCCTTCGAGCCTGCTCCGCCATTCAATGAGATCATGGCTGATCATCCAAATTCAGTACCCCGTCCCTGCTTTCTCCCCATATCCCTTGATCCCTTTAGCCTCAAGAAATATATCCAACTCTTTCTTGAATATATTTAATGAACTGGCCTCCACTGCCTTGTGTGGTAGAGAATTCCACAGGTTCACCACTCTCTGGGTGAAGAAATTCCTCCTCATTTCAGTCCTAAATGGCTTACCCCTTATCCTTAGACTATGACCCCTGGTTCTGGACTCCCCGGCCATCAGAAACATCCTTCCTGCATCTAGTCTGTCCAGGCCTGACAGAATTTTATAGGTTTCGATGAGATCCCCTCTCAATCTTCTATTTATATAGCGCCTTTCATGACCACCAGACGTCTCAAAGCGCTTTACAGCCAATGAATTACTTTTGAAGTATAGCCACTGTTGTAATGTGGGAAACGCAGCAGCCAATTTGCGCACAGCAAGCTCCCACAAACAGCAATGTGATAATGACCAGATAATCTGTTTTAGTGATGTTGGTTGAGGGATAAATATTGGCCAGGACACCAGGGATAGCTCCCCTGCTCTTTTTCGAAATAGGGCCATGGGATCTTTTACGTCCACCTGAGAGAGCAGACGGGGCCTCGGTTTAACGTCTCATCTGAAAGACGGCACCTCCGACAGTGCAGCACTCCCTCAGCACTGCACTGGGAGTGTCAGCCTAGCTTTATGCGCTCAAGTCCCTGGAGTGGGGACTGTGAACCCACAACCTTCTGACTCAGAGGCTGAGTGCGCTGCCCACTGAGACACAGCTGACACCCGAGGTTTATGGGTAAAGTTGCAACTTTTTTTCATAAAATATTGATATTTGCGATAAAGTTTATTTTTAGGGCCCTGGCGTGGGATTGGTCATTGTGGTTATTTTGTTGCAATGAAATTGGCCAGCAGCTTGGGGAGGGGGATGAATTCCTGAAATCTGGCTGGTGAATAACAGAAGTGGAAAATAACCAACCGGATAGAAGTAAACCACAGGGATTTTACCAATGAGGAAGAAGGAAGATACTTGGCCAATGAGGATTGGCACCATTGACTTGATTGACATTACAGTCACAAAACCTTTATTTATAGATAGATATGCAATACTAGTTATGCCACTTATATATACCACTGCTGAATACATTTTTTAACTGTCGCTCGTTTGCACAAGTGATTCTAGTATGTAGACTGGGAGTTGTTTTCTACTCTGCTCAGCCCACAGAACTGATATACTTAAGAACATAAAAAATAGGAGCAGGAGTGGGCCATTTGGCCCCTCGAGCCTGCTCCGCCATTCAATAAGGACATGGCTGATCTTCTACCTCACCTCCACTTTCCCGCACTATCCCCATATCCCCCTGATTCCCTTAATATCCAAATATCTATTGATCTCTATCTTAAATATACTCAACGACTGAGCCTCCACAGCCCTCTGGGGTAGAGAATTCCAAAGATTCACCACCCTCTGAGTGAAGAAATTTCTCCTCATCTCAGTCCTAAATGGCTGACCCCTTATTCTGAGATTGTGACCCCTGGTTCTAGACTCCCCAGCCAGGGGGAAATATTAAGACTGCATATAATGACACCAAAAGCAGAATGGAGATGATTGGGTAATTCCCCCGTTACTGCTGTAAGTGACTGGGATTGATTTTACACATGCGTAACTATTCTCGACTCACTGCATTTTGCTGGAGAAATAATCCTGCTTTTATCAGGAGACTTTGCTGTAGTTTCAGTCATGAGTTCATTTTGCTGTAGTTCATAGGGACTCTCTATAAATAGACTCTGTTTGCTGAGTAAATGGACTCTGTTTGCTGTAAAATAGACTGCCGTAAGTCCTTGGCTGACACAAAAGCAAAATACTGCGGATGCTGGAAATCTGAAATAAAAACCGAAAATGCTGGAAACACTCAGCAGGTCAGGCAGCATCTATGGAGAGAGAAACAGAGTTAACGTTTCAGGTCGATGACCCTTTGTCAGAACTGGAAAAAGCTGGAGATGGAACAGATTTTTAAGCAAGTGCAGGGGCAGGGAAAGGGGGGAGGGGAGGAAGGAACAAAAGGGAAGGTCTGTGATAGGATGGAAGGCAGGAGAGATTAAGAGACAAAAGGGATGTTGGGGCAAGGAAAAAGGAGATGGTAATGGGACAAGTTAAGAAATAAAAGATGGCCCTAGATGAAGTGTAAATGGCACTGGCAGAATGATCGACAGCTGCCATGTGGGAGAGAGAAAAAAAATGGGAAAAAATGGAAAAAAAGGCTGACACACTGGTGTCATTACTCACTTTGTTTACTTAATGCTTCAGAAATAGTACATTTAAAAAATTCATCTAAATGCCAGTGCAAATGTCTATCTAAGTGGTTGCACACTATATCAGCTGTGATATGGCGCATGTCTTAAAGTTTATACTTTGAGAAGGAAACTGGAGCACAGATTTTATCATTTTTACCAAAGGTTAATGTTAAGGATGAACACTGGAGCCAATATGATTTATTTGTAGTTTAAATATTGGTTCGTGCCAGTAAGCCAGAGAACTGGAAATTTATACTGACTTCAGAAATTATTAAAATGCACGATTGTTTGGACTGTACCTGTCATCATTTAAATTTAATTATTTTTTTTATTCGTTTATGGGATGTGGGCGTCGCTGGCGAGGCCAGCATTTATTGCCCATCCCTAATTGCCCTCGAGAAGGTGGTGGTGAGCCGCCTTCCTGAACCGCTGCAGTCCGTGTGGTGAAGGTGCTCCCACAGTGCTGTTAGGGAGGGAGTTCCAGGATTTTGACCCAGCGACGATGAAGGGTCGGCGATATACTTCTAAGTCAGGATGGTGTGTGTGACTTGGAGGAGAACTTGGAGGTGGTGGTGTTCCCATGCGTCTGCTGCCCTTGTCCTTCAAGGTGGAAGAGGTCGCGGGTTTGGGAGGTGCTGTTGAAGAAGCCTTGGCGAGTTGCTGCAGTGCATCTTGTAGATGGTACACACTGCAGCCACGGTACGCCGGTGGTGGAGGGAGTGAATGTTTAAGGTGGTGGATGGGGTGCCAATCAAACGGACTGCTTTGTCCTGGATGGTGTCGAGCTTCTTGAGTGTTGTTGGAGCTGCACTCATCCAGGCAAGTGGAGAGTATTCCATCACACTCCTTACTTGTGCCTTGTAGATGGTGGAAAGGCTTTGGGGAGTCAGGAGTTTCTCCCGTTATTTATTCTGTTATCACCTCCTATAGACCGTTCAATGCAGAGTTTATCAGGATCTAAACAATACACTTGGACCTGCATCACTCCAGTGTTATTCAGACACTCTCGCTGATGGAATAAATACAGGATTCAAAGACTTGCAGTTGGGCGTCATCTGTCTATGATTTTTTAAAGCTGCACTCCTCATGAAAGCTCATAAAAAATAAGCAGTTTTCAACATAGGAGAATGCTTTTGCATGAGATTACAGTTTTACACATGGAGTCGTTTTTTTTGCAGCACTAACCATGATTCTGTAACTATTTCAACCCAATCATAGAGCCAGACCTTACTCTGGAAATATCATCTGTGTATTTTAACGACTTAAAAGAAAGATTTGCATTTATATAGCACCTTTCATGACCTCAGGATGTCCCAAGGCACTTTACAACAAATTAAATACTTTTGAAGTGTAGTCATTGTTGTTGGTGATGTGGCAGCCAATTTGCACACATCAAACTCCCACAAATAGCAACGAAATAAAGACCAAATCATCTGTTTTAGCTGTTGGATAAACATTGAGAGAAATTCCCCTGCTCTTCTAGTGCCATGGAATCTTTTACATCCGCCTGAGAGAGCAGACGGGGCCTCGGTTTAACGTCTCATCTGAAAGACGGCACCTCTGACGGTGCAGCACTCCCTCAGTACGGCATTAGATTGTCAGCCTGGCTTTATGTGCTTCAAGTCCCTGGAGTGGGGACTTGAACCCACAACCTTCTGACTCAGAGGCAAGTGTGCTACCCACTGAGGCATGGCTGACACATTTATGTGACATTGGGCCGGATTTTCCAACCCCTACGGGTGTGTACGAGCTGTGTATCCACCCGTAGGGACATCGGAAATGCCAGGTTTAGGCGTGCCAAGTGCATGCACTGAAAACCGGCATTTCCGATCTGTGAAGAATGCTCTTGACAGATCCTCCACCTGCCCTGGAGAAGGGCCTCTGCGGGGGTGGAGAGTTCCGCTTTCTGCAGAACCTCCGCCCGCTGAAAACCCTTAGAAATCTTACGCCTGGTAAAAACCTGCGTAAGGCCTGCTTTTACCAACATAAGAGTTTATTAAAAAAAAAATGTTTTCACTGATTTATAATTTTAAAATACTTTAAAGAAAGGTAAGTTTATTTTTAGCCCCGTAAAAAACTTCAATTATTTTTTTCAAAAATAACATTTTTGTTTAAAATATTTAATTTAATGTAATTTTAACTAATTTTAAATATGTAATGTTTTTTCAAAAAATTATTTAATGTTTTCATATGTTTTTTCAGTGATCTCCATTCATACTTTTGACAGATCTGTGCGGAGAGACCTGTCAAAAGTGTGAAGGAGGATTCCCTTCTTTGATTGGTTCCCCATGGCCCACGTGATCCCAGGGAAGCTTGTGAACCGCCTGCGCCTCCTGGGATACCTGGGCCTCTGCGCGCGCGGACCCAGAGAGGCCCAGGATCGGAAGAGTCAAGACCTACGGAGCCAGCAGGTAAGTGCATAGATTTTTTCCGATTAGAGGCATCCGCCTGCAGGAAGTCTCCTGATCGGAAATTCAGTCTGATTGTGCTTGTGAGAACCCGATTTTACATGGTATAAATTTAAATGGCTAATAACTCTTGTCTATTTTTGCTCTCAAGATAGCTCTGTGGGAGCTGCACCACGTGTTGTGGTCCAGAGCCGTATAGACCAGGAAGGCTCCAGGTTTGATCACCTGATCTGTGCTGGGTCGACAGTGAAGCCCTACAATTGGCTCAACGAACAGCACCTCATCTTTCTATTAGGCACTTTACAGTCTTCTGGACTCAATATCGAGTTCAACAATTTCAGACTATAAATTGGCCCCTGTATTTCTTTATATATATATTTTTCTCTTGTTTCCTCACATGGTAGCTGTTAATGTTGCTGCGATCATCATTCACACATCGTCTAGAGCCATCTTTTGTTTCTCAGCTTGTCCCATTACCTCTCCTTTTACCTTGCACCATCATCCCTTTTGTCAGTCAATCTTTCCTGCCTTCCATCCTATCACAGAGGGTTGTGACCCGAAACGTTGACTCTATTTCTCTCTCCACGGATGTTGCCTGGCCTGCTGAGTTTTTCCAGCATTTTCTGTTGTTATTTCGGATTTCCAGCATCTTCAGTATTTTGCTATCGTACTATCACAGACCTTCCCTTTTGTTCTTTCCTCCCCTCCTCCCTGCCCCTGTTTAAAAATCTCTCTTCCCTAACCTTTTCCAGTTCTGACGAAGGGTTCGACCCAAAACGTTAACTCTGTTTCTCTCTCCTCGATGCTGCCTGACCTGCTGAGTGTTTCCAGCACTTTTCTGTTGTTATTTCAGATTTCCAGCATCCGCAGTATTTTGCTATTTTGCTACAACTGGGGCCTCTGCACCCTTAGTCTAAGGAGGGGGGAATTGATCAGGACTTACTGCTGCTTGCCTTCCAGTGGTTCCCGCTGGAAGTGTATGGATACCTGGTAAAAAAAATAAGATCAGGTCTTCACTGTGAGACCGGCAGTGGTAAAATAGCAACCCCCTCACCACTAGAATTAAACATGAAAATGGCTTCCGTTAAATACTGAAGCAGGCGCTTAGCAATTCCAACCCAAGCAAGTGACAGCATCTTACAAATATACACAGGAAACTTTTTTTTATCCAGCACAGACAGGACTGACGTGGTGCCAGTTCATCAAAAATTCTGGATAACCGAACGCTATAGTAAAAGATACGGAGCTGAGAGCTCCGTATAAAGCAACAAACCCTGTTGCTTAGCAACAAGTTCAGAACAATGGCCACAAGTTGCAAGCGTCTCTGTAGCTTAGCAACAGCTGCAGCCACACCCTTGCACAGCAACGCAAGTACAATGTGAAGTAAAACCTACTCCTGAATTTTGCCGGTTAACTGAGATTTCCGGTTATTTAGGTGCCGGTAAATCGAAAGGTTCCTGCATTTTGGTGAAGTCAGCCATCTTATGGTTCTGTAGAATGATACCGGGGCTCGGAGGGTTGAGTTATGAGGACAGGTTGCATAAACTTGGCTTCTGTTCCCTTGATCATAGCAGATTGAGGGGGTGATTTGATCTAAATGTTTAAAATGTTAAGAGGATTCGATAGGGTAGATGCAGGGAAACTATTTCCTCTGGCGGGGCAATCAAGAACGAGGGGACATAATCTTAAAATTAGAGCTAGGCCATTCAGGAGGGATATAAGGAGCGCACATCAACCCAAGAACCCCACCCACCCGCCCCTTCAATCACCGTCTGCCCCACCTGTGAACAATGGATTTGCAGGATTTTGCGGAGGCAGCTTTGGTGGTACCTCTCCAGTGCTTTGAGGTGCCTGCTGTACACAGGCCACATCGTCCGCATGCCCGATCCGAGACTACCAAAGCAAGCGCTGTACTTGGAGCTCCGACACGGCAAGAGAGCCCCAGGTGGGCAGAGGAAACGCTTCAAGGACACCCTTAAAGCTTCCTTGAAAAAGTGCAACATCCCCACTGACACCTGGGAATCCCTGGCCCAAGACTGCACAAAGTGGAGGAGAAGCATCTGGGAAGGCGCCGAACACCTCGAGTCTCTTCGCCGGGAGCAAGCGGAAGCCAAGCGCAAACAGCGGAAGGAGCGCAGGTCAACCCAAGCACCCTACCTACCCGCCCCTTCAACCACCGTCTGCCCCACCTGTGACAGAGACTGTAGGTCCCGCATTGGACTCATCAGTCACCTGAGAACTCATTTTTAATGTGGAAGCAAGTCATCCTTGGTTCCGAGGGACTGCCTAAGAAGGAGAAGAAGAAGGAAGCACTTTCTTTACACAAAGGGTAGTAGAAATCTGGAATTCTCTCTCCCCTAAAAATGCTGCGGATGCTGGGACAATTGGAGTTGTCAGGACTGAGATCGATATACTTTCGTTAGGTAAGGGTAGCAAGGGCTACGAGCTAAGGCAGGTAAATGGAATTGAGGTGCAGATCGGCCATGATCTGATAGAATGGCGGAGCAGGTGCGAGGGGCTGAATGGCCTCCTCCTGGCTCCTATCGCCCTCTGTAGAACTGCAGCTTCAGATCTTCTTCTTAGGCAGTCCCTCGGAACCGAGGATGACTTGCTTCCACATTAAAAATGCGTTCTCAGGTGACTGATGAGTCCAATGCGGGACCTACAGTCACGGTCACAGGAGGGGCAGATGGTGGTTGAAGGGGCGGGTGGGTGGGGTGCTTGGGTTGACGTGTGCTCCTTCCGCTGTTTGCGCTTGGCTTCCGCTTGCTCCCAGCGAAGAGACTCAAGGTGTTCGGCACCTTCCCGGATGCTTCTCCTCCACTTTGTGCGGTCTTGGGCCAGGGATTCCCAGGTGTCGGTGGGGATGTTGCACTTTTTCAAGGAGGCTTTGAGGGTGTCCTTGAAGCGTTTCCTCTGCCCACCTGGGGCTCCCTTGCCGTGCCGGCGCTCCGAGTAGAGCGCTTGTTTTGGGAGTCTCGTGTCGGGCATGCGGACAATGTGACCCGTCCATCGGAGCTGATTGAGCGTGGTCAAAGCTTCGATGCTGGGGATGTTGGCCTGAGCAAGAACACTGACGTTGGTGCGCCTATCCTGCCAATGGATTTGCAGGATCTTGCGGAGGCAGCGTTGGTGGTACCTCTCCAGTGCTTTGAGGTGCCTGCTGTACATGGTCCATGTCTCTGAGGCATACAGCAGGGCGGGTATCACTGCTGCCCTGTAGACCATGAGCTTAGTGCCGGGTTTGGGGTCCTGGTCTTCAAACACTCTCTTCCTCAGGCGACCGAAGGCTGCACTGGCACACTGAAGGCGGTGTTGGACTTCGTCGTCGACGTCTGCCCTTGTTGACAGTAGGCTCCCGAGGTATGGAAAGTGGTCCACGTCAAAATCCGAGCTTCAGACAACTGCGTATCGAACCACTGTCCTGTTTCAATTGAGCTGGCCCTGCTGAGTGAACGATGTTCCCGAGGAGCGTCACATTCAAAGCTGATATTGTCGCTGCCACTCAGCAATTACCCGTTCTGTTTATTATTTTTGCCTACAGTGTTTGTCAGAGTTTTTTTGGTTTGCTCGAATGACATTGTCACGCAGCAGAAGTTTTCGAAAGCAGGGCCAGAGGAAATTAAATAAGAGACATCGATAAAATAAGAAGTCAGTAATAAAATAATCAGACTTTCTGTCAATGCACTTTGTTTTAAAAACAAGGAACAAATTGATACATTTGTATGGAGAAATAACAGTCCCACCAGGAACAAATCATTGGAACTTCTATCCACCTACAATCATTTTCTTCGATGGTCGTGGGTTAAAACTTACGAAATATTTCTTCAAATAATTTCCCCTCAATAACTCACTGATTAACTGTGCTGCCTGGTGTGGGATTGAGTCGTATAGACCAGCAAACCCCCAGTTTCCAGCTGTGACGAGAAGCTTAGCTCAGTTTCGATGCTGGGGATGTTGGCCTGAGCGAGAACACTGATGTTGGTGCGCCTATCCTGCCAATGGATTTGCAGGATCTTGCGGAGGCGGCGTTGGTGGTACCTCTCCAGTGCTTTGAGGTGCCTGCTGTACACGGGTCACATCGTCCGCATGCCCGATACGAGACTCCCAAAGCAAGCGCTGTACTCGGAGCTCTGACACGGCAAGAGAGCCCCAGGTGGGCAGAGGAAACGCTTCAAGGGCACCCTCAAAGCTTCCTTGAAAAAGTGCAACATCCCCACCGACACCTGGGAATCCCTGGCCCAAGACCGCACAAAGTGGAGGAGAAGCATCCGGGAAGGCGCCGAACACCTCGAGTCTCTTCGCTGGGAGCAAGCGGAAGCCAAGCGCAAACAGCGGAAGGAGCGCACGTCAACCCAAGCACCCCACCCACCCGCCCCTTCAACCACTGTCTGCCCCACCTGTGACAGAGACTGTAGGTCCCGCATTGGACTCATCAGTCACCTGAGAACTCATTTTTAATGTGGAAGCAAGTCATCCTTGGTTCCGAGGGGCTGCCTAAGAAGGAGAAGAAGAAGCTCAGCCATGGTAGTGTGCAGACTCCGATTGACCGCACTCCAAGAAAAGAAAAATACTGCGGATGCTGGAAATCTGAGATAAAAACAGAAAATGCTGGAAATACACAGCAGGAGATCTGACAGGTTGCATAAACTTGGCTTGTATTCCCTCGAATAAGCTCATCAACATGAAACGTTAACTCTGTTTCTCTCTCCGCTAATGCTGCCAGTATTTTTATTTTTAATTGACAACACACTGTCCAGAATGAGATGGGCCGACGATCACTTGGATGAGGTAAGCCTGAGCCTTTAGAGGAGGAAGGGTGAGAGAGAAAATGAGAAGAAAACAATGGGACTTGTTGCAGTCGAAAATATATTTTATATTTAGCCAGAGGTACTTAAAACCCTGAACCCGGTAATGTAGTAGTAAATCTAAGTTGTTATTGTCTACAAGTGAGACTCTACTTTTCTGTACGTGATGTTGATGCTGTCTCTGCTGCCGTTATGTTTTGTGAACAACAGGCTCCTTTCCAGCTTGTGCCTTTGCACCATTGACTTTAACAATTTAAGTATTGCTGCTGAGCACTTATTAAAAATGCTCTGAGGTGTCAGTGCACACGAGGATTGGTGCGAGGGTGGAAGATGTTGTACATTGGTCCCTCCGCTGTACGAGTGTTGCCCCACTCATTGAAAAACAGGCAGATTCTTTCCCCCCACCCCCCCGCCAATCACGAGCCCAATGGTAGTCTTTACCTAGGGAAGAGTCAGAAGAACCTGCATGTTCGACAAATGATTCCCCCGAGAGCCCCCAGCAACAGTCTGGGTTTAGCTTGGCACAAAGATATGCGGGAATCTTTATTGTGTTTTTTAAAATTTATGGCATTAATAGCACGGCGCCTGACTTGTACCGTTTGGAAAAAAATAAATTTAGATTCTCATTCCAGTCAAAGCAGACATGTTTTATGTTGCGTTTTTATTGGCATTCGCTTTATGTAATAGGTAGCATCATTAACTGTTATTGAATGTCATTAGTGTGGATGTTAGGTGGTGTAAAAAAACACAGATTTATATTCTGCGGAGGTTTCATTTCAGTCAAAGAAGAAATATGCTTCTGTCAGGGGGCTGCAATGTCTGATGTGTGTACGTGCAGCAGGTAGTGCCTCGTGTACATGTACAGTGTCTAACATGGGTTTGTATACAGTGTCTGATATATGGCGGCGCGGGCTCAAGGGGCCGAATGGCCTACTCCTGCTCCTATTTCTTTCATGTTCTTATATGCATGCATAAAATGTCTAATATGTGTATCTGGACAGTCTATGATGTGTACACATGCAGCAGCTGAAGTAAGTTATTTTTGATGTGTTTTTGTTTTGTATTCATTCTGGGTATGTGGGCTTCGCTAGCAAGGCAGGCATTTATTACCTTGCATTTCTTAAGGCTAAAGGGATCAAGGGATATGGGGAGAAGGCAGGAACAGGGCACTGAATTTGGATGATCAGCCATGATCGCATTGAATGGCGGAGCAGGCTCGAGGGCCCGAATGGCCTACTCCTGCTCCTATCTTCTATGTTTCTATGCATTGAGTTCAACAATTTCAGATCATAAACACTGCACCCATTTTTTTGGTCAGCAGGTGTTGTTAATGATTCTGCTATTCCCATTTACACCTCCTCTAGAGCCACCTTTTGTTTCTTAACTTGTCCCATTACCATCTCCTTTTGCCTTGCACCATCATCCCTTTTGTCTCTTAATCTCTCCTGCCTTCCATCCTATCACAGACCTTCCTCTTTGTTCTTTCCTCCCCTCCCCCCCTTTCCCGGCCCCTACACTTGCTTAAAACCGGTTGCATCTCTAACTTTTCCAGTTCTGATGAAACATTAACTTGCTTTTTCTCTCCACAGATGCTGAATATTTCCAGCATTTTCTGTTTTTATTCCCGATTTCCAGCATCCGCAGTATTTTGCTTTTGATTCATTTCCCATCCCTAGTTGCCTTTGAGAAGGTGGGGGTGAGCCGCCTTCTTCTCGAACCGCTGCAGTCCGTGTGGTGAATGTGCTCCCGCAGTGCTGTTAGGCCGGGAATTCCAGGTTTTTGACTTAGTGACAATGAAAGAATGGTCCTATATGACCGAGTCAGGATGATGCGTGACTCAGAGGTGATGGTATTCCCATGCATGGGCTGCCCTTGTCCTTCTGAGTGGTGGAGGATGCGGGTTCGGGAGGTGCTGCCAAAGAAGCCTTGGCGACTTGCTGCGGTGCATCCTGTGTGTATGCAACATCTGATGTATAAATAAAGAACTCATATTTATCATAGCACCTTAAATGTAGTAAAGTCCCGTGGTGCTTAACAAAGGAGGAAAAAAATGCATTACTAATAGTGTCATGGAAGGGGAGTGAGGTGAAATTTACTAATAGTGTCATGGGAGGGGAGTGAGGTGAAATTTACTAATAGTGTCATGGGAGGGGAGTGAGGTGAAATGTACTAATAGTGTCATGGGAGGGGAGTGAGGTGAAATTTACTAATAGTGTCATGGGAGGGGAGTGAGGTGAAATGTACTAATAGTGTCATGGGAGGTGAGTGAGGTGAAATTTACTAATAGTGTCATGGGAGGGGAGTGAGGTGAAATTTACTAATAGTGTCATGGGAGGGGAGTGAGGTGAAATTTACTAATAGTGTCATGGGAGGGGAGTGAGGTGAAATGTACTAATAGTGTCATGGGAGGGGAGTGAGGTGAAATGTACTAATAGTGTCATGGGAGGGGAGTGAGGTGAAATTTACTAATAGTGTCATGGGAGGGGAGTGAGGTGAAATGTACTAATAGTGTCATGGGAGGTGAGTGAGGTGAAATTTACTAATAGTGTCATGGGAGGGGAGTGAGGTGAAATTTACTAATAGTGTCATGGGAGGGGAGTGAGGTGAAATCTCCGGCGAGTCGGGCAAAAATGGCTGTGCCACCAAAGTGGAAGTGCAGGGGGAAAACGCGCAGCAGGCCAGTGTCAGTAGAGTGGAAGGCATACGCTGCCACATAGAGTTGTAGAAGGGTTGCAAATGCAAGGCGCAAGGCCATGGAGGGATTTGAAAATAAGGAAGGGAATTTCAAATTCAGTGCCATAACGGAGGGCATTGGAGGTTGGTTAGGACAGGGGAGTAGGGCTTAGTGTGGTGCAGGATGCAAATGGTGGAAGTTAGGCTGTTGAAATTTGGGTAGGGTGGAAGTTCAAGAGACTATCGAAGAGAATGTTGAAGAAGGCAAGCCTGGAGATGTGGGAGGGGGTTTGAGCAGAGGTGGGGATGAGGTAAGGGCAGAAGCAGGCTGTGTTGCGGACGTGTAAATAGGTGGTTAAATGCCACATCCATGGTACTTCCCTACTGTGAGCCAGTGGTATCAACACAGCAGCACTACTCAAGCCATAGTCATGAATTTGATAAACTGAATACAAGTAACAGCATCCAAGTCTAGGTTCAAAGCATAGAACTCAGAGCAATGATCCCCTTTTAAATATATCATTTAAGAAATAGAGTGCCACATGCCACTGTGAGTACTACCTTTGAGTGCCTTATTGATCGATGGCATATTAGATTAATAATGATCAAGCTATGACTCAATACTGACTTCCTGAGGGAGGCTTTCAACGTGTTACTTTATAAAGCTATGTATAAATCTAATTAAGCCAGAAGAATGCCATTACATTTATCAGACCTTTTCAGTCTTGAAAGATCCCTGTTTCCACTCAATTTCCAAATTCCCAAAAGCTGTGTTATTGGATATACCATTGCCCTATGTCCCTGTTCCCGCATCCTGACAGAATATTACATCAGGTGTGTGGCATCCTGGATATAGCAACAAGATGCTAAGGAGTTTGTTGACAGGCATAGTGGTTAGCACTGTTGCCTCACAGCGCCAGGGACCCGGGTTCGAATCCGGCCTCGGGCGACTGTCTGTGTGGAGTTTGCACATTCTCCCCGTGTTTGCGTGGGTTTACTCCGGGTGCTCCGGTTTCCTCCCACAGTCCAAAGATGTGCGGGTTAGGTTGATTGGCTATGATAAATTGACCCTTAGTGTTAGGGGGATTAAATACGTGGGGTTACGGGGATAGGGTGGGATATGTGTTGGTGTAGGGGTTACGGGGATCGGGTGGGATATGTGTCGGTGCAGGCTCGATGGGCCGAAATGGCCTCTATCTGCACTGTGGGGTTTCTGTGATTCTGTGTGAAAGAAATGGGCTGGTATTATCAGTAATGGGTCATTTGAAATAGTTTAACATTTTCTCATAAAAAAATAGCAAATCAGAGGCAGAATCAGAACAAAAGTATAAGTTGAATGCCTTTAGAGGGTGGTAGTAACCTGACTGATGAGGTCAGGTAATGTAATATCGATGAATATGCGTACAAATTATCTTTGCAGTAAGACTTACAACTGTTACAGTATTACAGCAACTCTAACTGGCCATGTAGATTTATTCAAAAATGAACTTCTGTTTAACTTTCCAACAGAGTGAGAGAGAAAGAAATAATGTGAAAGTCAGGCAAACAGAGAAATACATGGATAATAATGAGACAACATGTGTGAGCCACACAGAAAGAGAGACAAAGAGACTCCCTTCTGTTATCGTGTCCCCAAATGGGGTGTGGGATAGTGGCACAGACTGCAGGAAAATCAGGGGGTGAGACCTATCGCTGTCTTCTTGCCCTGACCTCTAGTTCCCTCCCACCCGCCCAGCCAGGAAAGTCACCAACCAACCCTTCGCCACCTGTCACATATAACCGATGGCGGCAGTGGGGCCCAGCAAACCATCTGACTTCCTTCTTACTGCCGCGGATACTGCCAGACCCAGGGACCGCCAGGAAACAGGTGGTGATAGTCCACGGAGGAGCGCTGACAAGCCCCCTTCTTGATTGGTTGGAAGGGAAGTCCTAGTAATGGCTTCCTCTCCTTCCTTAATACGATAGCAAAATACTGCGGATGCTGGAAATCCGAAATAACAACAGAAAACGCTGGAAAAACTCAGCAGGCCAGGCAACATCTGTGGAGAGAGAAACAGAGTTAACGTTTCAGGTCAAAGACCCTTCATCTGACGAAAGGTCTTCGACCTGAAACGTTAACTCTGTTTCTCTCTCCACGGATGTTGCCTGGCCTGCTGAGTTTTTCCAGCATTTTCTGTTGTTATTATAGCCTCAAAACTTTACTTGTTGCAGGCCTTGTTCCAGTCCAAGGCTTTTAAAGAAAGGCTTGCATTTATATAGCGCCTTTCATGACCACCGGACGTCTCAAAGCGCTTTACAGCCAATGAAGTACTTTTTGAAGTGGAGTCACTGTTGGAATGTGGGAAACGCGGCAGCCAATTTGCGCACAGCAAGTTCCCACAAACAGCAATGTGATAATGACCAGATAATCTGTTTTTGTTATGTTGATTGAGGGATAGATATCGGCCCCAGGACACCGGGGAGAACTCCCCTGCTCTTCTTCGAAATAGTGCCCATGGGATCATTTACGTCCACCTGAGAGAGCAGACGGGGCCTCGGTTTAACGTCTCATCCAAAAGACGTGTGTGTATATATGTCAGTGTTTGTATGTGTGTGTGTGTGTGTGTGTGTGTATATCTCTGTGTGTGTGTCCACCTACTCTGGGAGTACTGGATGGGACAGTGTAGAGAGGGCGTCACTCTTTGTCTGAACGATGCTGTATCTACCCTGGGAGAGTTTCATGGGACCGTGTAGAGAAAATGTGATGTACTCTCCGAGGCTTTTTTGCTCTTTAATTTTGAGTCCACCTCTTCAGGTGCTGCAGCAAGTATCCTTTCTCAAGGCAGGCTCCTTCTTGGCAGTGAGGGTGTTCTGCTGGGAGCCTGTCCTACGTAAATAATCAGCCTTGACCCAAACAACACAAATAGTCTCCGTGCTAGAATAAAAGTTCATACCAGAACACTGGTCCTTGATCTAGGATGAAAGGGTTTACATCAGAGCGGTTTGAGAATAAAAAAGAGAAATATTCTATTTTTCTACACAAGCCATAAAGCCTTGCCCCTGAGAACTCATATCAAGAACAGACTGAAAATCTGAGTCGTTTTGTGTCTGTGATATACAGTCTCGGTGGGCAAGACTTCACGCCTGGCGTGAAAGTAAAAAATGTACTCAACAGTGTTCATATTATAACAGTGGTCCTTAGTCTAGAATAAAAGTTACAAAGAAACTTAGCCCTTGTATTGATAGATATATGATAGAATTTCACGTTAAGTTTGAGAGTGACTTGCTTAAGTCCGAAACTAGAGCCTTAAACTTACATAAAGCCAATTACATAAGTACGAGGGGTGAGTTGGCTAAGGTAGATTGGAAAAATAGATTAAAAGGTATGGCGGTAGATAAGGAGTGGCTAGCACTTAAAGACATATTTCATAATTCTCAACAAAAATACATTCCATTGAGAAACAAAACCTCCACAGGCAAAGTAATCCATCCGAGGCTAACTAAGGAAGTTAAGGATAGTATTAGACTGAAAGAAGAAGCTTATAATGTTGCGAAGAATAGTAGTAAGCCTGAGGATTGGGAGAGTTCCAGAAACCAGCAAAGGATGACCAAAAAATTTATAAAAAGGGAAAAAAATAGAATGAGAGAAAACTAGCAAGAAATATAAAAACAGATCGTAAGAGCTTCTACAAGTATATAAAAAGGAAGAGAGTAGCAAAAGTAAACGTTGGTCCCTTAGAGGCTGAGACAGGAGAAATTGTTATGGGGGAATAAGGAAATAGCAGAAACATTAAACAAATATTTTGTACCTGTCTTCACAGTAGAAGACACAAAAAGCATACCAAAAATGGTGGGGAACCAAGTGTCTAATGAGGGTGAGGAACTTAACGTAATTAATACAAGTGGAGAAAAAGTACTAGAGAAACTAATGGGACTAAAAGCTGACAAATCCCCTGGACCTGATGGCCTACATCCTCGGGGTCTAAAAGAAGTGGCTGCAGAAATAGCGGATGCATTGGTTGTGACCATCCAAAATTCCCTAGATTCTAGAATGGACCCAACGGATTGGAAGGTAGCAAATATACATTACATAATCATCACAGCCCCAGGACATCACTGCAGGAGTTCCTCAGGGCAGTGTCCTAGGCCCAACCATCTTCAGCTGCTTCATCAATGACCTTCCCTCCAACATAAGGTCAGAAATGGTGATGTTCGCTGATGACTGCACAGTATTCAGTGCCATTCACAACTCCTCAGAAAATGAATCAGTCCATGCCCGCATGCAACAAGACCTGGATGACGTTCAGGCTTGGGCTGATAACATTCGCACCACAGAAGTGCCAGGCAATGATTATCTCCAACAAGCGAGAGTCTAACCACCGCCCCTTGACATTCAACGGCATTACCATCGCCGAATCCCCCACCAGCAACATCCTGGGGGTCACCATTGACCAGAAACTTATCTGGACCAGCCACATAAATACTGTGGCAACAAGAACAGGTCAGAGGCTGGATATTCTGCGACGAGTGTCTCACCTCCTAACTCCCCAAAGCCTTTCCACCATCTACAAGGCACAAGTAAGGAGTGTGATGGAATACTCTCCACTTGCCTGGATGAGTGCAGCTCCAACAACACTCAAGAAGCTCGACACCATCCAGGACAAAGCAGCCCACTTGATTGGCACCCCATCCACCACCTTAAACAGCCACTCCCTCCACCACTGGTGTACTGTGGCTGCAGTGTGTACCATCTACAAGATGCACTGCAGCAACTCGCCAAGGCTTCTTCGGCAGCACCTCCCAAACCTGTGACCTCTTCCACCTAGAAGGACAAGGGCAGCAGGCGCATGGGAACACCACCACCTCCAAGCTCCCCTCCAAGTCACACACCATCCTGACTTAGAAGTATATCGTCGTTCCTTCATCGTTGCTGGGTCAAAATCCTGGAACTCCCTCCCTAACAGCACTGTGGGAGCACCTTCACCACACGGACTGCAGCGGTTCGAGAAGGCGGCTCACCACCACCTTCTCAAGGGCAATTAGGGATGGGCAATAAATGCTGGCCTTGCCAGCGACACCCACATCCCATAAACAAATAAATAAAAAATACATAGGTTTACATAGGATATACGGCACAGAAACAGGCCATTCGGCCCAACCAGTCCATGTCGGTGTTTATGCTCCACTCGAGCCTCCTCCCGTCTTTCCTCATCTAAATCTATCAGCATAACCCTCTATTCCCTTCTCCCTCATATGCTTGTCCAGCCTCCCCTTAAATGCGTCCATACTATTCGCTTCAACCACTCCCTGTGGTAGCGAGTTCCACATTCTCACCACTCTTTAGGTAAAGAAGTTTCTCCTGAATTCCCTATTGGATTTCTTGGTGACTATCTTATATTGATGGCCTCTAGTTATTCTCTTCCCCACAAGTGGAAACATTCTCTCTCTATCCACTCTATCAAAATTTTTCATAATTTTAAAGATCTCTATTAGGTCACCCCTCAGCCTTCTTTTTTCAAGAGAAAAGTGACCCAGCCTGTTCATCCTTTCCTGATATGTATACCCTCGCATTTCTGGTATCATCCTTGTAAATCTTCTCTGTACCCTCGCCAGTGCCTCTATATCCTTTTTATAATCTGGTGACCAGAACTGCACGCAGTCCTCTAAGTGTGGTCTAACCAAGGTTTGATACAGGATTAGCATAACTTCCCTACTTTTCAATTCTATCCCTCTAGAAATAAACCCGAGTGCTTAGATTGTTTTTTTTCATGGCCTTGCTAACCTGTGTTGCAACTTTTAGTGATTTGTGTATTTGTACTCCTAGATCCCTTTGTTCCTCTACCCCACCTAGACCTCTAAGTGATAAGTGACCTCTCTATTCTTCCTACCAAAATGTACTACCTCACATTTATCTGTGTTGAACTTCATTTGCCAATTACATGCCCATTCTGCAAGTTTATTAATGTCCTCCTGTAACTTGTTGCAGTCCTCCTCAGTATTGAATATCCCCCCCAATTTGGTGTCATCCGCAAATTTAGAAATTGTGTTATTGATTCCTAAGTCTAAATCTTTAATGTAATTTGTGAACAGCAGTGGTCCCAGCACTGATCCTTGTGGAACACCACTACCCACCTTCTGCCACTGTGGATAGCTACCCTTTACTTCTACTCTCTGCTTTCTGTCCTGAAGCCAGCCAACAATCAATTCTGCTACTTGTCCCCTGACTCCGCATTCTCTGACCTTGTTCATCAGTCTATTATGTGGTACCTTATCGAAGGACTTTTGAAAATCCAGATAAATTACATCTACTGCATTACCCTTGTCTACTCTCTCTGTTACCTCTTCAAAAAATTCAATATGGTTGGTCAAGCAAGACTTTCCCTTTTGAAATCCATGTTGACTATTCATTAATGGCCCAGAAATTCGGGTCTCCACGAGTGAGTACGCACGGGGTACTCACCCGTAAGCCCGATGGAAGTGCCGGTTTCATGCATGCACTGCGCATGCGCGGGAAACCGGCACTTCCGTTCCCCTGAAAGCAGGGGTTCAGGCGTCGAACGCGTGCGTGGGGGAGGATGCGCGTGCACATCAAACTTACGTTTTTTTTTTACAGGTTTTCACGCGAGGGTGAGCCGCCAGGATTTAGAAATATAAAAAGCAGGTGTAAGGCCTGCTTTTTACAAGGTAAGTGGTGAATTAATTAAAATTAAAACATTTTTTCCACAGGTTTAATATTTTTAAATACTTTAAAGCAAGGTAAGTTTATTTTTAGCCCCGTTAGAATATAAAATTATTTTTTCAAAAATTTAAATTATTGTTTAAAATAATGTAATTTATAGTTTATTTAAAAAATGTGATTTAAAAAAAAATGTATTTGAATGTTTAGTGCTGTTTTGGGGTCATAGTATTTATAAGTCTTGACAACACTTCCTGTCAAGACTTATGAATGGGCTTTTCCCTGCTCCGATTGGCTGCCCATGGCCCACGTGATCCCAGGGGACGCTTCGAACTAACTGCGCCCCTGGGATACGCAAGCACTGCGCACCGGCAGTTAGACCAGGTCCCGGATCGGAATTCCACGGGGCCCTACAGCTCAACGGCCGGCGCGCAAGGTAAGTGCAGGTCAGGGGCTTACACCCGTGGGAAGCCCCCGACCCGAATTTCTGGGCCATTGTATTTTTGGTTTCTAGATGTTCATCTATTTTCTTCTTTAGTAGGGATTCCATTATTTTTCCTACTGGAACAACAGGGGACTACAGGCCAGTTACCTTGACATTAGTAGTAGGGAAAATGCTGGAATCCATTGTTAAGGAAGTGGTATCAGGGCACTTAGAAAATCATAACCTGATTAGGCAGAGTCAACATGGTTTTATGAAAGGGAAATCGTGTTCGACAAATTTATTAGAGTTTTTTGAGGATGTAACTAGCAGGGTAGATAAAGGGGAACCAGTGGATGTAGTATATTTGAATTTCCAAAAGGCATTCGATAAGGTGCCACATAAAAGGTTATTGCACAAGATTAGGGCTCATGAGGTTGGGGGTAATATAATAGCATGGATAGAGGATTGGTTAATGGACAGAAAACAGAGAGTAGGGATAAACGGGTCTTTTTCAGGTTGGCAGGCTGTAACTAGTGGGGTGCCTTAAGGATCAGTGTTGGGGCCTCAGCTATTTACAATCTATATTAATAACCTAGATGAACGGACCGAGTGTAATGTATCCAAGTTTGCTGATGATACAAAGCTAGGTGGGACAGTAAGCTGTGAGGAGAACACAACGAGTCTGCAAAGGGATATAGACAGGCTAAGTGAGTGGGCAGTAAGGAGGCAGATGGAGTATAATGTAGGGAAATGTGAGGTTATTCACGTTGGTAGGAAGAATAGAAAAACAGAATATTTTTTAAATGGTGAGAAACTTTCAAATGTTGGTGTTCAGAGAGATTTGGGTGTCCTTGTGCAAGAAACACAGAAAGCTAGCATGCAGGTACAGCAAGCAATAAGGAAGGCAAATGGCATGTTGGCCTTTATTGCAAGGGGGTTGGAGTATAAGAGTAAGGAAGTCTTGCTACAATTGTACAGGGTCTTGGTGAGACCACACCTGGAGTACTGTGCACAGTTTTGGTCTCCTTATCGAAGGATGGATATACTTGCCTTGGAGGCGGTGCAACGGAGGTTCACTGGATTGATTCCTGGGATGAGAGATTGTGTAGAATGGGCCGATACTCTCTGGAGTTTAGAAGAATGAGAGGTGATCTCATTGAAACATACAAGATTCTGAAGGGGATTGACAGGGTAGATGCTGAGAGGTTGTTGCCCCTGGCTGGAGAGTCTAGAACTCGGGGCATAAGACTGAGATGAGGAGGAATTTCTTCACTCAGAGGGTTGTGAATCTTTGGAATTCACTGCCCCAGAGGGCTGTGAATGCTGAGCCTTTGAGTATATTCAAGGCTGAGATCGATAGATTTTTGGACTCTAGGGGAATCAAGGGATATGGAGATCGGGCGGGAAAGTGGAGATGAGGTCGATGATCAGCCATGATCTTATTGAATGGCAGAACCGGATCAAGGGGCCGTATGGCCGACTCCTTCTCCTATTTCTTATGTTCTTATGTTCTTACAGGAACAGGAGGAGGCCATTCAGCCCTTCGAGCCAGTTCCGCCATTCAATTAGATCATAGTTGACCTGTATCTTAATTCCATGTCCCCACTTTGGTTCCGTATCCCTTAATACCCTTACCTAACAAAAGCTATCAATCTCAGTTTTGAAATTTTCAATTGACCCCCAACCTCAATAGCTTGTTTTGTGGGGAGAGAGTTCCAGATTTCCGCTACCCTTTGTGTGAAGAAGTGCTTCCTGACATCACCTCTGAACGACCTGGCTCTAATTTTAAGGTTCTGCCCCCTTGTTCTGGACTCCCCCCACCAGAGGAAATAGTTTCTCTCTGTCTACCCGATCAAACCCTTTAATCATCTTCAACACCTTGATAAGATCACCCCTGAACCTTCTAAACTCAGGGGAATTCAAGCCTAGCCAAGCAATCTGTCCTCATAACTTAACCTTTTTAGCCTCAGTGTTACTCTGGTGAATCTGCACTGAACCCCTCCAGGGTCAATATATCCCAGCAGAATGATAGTCCCCATTCTAAAATGAATTGTAAAAACCAGAATAATGCTACTATTTAATAAGAATAAATGCAGGTCTCCTTTCATTGCAAACACCGCTCTAAGATTGGTAATGTAGATATATTTTATGTAAAACGTAGTTGCAAACCTACCTCACTAAAGGTTATTGGGAGATTGGGGTTGTTTACTAATGGATCCGTATGAGGAACCAATGTGATCCGTATGAGGAACCAATGTGATCCATATGAAGGGCCAATGTGATCCATATGAAGAACCAATGTGATCCGTAAAAAGAACCAATGTGATCCATATGAGGAAACAATGTGATCCATATGAGGAAACAATGTGATCCGTATGAGGAACCAATGTGATCCATATGAAGAGCCAATGTGATCCATATGAAGAACCAATGTGATCCGTAAAAAGAACCAATGTGATCCATATGAGGAACCAATGTGATCCGTATGAAGAACCAATGTGATCCTTATGAAGAACCAATGTGATCCATATGAGGAACCAATGTGATCCTTATGAAGAACCAATGTGATCCGTATGAAGAACCAATGTGATCCGTAAAAAAAACCAATGTGATCCATATGAGGAACCAATGTGATCCGTGTGAAGAACCAATGTGATCCATATGAGGAACCAATGTGATCCGTATGAAGAACCAATGTGATCCATATGAAGGACCAATGTGATCCATAAAAAGAACCAATGTGATCCGTAAAAAGAACCAATGTGATCCGTATGAGGAACCAATGTGATCCGTATGAGGAACCAATGTGATCCGTATGAAGAACCAATGTGATCCGTATGAAGAACCAATGTGATCCGTAAAAAGAACCAATGTGATCCGTATGAGGAACCAATGTGATCCGTATGAGGAACCAATGTGATCCATATGAAGGACCAATGTGATCCATATGAAGAACCAATGTGATCCGTATGAAGAACCAATGTGATCCGTATGAGGAACCAATGTGATCCATATGAAGAACCAATGTGATCTGTATGAAGATCCAATGTGATCCGTATGAAGGACCAATGTGACCCATATGAGGGACCAATGTGATCCGTATGAAGAATCAATGTGATCCGTATGAAGGACCAATGTGACCCGTATAGAAACATAGAAACAGAAGATAGGAGCAGGAGTAGGCCATTCAGCCCCTCGAGCCTGCTCCGCCGTTCAATGAGATCATGGCTGATCATCCAAATTCAGTACCCTGTTCCTGCTTTCTCCCCATATCCCTTGATCCCTTTAGCCTTAAGAAATATATCTAACTCCTTCTTGAATATATTTAATGAATTGGCCTCTACGGCCTTCTGTGGTAGAGAATTCCACAGGTTCACCACTCTCTGGGTGAAGAAATTCCTCCTCATCTCTGCCCTAAATGGCTTACCCCTTATCCTTAGACTGTGACCCCTGGTTCTGGACTCCCCGACCATCGGGAACATCCTTCCTGCATCTAGTCTGTCTAGTCCTTTTAGAATTTTATAAGTTTCAATGAGATCCCCTCTCATTCTTCTAAACTCCAGCGAGTATAAGCCCAATCGACCCAATCTCTCCTCATATGTCATTCCTGCCATCCCAGGTATCAGCCTGGTGAATCTTCGCTGCACTCCCTCCTTGGCAAGAACATCCTTCCTCAGATAAGGCGACCAAAACTGCACACAATACTCAAGATGTGGTCTCACCAAGGCCCTGTACAACTGCAGCAAGACATCCTTGTTCCTGTACTCAAACCCTCTCGCTACAAAGGCCAACATACCATTTGCCTTCTTAGCCGCCTGCTGCACCTGCATGCTTACTTTCAGCGACTGGTGCACAAGGACACCCAGGTCTCGTTGCTCTTCCCCTTCTCCCAATCTATTGCCATTCAGATAATAATCTGCCTTCCTGTTTTTGACACCAAAGTGGATAACCTCGCATTTATCCACATTATATTGCATCTGCCATGCTTCTGCCCAATCACCCAACCTGTCCAAATCATACTGGAGTTTCTCGGCATCCTCCTCACAGCACACACGCCCACCCAGCTTTGTGTCATCTGCAAACATGGAGATATTACATCTAGTTCCCTCGTCTAGATCATTAATATATACTGTGAATAGCTGGGGTCGAAGGACCGATCCCTGCGGTACCCCGCTAGTCACTGCCTGCCACTCGGAAAAAGACCCGTTTATTCCAACTCTTTGCTTTCTGTCTGCCAACCAGTTCTCTATCCAAGTCAATACCTTGCCCCCAATCCCATGTGCCTTAACTTTACACGCTAATCTCTTATGCAGGACCTTATCGAACGCCTTCTGAAAGTCCAAATACACCACATCCACTGGTTCTCCCTTATCTATTTTACCAGTTACATCCTCAAAAAATTCCAGTAGATTAGTCAGGCACGATTTACCCTTTGTAAATCCATGTTGACTTTGTCCGATCCGGTCACTGTTTTCCAAGTGCTCAGCTATTACATCTTTTATAATGGACTCTAGCATTTTCCCCACTACCAATGTCAGGCTTACCGGTCTGTAATTCCCCGATTTCTCTCTACCACCTTTTTTGAATAGTGGGGTAACATTAGCTACCCTCCAATCCATGGGTACTGTTCCAGAGTCTATCGAATTTTGGAAGATGACCAGCAATGCATCTACTATTTCTAGGGCCACTTCCTTAAGTACCCTAGGATGTAGATTATCAGGCCCTGGGGATTTATCGGCCTTCAATGAAGGACCAATGTGATCCGTATGAGGAACCAATGTGATCCGTATGAAGAACCAATGTGATCCGTATGAAGAACCAATGTGATCCGTATGAAGGACCAATGTGTTCTCTACTTATCTGCTGCGCAGTATGTTTAACTAAGATTTGAAAGAAAGAAATGGGCAGCGTTGCGGCTATACATTCCAAGCTGAACATTCAGTTTGCAAATAACACAACTTTCTGAAGGGGGAGCTAGTCAGCTGCTGAGAGCAGGAATTGCACTGCATTTACAGGAACATTTCTAATGGGGGGCAGTGCCTACCACAGGGTCAGTTTTAGATTTCTGCTCACACTGGGCGGGTGCAGGATATCACAGCTAACAGTGGTCAGCCCCAAGAAAGGCTGTATCGCTTGCAGAACAGTCTTACTCCTGCAATTCATTAGCAAACAGTTAGCGAGATAAACACCGACAACAACTTGTATTTATATAGCACCTTTAATGTAGTATATAATATCCCAAGGCACTTCACAGGAGAATTATAAGACAAAAAATTTGACACCGAGCCACCTAAGGGGAAATTAGGGCAGGTGACCAAAAGCTTGGTCAAAGAGGTAAGTTTTAAGGAGCGTCTTAAAGGAGGAGAGAGAGGCAGCGAGGTGGAGAGGTTTAGGCAGGGAATTCCAGAGCTTAGGGCCTTGGCAACAGAAGGCACGGCCACCAATGGTGGAGCGATTATAATCAGGGATGCTCAAGAGGGCAGAATTAGAGGAGCGCAGATATCTCGGGTGCAACAAGTAGGTGAGACATTCATCTACAGCTACTAACTGGAAAGTACAGAGGAGCCAATGGGGGTGGTAGCGGGGGTAGACTCTACCTGTTTCAGCTAAATAAGGTGGGAAGGTGTCATTCCTATCTTTAGACCAGAGCAGTAGATTGCTTACAATCTAGTTGCTAAGTGTGCTCTGTCTCCACGAGCCCGCTGCCAATACTGTGCTCAATCTGCAGCACAGGGAGAAAAGTAAAGATCTTCAAGGTAAGTAAAGACCTAAAAATAAAAATTGTCAGGCCGAGGCAGCAGTCGCTTGGGGAAGTCATATAATAAGCTTGTTAATGAGGGGAAATGTTCCAAAGAAAGACTTGCAGTTATATAGCACCTTTCACACCCCAGCTAAAGTACTTTTGAAGTGTAGTCACTGTTGTAATGTAGGAAACACAGCAGCCAATTTGCGCACAGCAAGCTCCCACAGACAGCAATGTGATCATGACCAGATAATCTGTTTTTTTTCCTTTATTCATGCGATGTGGGCATCGCTGGCAAGGCCAGCATTTATTGCCCATTCCCGAATTGCCCTCGAGAAGGTGGTGGTGAACCGCCTTCTTGAACCGCTGCAGTCTGTGTAGTGAAGGTGCTCCCACAGTGCTGTTAGGGAGGGAGTTCCAGGATTTTGACCCAGTGACAATGAAGGGTCGGCCGATATACTTCTAAGTCAGGATGGTGTGTGACTTGAAGGGAAACTTGGAGGTGGTGGTGTTCCCATGCGCCTGCTGCCCTTGTCCTTCTCGGTGGAAGAGGTCGCGGGTTTGGGAGGTGTTGTCGAAGAAGCCTTGGCGAGTTGCTGCAGTGCATCTTGTAGATGGTACACACTGCAGCCACGGTACGCCGGTGGAGGAGGGAGTGAATGTTTAAGGTGGTAGATGGGGTGCCAATCAAGTGTTGTCCTGGGTGGTATCGAGATTATTGAGTGTTGTTGGAGCTGCACTCATCCAGGCAAGTGGAGAGTATTCCATCAGAATCCTGACTTGTGCCTTGTAGATGGTGGAAAGGCTTTGGGGAGTCAGGAGGTGAGACACTCACCGCAGAATACCCAGCCTCTGACCTGCTCTTGTAGCCACAGTACTTATGTGGCTGGTCCAGTTAACTCTCTGGTCAATGGTGACCCCTAGGATGTTGATGGTGGGGGTTTCGGTGATGGTAATGCCATGGAATGTCAAGGGGCGGTGGTTAGACTCTCGCTTGTTGAAGGTAATCATTGCCTGGTACTTGTGTGGCGCAATTGTTGCTTGCCACTTATCAGCCCAAGCCGGAACGTCGTCCAGGTCTTGTTGCATGCGGGCATGGACTGCTTCATTATCTGAGGAGTTGTGAATGGCGCTGAACACTGTGCAGTCATCAGCGAACATTCCCACTGCTGACCTTATGTTTGAGGGAAGGTCATTGATGAAGCAGCTGAAGATGGTTGGGCCTAGGACTCTGCCCTGAGGAACTCCTGCAGCGATATCCTGGGGCTGAGATGATTGACCTTCAACCACCACAACCATCTTCCTTTGTGCTAGGTATGACTCCAGCCAGTGGAGAGTTTTCCCCCCGATTCCCACTGACTTCAGTTTTACTCGGGCTCCTTGATGCCACACTTGGTCAAATGCTGCCTTGATGTCAAGGGCAGTCGCTCCCACCTCACCTCTGGAATTGAGCTCTTTTGTCCATGTTTGGACCAAGGCTGTAATGCGGTCCGGAGCCGAGTGGTCCTGGCGGAACCCAAACTTAATGATGCCGGTTGAGGGATAAATATTGGCCAGGACACCGGGGAGAACTCACCTGTTCTGCTTCAAAAAGTGTCATGGGATCTTTTATGTCCACCTGAGAGCACAGACGGGGCCTCGGTTTAACGTCTCATCCGAAAGACGGCACCTCCGACAGTGCAGCACTCCCTCAGCACTGGCGCTGGAGTGTCAGACTAGCTTTATGTGCTCAAGTCCCTGGAATGGGGACTGTGAACCCACAACCTTCTGACTCAGAGGCGAAGGTGCTACCCACTGAGCCACAGCTGAAAAGAGGGCGTATGCGCAACATATTATCAGGGGAGCCTGAAACTGCAGGTGTGATGACATCAGATGTCATGGTATACCATGACCTAGTTAAAATGATTGGTTGCCGTACCGGAATATTGTGGCGCCCTGCAAACCTCCGAGATCTCCGCGCCCCTCCAATTCTGGCCTCTTGCGCATTCCCCGATTTCCATCGCTCCACCATTGGCGGCCGTGACTTTAGCTGCCTGGGCCCTAAGCTCTGGAATTCCCTCCTTAATCCTCTCTGCCTCTCTCTCCTCCTCAAAGACGTTCCTTAAAACTTATCTCTTTGACCAACCTGTCCTAATATGTCTTTATGAGGCTTGTTTGATAATCGCTCCTGTGAAGCACCTTGGGAAGTTTTACTACGTTAAAGGTACGATATAAATGCAGGTTGTTGTTGTAGTAGCGGAGGCTCTCCAAATCTGACCTCGCTTGGTAATCTGTCTTCCTCGGTAATATTTTTGAGAATGAGATCCATCTCTTTTGTTCTATAAACACTAGGGCGCGAAATCCAGTTATGCCCCGTCTGGGAGCAGTGACCGAGTTAAGGCCAGACATTTAGTGGCCGGTGTGGAAGTACCGCCCCGGCTGCTAAATTCGGCTTAGCGCCCCGCACAGGAAGTGGAGCGCAATCTCAGGCGCTGCACTTCCTGGTGGGCCGTAACCGAGGCGATGTCGGGGCGCGATCGACAGCGCTCGGCGGAGCGCTGCCATGTTTCAACGCCCCGCTCCGCCCCTTCAGTTAAAGGGGAGGGCCGCTGCGCACTCTGCGGGGCCTCCGATGGCCCCGCACTAGGCCACCAGGGCAGCGTGGTGCCACAGCAGCAGCCCGGCGTTGAGATGCGGTGCCGGGCTGCGCAATGGCGGCCAGGACCACGTCACGGCCCACCACGGAGGGCTCGGCCTGGGGGTCGGCCAAAATGAGAAAATGGCGGCGCGGGTCCCGGCCGCACCTTCCCTTTAAATTCCGCCCTGCGAGTGGAGGTCGGCCTGGCTCCCGAATTTCTGCTGCTGGATGGTAAAAGGTCGCTGCGCACAGCGATGATATCATCGCTGGCGGCGCAGTGGCCCGGGGCGCTACCAGCAACGGTGCGGCACTATCGGGTAGCACCTCAGCAACGCCCCACCGAATTTCTCGGGAGATGCTTTTTTCGCCCCCCCCCCTGCCCGAGCGATAAGCCCTTTGCGCCCCATTAGCGCCCCCCGAGGCGCTAACAGCAGGCACAAAGGAGCCAAATTTCTAGCCCTAGTTATTTAAATACTGTCACACTGGGAATGGTATGACAATGGCGGACAAATGTCAAAAAGGGCTGGCATAAACAAAGTCAAATGAAATAAATAGATGACTATCACATTATGAGCCATCTTGGAAGAGCACTCATTTCCTGTGGTGTTTTGGTTGATATGTTGGCAGCTGGGTTTGTCAGACCTTCATAGATTATTGAGATTTCAGAGACTGTATTTAAAAAAAAAATTCTGAGCCATCTAAACATCTTGCATTTATCGCACATCCATCACACTTTGGACATGACACTTCAAAGTGTTAAGAGTTATATGAAAGAAGGCTGTACTCACATCCTGGTTCCTCTCACCTGGACCCAAACATTTACAAGCACCTGTCGATCCGTAAACCCCTTTCACCAAAAGCAGTTAACCTCTGAGCTCAGGATTTACACTAATCAGACATGTGGCCTTAAACTAATAGGCCACATATAATACGTTGTATTTGACACGGTGAGACTGTTGAATCATTATAAATCAGCCTATCATAGGACTTACTGTACACAACGCCATGGGGACCTGCTATTTTTTTTGTGTAAAAGCTCCACAGATTTAACTTTCTTTAAGTGCTCCCGCGTTGAGGTGGTTGTGTTTTGTTGCTTCATGTGCTTTTTATCCTTTATAAACTGAAATTTGATCCATTGGTTCGTCATACTGATCACATTGGTTCTTCATAGCTAGCTGGTCACATGTTGTAGCTCACAATGTTAGAAAGCAGCCCTGTGGTATTACAATGCTGATATCACACAGCTGTAGAGTCACTGCCTTACAGAAACGTTTCAAGGAGAGGAGATTCGGCAATTCCCGACACTCCCTGGGCTTTGGTGTCTACCTCGTCTACATTGCAGGGTGTAGCTGCAATTCTAGACTTTATTGCTGACTTTTCTTGCTGATAAGCCAAGTTGTCAGCCAGACAAGATGCTGGGCTATGCCTGCAGAGATGGTTCCAGAACACCACAACAACAATAACAACAACAACTTGTATTTATATAGCGCATTTAACATAGTAAAACGTCCCAAGGCCCTTCACAGGATTGTTATAAAACAAAATTTGACATCGAGCCACATAAGGATAAATTAGGGCAGGTGACCAAAAGCTTGGTCAAAGAGGTAGGTTTTGAGGAGCGTCTTAAAGGAGGAAAGAGAGGTAGCGAGGCAGAGAGGTTTAGGCAGGGAATTCCAGAGCTTAGGGCCTAGGCAACAGAAGGCACGGCTGCCAATGGTTGAGCGATTATAATCAGGGATGCTCAAGAGGGCAGAATTAGAGGAGCGCAGATATCTCGGGGGGTTGTGGGGCTGGAGGAGATTACAGAGATAGGGAGGGACGAGGCCATGGAGGGATTGGAAAACAAGGATGAGAATATTGAAATCGAGGCGCTGCTTAACTGGGAGCCAATGTAGGTCAGTGAGCACAGGGGTGATGGGTGAACAGGACTCGGTGCGAGTTAGGACACGGGCAGCCGAGTTTTGGATGACCTCAACTTTACGTAGGGTAGAATGTGGGAGGCCAGCCAGGAGTGCGTTGGAATAGTCAAGTCTAGAGGTAACAAAGGCATGGATGAGGGCTTCAGCAGTGAATGAGCTGAGGCAAGGGGGGAGACGGGGTGGAAATAGGCGGTCTGAGTTATGACCAACAAAAAACACTTCTTCAAGTAGAGTCCCAGGGCCTCCGGAGGTTCATTCATAAGAGCATAAGAAATAGGAGCAGGAATAGGCCACTTGGCCTCTCGAGCCTGCTCCGCCATTCAATAAGATCATGGCTGATCTTGGGCTCAAAGCCACTTCCCTGCCCGCTCCCCAGAACCCTTCACTCCCTTATCTTGCAAAAATCTGTCTATCTCCACCTTAAATGTATTTAATGACCCAGCCTCCACGGCTCTCTGGGGCAGAGAATTCCACAGATTTACGACCCTCTGAGAGAAGAAATTCCTCCTCATCTCAGTTCTAAAAGGGTGACCCTTTATTCTGAAACTATGCCCCGAGTTCTAGATTTCCCCACGAGGGGAAACATCCTCTCTGCATCTACCCTGTCGAGCCCCCTCAGTATCTTATATGTTTCGATAAGATTACCTCTCATTCTTCTAAACTTCAATGATTATGGGCCCAGCCTGCTCAACCTTTCTTCATAAGTCAAACCCCTCATCTCTGGAATTAAAACACTGCCGCAAAAGTCATGGCTGCCAAGAATGACAGAGTTGTAAGGGCTAATTTTATTAATTCCGTGCCCCAGCGTGAAGCCTCTCTCACCCTTGGTGCATAACAGGAAATCAGGGGACACTTGCTATAATTTTCCATTTGCAGGCCGCACACCTACGATTTCCTAACGTGCGCTACCAGTGGGTGAGTTTCCCCGACAGGAGCACAACGTCGTAAAATCAGCCCTGTGATGTAAAAGAGGCAGAAAAAATTTGCGATGTAAGACTGGAAATCTAAGTATCCCTTACATGCACTTTCAATAAGTAAAGTGAGCAATGTGGGATGTGAAATAGTTTGGAGGCTCAATGCCTTGAAGTGATGTGTTTAATAAACAAAAGAATATATTTTATTGGAAGAAAAATGGTGCAGTTTAAAAGTGAAGTTCATTGACATATTGAGGTGCTGGTAATCTGAGATAAAACTGTGGATGAATATTGGGTGTTTTGCAGTTTGAAGATGGCAGTCACTGTGAGTTGTTACCAATGAGTAAACGTATCAGAATAGAGCTATTGCAATTTGTGTTAAATTTAATACATCTGGCTGCCGTAACTGTTGTTTTAATTTGGTGCTCCTAGGTGGTGCAGTGGGATAACATGCAATCCTTTCACTCTCACAGACCTGGGTTTCAATCCAACAACAACAACAACTTGCATTTATATAGCGCCTTTAACGTAGTAAAACGTCCCAAGGTGCTGCACAGGATTATTACAAGACAAAAAAATTGACACTGAGCCGCATAAGGAGAAATTAGGGCAGGTGACCAAAAGCTTGGTCGAAGAGGTAGGTTTTAAGGAGCGTCTTAAAGGAGGAAAGAGAGGTAGAGAGGCGGAGAGGTTTAGGCAGGGAATTCCAGAGCTTAGGGCCCAGGCAGCTGAAGGCACGGCCACCAATGGTTGAGCGATTATTATCAGGCATGCTCAAGAGGGCAGAATTGGAGGAGTGCAGATATCTCGGGGGGTTGTGGGGCTGAAGGAGATTACAGAGATAGGGAGGGGCGAGGCCATGGAGGGATTTGAAAACAAGGATGAGAATTTTGAAATCGAGGTGCTGCTTAACCGGGAGCCAATGTAGGTCAGCGAGCACAGGGGTAATGGGCGCACGGGACTTGGTGCGAGTTAGGACCCAGATGAGATGAACGTCTCCTTCTCTGCGCTGGCTATAAAGATCCTACGTGAAATTAGTTTGGCCAATCGTAATCCAGTTCCTAGTGGACATGGGGCTACAGTGTAAACCTGGTCTTAATTTGGCATTAAACAAAAAAAAACCCTGCATTTTGTGCAGTGCCTCACCTCAGGGAGTCCCAAAGCAGTTTACAAGCAATCGATCATTATTGGAGTATAGTCATTGATGTTATGTAGGCAAGTGCATCACCCAAATTGCAGAAAGCAAACTTCCACCAACAACAAATGAATGAATGACCAGGTAGGGTCATAATGATTGGAACATAAAAACATTAGGAACAGGAATAGGTCATTCAACCGCTCGAGACTGTTCTGCCATTCAATTAGATCATGGCTGATCTGTACCTCAACTTCATTGATCCACCTTTGACCGATATTCCTTAACCATCTTACCTAATGAAAATCTCAAGTCAATCTCAGTCTTGAAAATTTCAATTGACCCAGCATCCACAACCTTTTGGGGGAGAGGATTACAGATTTCCACTACCCTTTGTCTGACAAGTACGTCCTGATTTCACTCCTAACACTAATTTTAAGATCGAGCCCCCTTGTTCTGGATTCCCCCACCGGAGGAAATAACGGGCAGGATTTTCATTGGGTCGTGGAGGCGGGATTGGAGGCGTGTGGGGGGTTAAAATCCCGAAATCGGGGGTCACGAACCCATCCCGCCCCCAACCCGCCTCCATGCCAGTTTCAAACGAGGCGGATACCCAACCCGCACTGGGACCCGCCTCCCCGAGGCGGGAAGGGGATTAGTGCCAATTAACTGCCTGTTAACGGGTAGTTAACAGACTGTTTTTAACCTAATATCTATTTTCATTGGTGAAATGTGGGATTCCCGATGGCTCCAAACCACGCCAAGTTAGCGAGGCGGGCCATCAGGATGAGGGGCTTGGAGGGGTCGAGATGTCCGGTGTTCAGGTGAGTGATGGGTGCATGAGTGCAGAGGTAAGTGTGTTTGGTGTGTGCAAAGTGTTTAAAGAAGTTTTACTTACATGTACTTACCTTTACAGCCTTCCTTCCTTCAGGTCTCGGGGGACCCTCATCTCACCGGCACAGAAAGCAGAATGGCCGCGATCTGTCAAAAATTGCAGCATTCTGCTTTCTGTTCTGGGGAGATCTCCAAATCATCCTGAGAGGAAGGAATTAACCTGGAGTACAGATTGTCAGTGTTTGACAGCTTCAAACAGCTGTGAAACGCTGATATTTCATCTGTCAAAAGGTCTTGACAGATGAAATATCAATCTGTGACGTCACCTGTTACCGGGTGGCCCTTAATTGGCCTGCTGAGCCCGCTGGGCAGACTCAACAAGGTCAATCAAGTCAAAATCGCGTGGGTTGGCTAGAACTCGATGGAGGCGGGACTACAACCCCGAAAGTTGTAGTCCCGCCTCCTACCCGACTCCTCAATGAAAATCCAGCCCAACTTCTCTGTATCGACCCTATCAAATCCTTTCTATCAGTTAGATCACCCCTTAACCTTCTAAACTCAAGGAAATACATGTTGGTCTTCTGGTTGCTGTTCTCCAACAACAGCCAGAAGAGCCCAAGGTTGGTGGCCAGGCCCACATCCGCCGGCCTCCTCGGGCCACAGCAGCACTCTTTTTTTTTTCCTGCCCAGTTGTCCGGCACTAAGTCCAGCCGGGGGGTGGGGTGGTGTGGGGGGGAGGGGGGCAGGCCTGTGTTGGGTTTCTCCCAAGCAACGTTAATGGCCTGGGACACCGAAATCAGCCATGGCTTGGTCTGGAGAGGGACAGCACACCTTGATTGCGTTGCTCCAGTCCGGGAATGGAGTAAAGGTGGGCCAGGGAAATCAGCTAAGAATGCGAAATAAACGCCGTCACATTAAAAGAAAAAGTCGTAATTTAAATAACAAACCTCAAGGCACTGTGCAGCTAGATGTATGGCTTTTCCTTTTGGTGAGCTGGGTGCCTGGTCGGTGCTTGTGTTTAAGAGTGTCTCCAAACCTGAAACACGGCAAAATCCACACAGGCGGCGTTTCTGTTTGCCCTTTAGAGAGTGCACACCCTCTCCCCATAGGAACGCATCCCACTTGCCTAATCCCAGAGAATGTAGGCACACAGGTCGCCAAGAGCTAAACTTTCAGGAACCACCAAATTTGCACAGGGGGGGGGGGAAACTGATGGAGTTTAGTCAACTAAAAAAAAAACACACACAGCTGATCAGTACAAAGAGCTTCCAGCTGCTTATTCACAACAGGGTCGCCCGGCCCGTTACAACACTGGCTGGCAAGGTTATCTGGAATCGAATGGGGAGATTCCCCCAGCTCCCCGCTGATGGGTGTTTACCCCCAGCTCACACCAGCCAGCTTAAGCCGTCAATCTTTAAAGGGGTCCCCGGCACACAGCGAGCCCGCCTGCTTCAGGGGCGTCAGGTTGCCGAATCTGCCCACAAAGGGGGTTGTTTCGCTTCTTCTCTCCATTGCCGGCGGTACCATTTTGGAACTGACTCGCCCCCAAAGAGACTTCACTTACCCCCCGAACCCCTTTCATAAAAACATAGAATAATAGGAGCAGGAGTGGGCCATTTGGCCCTTCGAGCCTGCTCCGCCATTCAATATGATCATGGCTGATCCTCTACCTCAATACCATATTTCCGCTCTCTCCCCGTACCCCTTGATGCCTTTTGTGTCTAGAAATCTACCTCTCAAGGAGTACAGTCACTACTCAGTCATTAGGTGATTGACAAGCACCAGGTGAAAACGGGTAAAAGTAATTGAATTGCACCAATTTGAGAAACTCTGTGCCGAGGGTTGATTTTACCACCAGCGACCGTAAAAGAGACATTTAAAATATCATTCCTCATTTTCCGAAACAGGAGCATTGGAGAGGTCATTCGGCATCTCAAAGAGAGAAACAGGGTTAATATTTCCGGTGGGCTCCTTGATTAGAACCAGCATGGTCAGGTTGGGAAGCAACAGCAAATCAAACTGGGGGTAGAACAAACAGATGGAGGTCAAGAGTACAGATCCACTGACTATATTCACAAAGAGGCAGCTAAAAGTTTAATAGCCTGTAATTAGAGCTAAAACACTGGAAAGAGGTGTAACGTGTTAGATGCTATATAAAAAAGTCTTCTCAGTTACTTCTTTTTATCTCTACTATATAATTTGATTTCATTCAATCGTAAATGTTGCATTTGCCCACACATCGCTGGTCATGCTGTGCCAGCCCCCTAGCCCGTATTTTTAATAGCTCACTGCACTCTGGGATGGTTTCCGCAGACTGGAAGGAGGCTAAGGTAGTCCCCGTCTTTAACTAGATGGACCCGGGTAACTATAGGCCCATTAGTTTGACATCAGTAAGAAAGAAGAAAGAAAGAGTTGCATTTCTATAGCGCCTGTTCACGACCACCGGACATCTCAGATCGCTTTACAGCCAATGAAGTACTTTTGAAGTGCGGTCACTATTGTAATGTGGGAAACGCGGCAGTCAATTGGTGCACAGCAAGATCCCACAAACAGCAATGTGATAATGACCAGATAATCTGTTTTTGTTATGTTGGTTGAGGGATAAATATTGGCCCCAGGACAGCGGGGATAACTCCCCTAGTAATAGGAAAGATGCTTGAGGGAATCATTAGGGATGCAGTATATGATTTCATGGATAGAGAGGGACATATTAAGGATACCCAACATGACTTCACAAAAAGGAGGTCATGTCTTACAAAGCTAATTGTATTTTTTGAAGAAGTGGGTGAGGGAAGCCCAGTAGACATTGTCTACTTAGAATTCCAAAAAGCTTTTGATAAGGTAGCGTACAAGTGGCTTCTCTATAAGATCGAAGCTTCTGGTATTAGCAGTAATATAGTGAGCTGGATTGAGATCTGGCTGGCAGGACGTAGGCAAAAAGTAGTTCTAGATGAATTTGGATCTGTTTGGAGACCGGTCACCAGTGGTGTCCCGCAGGGATCGGTGTTGGGACCGTTGCTCTTTACTATTTTTATTGATGATCTGGATGTAGGTGTTGGGGCCACGATCTGAAAATTTGCTAATGATACTAAGATCTGTGCGAGTGTTAGGACTATAGATGATGTTTGTCTGCTTCAGGCAGATCTTAATGTGTTGGGAGGTTGGGCTCATGACTGGAAAATGATGTATAACTTAGATAAGTGCAGTGTTATGTAGGTGGGCAGGGCAAATGCTCAACATTCATACACCCTTCAGGGAAAGGCATTAAAGATGGTAGAGATAGAAAGAGATTTGGGCATTCTAGTGCATACATCCTTAAAGGTACATGAACCGTGCCATGAAGCGATAGCTAGAAGAAACACCTCGAGTCTCTTCGCAGGGAGCAAGCGGAAGCCAAGCGCAGGCAGTGTAAGGAGTGCACGTCAACCCAAGCACCCCACCCACCCGCCCCTTCAACCACCGTCTGCCCCACCTGTGACAGAGACTGTAGGTCCCGCATTGGACTCATCAGTCACCTGAGAACTCATTTTTAATGTGGAAGCGAATCATCCTCAGTTCTGAGGGACTGCCTAAGAAGGGATTCTTATTATCAATAACAAAGCTTGAGTTACTTTATTTATCTGTGTAGAAATTGCAGTGTTAACTGAGAGCAGAAAGTTGACAAGTATTAAGATCATGAAACCTCAGGAAGGATAATATTGTTATACTTCTGTCTTAATTTCTCTTCATGAAATAAATATCTTTGTTCCTCCTGACGTGTTTTCATCATTTAGTAAAATTTTTCCTTAATTAATTTTCCCGCCTTGCTTAGCTGGATTCACACACAACATGTACAGACTAGTAGCGCTGAAACAATACAAACACTCATAAGCATATGGTAGTGTGATGTAAAATATCGGGATCTAGGAGTGAGGATGGGATCCAAGGGCTAGGACGGTGCCCAGGAGCGAGGTCGGGGCCCAAGAGCGAGGACGAGGCCCAGGAGCGAGGTCGAGGCCCAGGGGTGAGGACGAGGCCCAGGAGCGAGGTCGAGGCCCAGGGGTGAGGACGAGGCCCAGGGGTGAGGACGGGGCCCAGGGGCGAGGATTAGGCCCAGGAGCGAGGACAGGACCCAGGAGCGAGGGCTGGGCCCAGGGGTGAGGACGAGGCCCAGGGGCGAGGACGAGGCCCAGGAGCGAGGACGGGACCCAGGAGCGAGGACGGGGCCCAGGAGTAAGGACGATGCCCAGGAGCGAGGACGGGACCCAGGAGCGAGGACGAGGCCCAGGGGTGAGGACAGGGCCCAGGGGCGAGGACGAGACCCAGGAGTGAGGACAGGACCCAGGAGCGAGGACGAGGCCCAGGGGTGAGGACGGGGCCCAGGGGCAAGGACGGGGCCCAGGGGCGAGGACGAGGCCCAAGAGCGAGGACGAGGCCCAGGGGCGAGGACGGGGCCCAGGGGCGAGGACGAGCCCAGCAGTGAGGTCGAGGCCCAGGAGTGGCGCAGCGTGGACCAGCAGCGGGGTCAGGAGGACCACACTGCCACTTATGAAACCCAGGCAGAGAGGACCTGCGGGAAGGAGGGAGGAAGACAGTAGCAGTATGTTTGTGTGTGTGCGCTAGGCCGATGTAGCAGAGCCTGGTCTCCAATCGTCTTGGATCCCCTTGCCATTGGACCAAGACCTTGCTCTGTCAAGCCCCGTGTGGTAGCTGGTGTGCAACGGCCACCCCACGTTAAAAGAATTCACGCACAGGCATCTTCCACCCTTTAAAATGAAGTTCTGGACCTGGAACGTCAGGACCCTCATGGACAACCCCAACAGCGACAGCCGTACTGCTCCCCACCTGTGACAGAGACTGTAGGCCCCACATTGGACTCATCAGTCACCTGAGAACTCATTTTTACTGTGGAAGCAAGTCATCCTCGGTTCTGAGGGACAGCCTAAGAAGAAGAAGAAGGATGTACTTGAAAAGGAAAAATTTGCTGGGCGATGGGGCAAGTATGGGGGAGTAGGGCTAATTGGAGAGCTCTCTCACAGAGCCAGCACAGGCATGATGGGCTGAATGGCCTCCTTCTGTGCTGTATGATTCTATGAAGCAGGATAAACAGAATGCGAGAATGCACACAACTGCTTAACGAAGTAAGTGCAGGGATATTATTAACTGCACTAACGAATGACAACCGCGAATGGTTAACTAATAATAGTAAAAACACGGTACTGACTGTTGCATCTCAGCTGCCTTTTAGTTGCTTATACTCAGTGGGTGTTGCATTAAGACATGACAGGAGGCATGCTTGTAGAAATCAGAATGGGTCTGATCTGTGTAGCTCGCACATCACAAATACCAGAAGGCTAGCTAAGCTGCATGTCTCGTATCAGTTGTACTGAGCCATACAGTAAATGTCATTGTGTGCCCTGCATATTACCAAATTAGTCAAACCATCTGATGCTGGTCAGCCGTGGGCCAAGTCCGTTCTCTTATCTACGGTTTAGTGCTGTGAAAGAAAGCATGAGTTTAGAACAGAAAATCCTTCAGAAAAATAACCTGAGATATCGTGAGACGATACATATGACTGCAGATTCCATTAAAGAAAGAAAGAAGAGCTAATATGATCGAAAACACGAGTAAGAAATCCACATTGTGAATCACTTTTTTTTCTCACCTTGCAATACATGTTCCAGTAAAGACCTCTTGTGAAAGACGACCTATAAAGTTATTTGTCTAGTCAATGAGATACTGCAAGGGTGGACCTGCTAACTTTGACATTAGTTTCAGACTCCAAGTTATAAGAACATAAGAAATAGGAGCAGGAATAGGCCACCCGGCCCCTCGAGCCTGCTCCGCCATTCAATAAGATCGTGGCTGATCTTGGGCTCAAAGCCACTTCCCAGCCCGCTCCCCATAACCCTTCACTCCCTTATCTTGCAAAAATCTGTCTATCTCCACCTTAAATGCATTTAATGATCCAGCCTCCACCGCTCTCTGGGGCAGAGAATTCCACAGATTTACGACCCTCTGAGAGAAGAAATTCCTCCTCATCTCGGTTCTAAAAGGGTGACCCTTTATTCTGAGACTGTGCCCCCGAGTTCTAGATTTCCCCACGAGGGGAAACATCCTCCCTTGTCGAGCCCCCTCAGCATTTTATATGTTTCAATAAGATCCCCTCTCATTCTTCTAAACTCCAATGAGTATAGGCCCAACCTGTTCAACCTTTCCTCATAAGTCAACCCCCTCATGTTACTGTTTATTGCCAAAATAATCAACCCTCGATGGCCACTTTAAACAACCTGAACTGGCAATTTCACAACTGCCCAGTGAAGTCCAGGCGGCCTCAGACCTGGGGCAATTCAGAGGTACGTGCAATCCAGCCAGTATAAACAGGCGGACTCCAGTGCTGAATTCAACACATCTGGAAAAAGTGACCACTAGTATCCTAGCTACTGCCTGGCTAATAGGTGAGAGGCAGCAGTGCACACGACAGGTAGAGTGAAACTGGAGACAGGACCGTGAGCTGATGTTGGAAAGGCAGGAAAAATCAAACTACAGCAACCATGGCTTCCACAGAAGTTGTTTAGCTCACGGACCAACCCCACTCCTGTCAGCTGGGGTTCAGTGGGTAGCGCACTCGACTCTGAGTCAGAAGGTTGTGGCTTCAAGTTCCGCTCCAGAGACTTGAGCACATAAAAAAGCTAGGCCGACGCTCCCAGTGCAGTGCTGAGGGAGTGCTGCACTGTCAGAGGTGCCGTCTTTCAGATGAGATGTTAAACCGAGGCCCCGTCTGCTCTCTCAGGTGGACGTAAAAGATCCCACGGCACTATTTTGAAGAAGAGCAGGGGAGTTATCCCCGGTACGATAGCAAAATACTGCAGATGCTGGCAGCTGTCTCCCATTCTGCCAGCGCATTTCACACCTAATCTAGAGCCGTCTTTTGTCTCCACTAGTCCCATCACCATCTCGTCTCGTTTTGAATACCTCTTAATGTCTCTTCTCTTTTGTTCTCTCCCAGCCTGGCCTCTTAATCTGTTTCATTCCCTGTGCCTCTTTAGTCTTGATAAAGGGTTTTGACCCGAAACGTCGACTCTAATTTCTCTCCACGGATGTTGCCTGGCCTGCTGAGTTTTTCCAGCATTTTCTGTTGTTATTCTGAGTTATCCCCGGTGTCCTGGGTCAATATTTATCCCTCAACCAACATAACAAAACAGATTATCTGGTCATTATCACATTGCTGTGTGTGGGAGCTTGCTGTGCTCAAATTGGCTGCCGTGTTTGCCCACATTACAACAGAGACTCCACTTCATTGGCTGTAAATCGCTTTGAGACGTCCGGTGGTCGTGAACAGGCACTATATAAACGCAAGTCTTTCTTTTTCTTTCGCCAATCCTGAGAGCGTGAAAGCGAGAATTGTGAAACAATTGCTTGTAAGGGGGGGCCCAGCACACCACTTTGAGTTCGCACTGTGCTTGGCCCTCCTGGGAACTCTCTAAACTTACTGTTCAACATTTTACTGTCAGTTTTAATGCGCCCTTCCCGTCTGCGCTTCTTGAAGATCCAAAGTGAGTCGTCCAGGGAGCAAAACTCCGCACTGCGCCCAAGCACCTGGAGCCCACAGCACATCGTTGCTAAGTTTCAAGCCAGGTGCTGTGGATGATGTAACTCAGGCCTGCGGGTCTGAGGTTGGTATTCGCAGCGTGAGCTATAGCATTACTTCCACAAACGCCCCTCCTGCCATTGACAGCCTTTTGCAGGCTCGACTATAACACCCTTTAAATGAGCAAACTGGCAGGAATGGGAGGGGCAGAAATATATACTTTTTAAAAATTCAGCGCAAATAACATACGCAGACTAGATTTAAATGATTAACACCGAGGTCTAAAGGTTCTTTTCTACTCCCAAAGCACACGCAGAAATGGATTCTATTATGTAACATTTGTTAGAATGCCTTCCTCTGCATTTATACGTGGAATATTGTCCATGAAAATTTGGCAAATATATTAATCCAGGTAACAGACCCGAAAGCACGATACCGTTCCAATAAACCAGAGATGTTACATAAAAATAAAAACTGAAAATGCTGGAAACACTCAGCAGGTCAGGCAGCACCTGTAGAGAGAGAAACAGAGTTAACGGGCTCGATTTGAATAGCCCTGAGGAGGTTTGGAGGCGGGTCAGCTGTGAAAATCGGAAAAAATGCCTTCAGACACCCAACTCGCAAACATGCAGGTGCAGCAATCAGTTAGGAAGGCAAATGGTGTTTGACAAATCTACTAGAGTTTTTTGAGGATGTAACTGGTAGAATAGATAAGGGGGAACCAGTGGATGTGGTGTATTTGGATTTTCAGAAGGCCTTTGATAAAGTTCCACATAAGAGGTTAATGTGCAAAATTAAAGCACATGGAATTGGGGTAATATACTGGCATGGATTGAAAATTTGTTAACAGACAGGAAACAGAGAGTAGGAATAAATGGGTCTTTTTCGGGGTGGCAGGTGGTGACTAGTGGGGTACCACAGGGATCAGTGCTTGGGCCCCAGCTATTCACAATGTATATCAATGATTTGGATGAGGGAACCAAATGTAATATTTCCAAGTTTGCAGACGACACGAAACTAGGTGGGATTGTGAGTTGTGAGGAGGATGCAAAGAGGCTTCAAGGCGATTTAGACAAGTTGAGTGAGTGGGCAAATACATGGCAGATGCAATATAATGTGGATAAATGTGAATTTATCCACTTCGGTAGGAAAAACAGAAAGGTAGAATATTATTTAAATGGTGCTAGATTGGGAAATGCTAATGTACAAAGGGGCCTGGGTGTCCTTGTACACCAGTCACTGAAAGCAAACATGCAGGTGCAGCAATCAGTTAGGAAGGCAAATGGTATGTTGGCCTTCATTGCAAGAGGATTTGAGTACAGGAACAAGGATGTCTTACTACAGTTATACAGGACCTTGGTGAGACCACACCTGGAGTACTGTGTGCAGTTGTGGTCTCCTTACCTAAGACAGGATATACTTGCCATAGAGGGAGTGCAGCGAAGGTTCACCAGACTGATTCCTGGGATGGCAGGACTGTCGCATGAGGAGAGATTGGGTCGACTAGGCCTGTACTCACTAGAGTTTAGGAGAATGAGAGGTGATCTCATTGAAACGTATAAAATTCTGACAGGGCTAGACAGACTGGATGCAGGGAGGATGTTTCCCCTGGCTGGGGGGTCTAGAACGAGAGGTCACAGTCTCAGGATACGGGGTAGGACATTTAGGACTGAGATGAGGAGAAATTTCTTCACTCATAGAGTGCTGAACCTGTGGAATTCTCTACCACAGAATGCTGTGGAGGCCAAGTCACTGAATATATTTAAGGAGATAGATAGATTTCTAGACACAAAAGGCATCAAGCGGTACGGGGAGAGAGTGGGAATGTGATATTGAGATAGAGGATCAGCCATGATCATACTGAATGGCGGAGCAGGCTCGAAGGGCCAAATGGCCTACTCCTGCTCCGATTTTTCTATATTTCTATGTTTCTACTGACCTTGTGACTGGTCAAGCTGACACACATCTGCTGTTTGAACTGATTGGAATAATTTCAGGCCACTTTGAGTGTGCGCTTGCAAGCTTCCTGCCTCGACTGAAATCTATAACAACGGGATGGGAACCATTTACATCCTCTCATCCTGGTCGTCAGATTCGGAGGAAGAGCAGCAGGACTTAGTGCTGCAGGTTGAACAAGTGGCTCAGTACACAGCCTCCTTGGAGGAAGATGAAGAGGACGAGGAAGAGGACGGGGAGTGACGACTTGCGGAGCTGGATGTGGCCAATCCAGCATCAGGTGACCAAATTGATGGCCGTCAGGCAAGGGATGCACTCATCCATGCCAGATTCGCATAAGCTTACGCTTCAACCACAGGTGGCTGGCACATGGAGATGAATATAAGTCCGACATTCTCAAAACCCCAGGCATCATCTGTCCAATAAACAGTTGTTTGCGCTCAGTGTCACCACCAGGAAATCGCCCTGAGCCCTCACTCTTGAACTTCCATGTCCGAGAACACAGAGGCCACACTTTAGGTGATCTCAGCAGATCATTAAACCTTTTTCGACACTGAACCAATGTACGTCTGCACACAGACCTCGAGCTCACCTCCTCAGCAATTTGCAGCCAAGCTGCCTCGGTTTGTTGAGGAGGCCGCCTCCTTCCGTTTCCGGGGAAGAGGAGCTCCTGACGTCCTCTAACTCCCTCAACAAGCCCTCATTGAACCTGGGTGCAGCCTTAGTTTTTGGGGCTGCCATTCCTGCAGCTCCAAGCAACTTTAAGTGAAAAAAGCATTAATGTTTGGAACACATCTGGTATCTTTTTCATTTCATAGTCAGATAATAAAGTCATATATCAAAAAATCATGAATCTCTTTCTGGAATAATATGACCAGCAATATCATTCATTAAATTTTGCTCAGAACAGACAGTCAACTCCCCTTTCAAGATAATAAAGCACCAAGCCATCCCAATGATATTTGTATGCAAAGGGGACATGGCCCCTTTAAATTAAACGAACAAAACCTCATCAGACGCGAGAAACTGGCATCCTGCAAGCAATTGCCTGGAAGGACCCGCACATCGGCCGTAACAAGGCCAATGAAGCCAAAATCGGAAGTGCTGGGAGGCAGCAGACAGGGGGGGGGGGGGGCGGGGCGGCGGTCCGAAAGCTGCCAAGCAGCGAGCCCGCCCTCAACCCGCCTCCATTGGTAAAATCGAGCCCAACGTTTCAGGTTGATGACCCTTCGTCAGAAGGCATTCTATCAAATGTTCTGACCAAGGGTCATCGACCTGAAACGTTGGCCCAGAAATTCGGGTTGGGGGCTTCCTGCGGGTGCAAGCCTCCGACCTGCACTTACCTAGCGCGCCGGCCGTTGAGCTGTGGGCCCCCGTGGGATTGCGACCCTGGGCCTGCTCCAACTGCCGGCGTGCAGTGCTTGCGTATCCCAGGGGCGCAGTTAGTTCGATGCGTCCCCTGGGATCACGTGGGCCATGGAGAGCCAATGGTAGCAGGGAATGCTTCATTCATAAATTTGACAGGAAGAGCTGTCAAACCTATAAATACTATAAGCCCCAAAACATCACTAAAACGTCAAATAAAATTTTTTTTAAATCACCTTTTTAAAATAACTTATAAATGACATGAAATAACTATCTTAATCAATAATTTTAATTTTTGAAATAATTAATTACATTTTCTAACGGGGCTAAAAATAAACTTACCTTTCTTTAAAGTATTTAAAAATAATAAACCTGTGGAAAAAATGTTTTAATTTTAATTAATTCACCACTTACCTTGTTAAAAGCAAGCCTTGCGCCTGCTTTTTACATGTGTAACTGCTGGAGGCTTACCCTCCCGGAGAAACCTGCAGAAAAACCGTAAGTTCCAGGCGTACGTGCTGCCTCTCTGGCGCACGCGTTCGACCTGTGAACCCCTTCCTTTAAGGGAACGGAAGTGCCGGTTTCCCACGCATGCGCAGTGCATGCACGAAACCGGCACTTTTGTTGGGCTGACGCGTGAGTACCCAGCGTGTACTCACACGTTGGGACCAGAATTTCTGGGCCATTGACTGTTTCTCTCTCTCCACAGATGCTGTCTGACCTGCTGAGTATTTCCAGCATTTTCTGTTTTTATCTCAGATTTCCAGTATCCGCAGTATTTTGCTTTTGAGAGATGTTACATTCCTGTTAAGTTGTGTCTTTTTGCTGTAGAAACGCTCTACAGCCCTCAAGTTAATTTAAAAAAATTGTCAAATAACAACAATCCTCCCTGATTTCTGTATTTAGCGATTTCGCACATAGTCCTTTGTGATCACCATGTGGAAATTAGCTGACTACATTCACACGATCTCTGAGTTCAGTTATCTTGAAAATTGTGATTTGTTTTTCGTGATCGTGTATCCAGCAGGTTCCACTATTTCAGGAGAATCTGAGATCCAGCCTTTCTATATCAGCGAGAGCATGGGCTGCAGAGTGAAGTTGCCTTTACTCCGTTCTGCAAGCACAATTTAACACTAATCTTAGCACAGCGTTCTGAGTGAGTCACTATGACACATTTATGTTTCATGCCAGCCATTCCTCTGACCTCGTTGATGCCCTTGTTTTACATCTGGATGCGTCAGACCACACCTGGAGTACCGCGGGCAGTTTTGGTCTCCTTATTTAAGGAGGGATATACTTACATAGAAACATAGAAGATAGGAGCAGGAGTCGGCCATTCGGCCCCTCGAGCTTACTCTGCCATTCAATGAGATCATGGCTGATCATCCAAATTCAGTACCCTGTCCCTGTCTTCTCCCCATATCCCTTGGTCCCTTTAGCCTTAAGAAATATATCTAACTCCTAGAAATGCCTTGGAGGCTGTTCAGAGAAGGTTCACTAGGTTGATTCCGGAGATGAGGGGGTTGTCTTATGAAAAAAGGTTGAGCAGGCTGGGCCTATACTCATTGGAGTTTAGAAGAATGAGAGGTGATCTTATTGAAACAAATAAGATTCAGAGGGGGCTTGACAAGGTAGATGCAGAGAGGATACTTCCCCTCGTGGGGGAATCTAGAACTAGGGGGCATAGTCTCAGAATAAGGGGTCGCCCATTTAAAACGGAGATGAGGAGGAATTTCTTCTCTCAGAGGGTCGTGAATCTTTGGAATTCTCTTCCCCAGAGAGATGTGGAGGCCGAGTCAGTGAATATATTCAAGGTGGAGATAGACAGATATTTGAAAGGTATGGGAGTCAAGGGTTATGGGGATCGGGCGGGGACAGTGGGGTTGAGGCCAAGATCAGATCAGCCATGATCTTATTGAATGGCGGAGCAGGCTCGAGGGGCCGAATGACCGACTCCTGCTCCTACGTCTTATGTTCTTATGTGGAACGCTGGCACGAGCGAGGTGCATTAAACAATACGGTTTCACTAGTGAGGAGCAAAACTTGCCCTTGTTGATGTACCCGCCTTGCAGAAGTTTGACTTCAGTTTCCCCAGAAGCTCATAAAGGGCACGGCGTTTGCAGAATGGCACTCTGAGATGCCCGCATACCCACAGTGCCTTTCCCTTAGTGAGATGCAAAAGGGTCAAGGTTCAAAACATAGACATTGCAGCTCGGGCTGTTTTCAGTATTGAGGGCCAGGTTGCTGGAACTCCTCATTAAAAAAAAATGTTTTTTATTGAGTCTATTTCCTGCCAGCAGTAAAACCCCTTGCAACACAGCTCTGCTCGAATCTAGCCCTCAATGTAAAATCACAGCAGAGTTTGCACTCTTCGCTTATTACCGCAGCTGCCGGTTCATCAGCTAGGACCTCACACTGTGAAGAATCTTATTTTTGTCGGCAAAACATTTCTGTTCCAGCTGGGGCATTATGAAAATGCGGCCAGAAATTGTATAATGTCTGCGTTATATCCAAGCAAGGCCTGCGGAGTCAAAGGTTATGCAGAAAGACATATTGTTTATGGATCGTATTGTACTGTAGTTTGAAATGATATTTGGTTAACTAATTTAAAGCAACTCCATGAGTCTCTCTTAGCAGCCTATGAAAGCTATTTCCTATATATCAAATTTAAAGGCACTAGCGACTGAAGTGACACTGCACAGTTGTGCCAACTTGCTTTAGGTGGAATGTATTTGTCATTTTCTCTTCGATACTGTACCGCAATCACACGGCGCTTGCTCTGAGAAGAGCCAGATCTGGAGGAGAACCTGTCAAGAAGATAAGAGGTACTCGCCCAACCAGAGGAGCTGTCTGCTTCTGCTAGTGGCAGACAGAATTAGCCAGAAGTGAGAATATTAGACCCGGAGCTTCAGTGAACAGAAACATCCTGTGAGATGATTTATCGCAGAAAAAGAGATGCAATCCTCCAAGTGAGTCAGCAGCTCAGCACTGGCAAGGATTGTTAAACAGGCAGCCTGCACTTGACAGGACTTTGAACCGCTCAGCTCTGATGTCTTGGGGGGGGGGGGGGCGGGCGGTGGGTGCGGGAGTCACCGCGCATTGCAACCAAATTGTTGTTTTAAAATACAGAGTTAGCTCCTTTAAGAAAACAATATAAATAGAGAAATAACAACAGGAAACGCTGGAAAAACTCAGCAGGCCAGGCAACATCCGTAGAGAAAAACAGAGTCAACGTTTCGGGTCGAAACCCTTCTTCAGAACTGAGAAAAAAAGGCAGGAAATGAAACAGATTAAAAGACAGTTTAGGGGGCTGGGAAATGGGGGAGGGGATGAAAGAGGAGACATTAAGAGATATTCAAGGTGAGACGAGATGGTAATAGGACAGGTAAAGAAACAAACAATGGCTCTAGATGAAGTGTGAAATGCGCTGGCAGAGTGAGAGACAGCTGCCGTGTGGGAGAGAGAAAAAAGGAAAAGGCACAAACCAAAAGTGTGGATAAAAAATATAAATAATAATAGGGGCCGAGGTTATGATCTGAAATTGTTGAACTCGATATTGAGTCCGGAAGGCTGTAAAGTGCCTAATCGGAAGATGAGGTGCTGTTCCTCGAGTTTACGTTGAGCTTCTGTGGAACAATGCAAGAGGCCAAGGACGGTGAGGTCTGAGTGGGAATGGAGCGGTGAATTAAAATGACAGGCGACCGTAAGCTCGGGGTCTCCCTTACGGACTGAACGGAGGTGTTCCGCAAAGCGGTCACCCAATCTGCGTTTGGTCTCCCCAGTGTAGAGGAGACCACATCGTGAGCAGCGAATACAGTATACTAGATTGCAAGAAGTACAAGTAAATCGCTGTTTCACCTGGAAGGGGTGATTGGGGCCCTGGGCAGTGGGAAGGGGATATAGAGACCTTAGAATGGGGGGGGAGGGTGGTGCTAAAGAGGTACACCGCACACATGCTCTGTGTAGCTACGCCAAACAAACCGTATTTGATTTATACCGTGCACATGTTCTGTGAAGCTACGGTATAAGGAGCACATATTGCAGCCAGCATTCGTGTCCTCATGTTGTACCACACATGTAGCCCCAAGGCCTCAGGGTTGTTTACGGTGCTGGATTTTTTTTTTCACCCAGGAAAAGGTTCCTTTGATGCCATGTGACTTTGAATCACTTTGAATCGGGACCATCACCAGAGCCATAAATTTACCAGGTTTTAATAGTATTGTTCCCAAACCGCTGGAACCAGATGATTGACGTGCGGTTTACTGAAGTGTAAAGCAGGTTGCGAAAATGGGCTAAGGGCTGGCCTTTTGGATTGATGGGTTATGTCCTCTTCGTTGCCACTTTGTGTTTTATTTTTGCAAACAGACTCCCAGCAATTTATCCTTTATCCATCTTGCCTGGTGAGTGGTATGATTTCGATTTTATATATATTTCAAATCCAGTTTTTCCTCCCCTCCTATCCTGAAAGTGCACCAAGTCCCGTTCGCCCATCACCCCTGTGCTCGCTGACCTACATTGGCTCCTGGTTAAGCAGCGCCTCGATTTCAAAATTCTCATCCTTGTTTTCAAATCCCTCCATGGCCTCGCCCCTCCCTATCTCTGTAATCTCCTCCAGTCCCACAAACCCCCTGAGATATCTGCGCTCCTCTAATTCTGCCCTCTTGAACATCCCTGATTATAATCGCTCAACCATTGGTGGCCGTGCCTTCTGTTGCCTGGGCCCCAAGCTCTGGAATTCCCTGCCTAAACCTCTCCGCCTCGCTACCTCTCTTTCCTCCTTTAAGACGCTCCTTAAAACCTACCTCTTTGACCAAGCTTTTGGTCACCCGCCCTAATTTCTCCTTATGTGGCTCGGTGTCAAATTTTTTGTCTTTTGTAATACTCCCGTGCAGCGCCTTAGGACGTTTTACTACGTTAAAGGCGCTATATAAATACAAATAGTTGTTGTTGTAATGTTTGAACCATGGATACCACGCTCTCGTACCTTGTCCAAGTGGAAACTCTTTATGTACAAACCTAGACAGTAGAGTGTTGGCGGGCTTGCATTTCAGCTCTGGGGAGGAGAGGGGTGTCGGGGGGGTGGGTGGTGGGGAGGGCGGGTGCGGTGTTAATCATTATGGCCACACCTGATCACATCCTCGCTCAGCACTTGCCCATATTGCCAACCTTCAAAACTCTCAAATAACTGAAGGAAGCTTAAACCGCCCGCAGCCCCCCCCCCCCGCACCCACCCCACAAATCTTAAGGAACAACATACAACTGAAAAAACAGCCCTGAGTAAAGACCGAAGTCAGGATCATTAATTGAAGGCAACTGATTAAGTTCCATTTATTTTTTTAAAAATCAGGTTGGATTTCAGTCTTGACGAAGGGTTTCGACCCGAAACGTTGACTCTATTTCTTGCTCCACGGATGTTGCCTGGCCTGCTGAGTTTTTCCAGCATTTTCTGTTGTTATTTTTGGATTTCAGGGTTTGTTATGGTGAGTGGCGTTACTTTCAGCATGCAGTTGTTGTTCTGCAGAAACTGAAACCCAATGGCCTCAGCTGTGACAAATGAAAGGAAATTGTTACAATGGGAGAGCAGTGGGACATCAGCTTGTCATAACTGTAGCTGCAGCTGGTTCACAATATCTCATCAGTTGTATGGGGGGTAAAAAACCCTTAAGTATACAAAAGTGCAATGTTTGCACTGGTGGATTTAAAAACAAAACAAAATCGAAGAGGCAAATGAGCAGTATTTATACAAAAACTATTTTCTGTGGAGTGTCTAGGGATATGCTGCTCCCCCACCCCTCCCCCATCGCACCAGAAAATTTAGATTTTTTGGGGACTTTTTGTTGCGTTGTTCCCAGTTTGGAATTGATTGTTATTTTGTTTTTGGGTAGAGCAGGCTGGGTCCCTGGGTGAGTCTGCCAACAATACACCATCATCTGTGATAAGGAGTATGTTTCAGAAACGCTCAGTACAGACACCCTCAGGCTGTCCTTTATGAGACCATTTTACACATCGTGCATGAATACATTTGGGGTGAAATTGGGCATGGGCGGGAGGCAGAACAGGGGGAATCTCACTTGCTGACTGTCATACAACATGCCCGATATTCAGTTCGATTGAAGTCAATGGAACCATCTACAAGGCACAAGTCAGGAGTGTGATGGAATACTCTCCACTTGCCTGGATGAGTGCAGCTCCAACAACACGCAAGAAGCTTGAAACCATCCAGGACAAAGCAGCCCGCTTGATTGGCACCCCATCCACCACCTTAAACATTCACTCCCTCCACCACCGGCGCACCGTGGCTGCAGTGTGTACCATCTACAAGATGCACTGCAGCAACTCGCCAAGGCTTCTTCGGCAGCACCTCCCAAACCCGTGACCTCTTCCACCTAGAAGGACAAAGGGCAGCAGGCGCATGGGAACACCACCACCTCCAAGTTCCCCTCCAAGTCACACACCATCCTGACTTGGAAGTATATCAGCCGATCCTTCATCGTCGCTGGGTCAAAATCCTGGAACTCCCTCCCTAACAGCACTGTGGGAGTACCTTCACCACACGGACTGCAGCGGTTCAAGAAGGCGGCTCACCACCACCTTCTCAAGGGCAATTAGGGATGGGCAATAAATGCTGGCCTTGCCAGCGACGCCCATACCCCATAAACAAATTAAGGGGCAATACCACCTATTTTCTGTCACCGCCCGCGATCACTTTCAGCCCATTGAATAAAATGGGTGGCAATCGATGTTCACTCTAATTTTTTGGGGGTCTCGCGGCCCCTTTAACAGGCCGCAGTCAAAAACCGCGCATGCGCAGTTTTGCATTTAAAAGCCGTTGAGCCGGCTGCGCGGGAGCTTCAGAGCACTGCACGGCTGCGCAACCTATAGGGAACGTTGGTGACAAGGAGAAACCATCTCTGACTGCTCCTTTAAGAGAAATGGCTTCAGTGAGGTTCCACATCTGCCTCCGCACGGATCTCGGAGCCGGAGAGCAGCTCCTGGATTAAAATCCCAGATTTGGCTGCAGCTTTCCGCTTCTCCAAGAGAGGCGCACGAGGATCTAGGTCAACACCCGTTAAATAATTGACCAAAGTAGTGCAAGGGAGGTCCCCGCGAGCCTTGAAACCTTCTGCCATAAATCCACAACCCGTCCTTTGACATTGCTCATGAGAGCAAATTGCAGCCTGTTTCTTTCTGGTTTCAGCCTTCAAAAAAGCGTCCGATAAAACATGGCACAATGACCCGAAGAGCAACTTTATAAGAGTCACTGATATCAATAAAAACTCCATGCTTGCGCACAAACAAATTTGAAGGCATTCTGGCTTGACAGCGAGAACTGCCAGAAGCAGAAAAAGATTTCCAATCAACAAATTCTGCCACACGAGCTGTACGGGGGAAAATGCTGAATGTCAGCAGGAGATGTTGACAGTTTCCACGTGTGTTTCCGTGTCAGGATTGGTTCAGACCCCCAATTCAGTGTTTACTTCCCCACACAATTTAACTTGGCACCCGTACCGGGAAGAAACTTCAAAATTTCAAAAAAAAGTCACTGTGATTGCGCAAGTTCTGTATGTGAGGCATCAACACCGTTATTGCTAGGCTCCTTCCAATATATTTATGGGACTCCCTTTTCTCTCTCTCGCTCTCTCTTCCCTCGCTCCCCCCCACCCCCCACCAGAGTTAAATTGAGTAACGGTATAAACGAGCGCCTCATGACTCTTCGACTCACCCTAGCCCGGAATCAGTGCGCTACGGTCATCAGTGCGTACGCCCCCAACACTGGAAGCCACAGACGAGACCAAAGAGGAATTTTACTCCAGCCTCGAACAATCCCTGTCCCGAGTCCCAACGGGTGACAAGATAATCCTCCTTGGCGACTTTAACGCCAGAGTTGGAAAGGACACAGACCTCTGGGGAGGTGTGATCGGCAGAGAGGGGGTAGGTAAAGCCAACTCCAACGGTACCCTCCTCCTGTTGAAATGCTTAGAACATGGCCTCGTCATAACCAACACCTTGTTCCGTCAGAGAGACAAGTACAAGGCTTAATGGCAGCACCCTGGCTCCAACACTGGCATCTGCTGGACTACGTCATCATCCGAGCGAGGGACTGCAAGGATGTCCACATCACCCGCGCCATGACAGGAGCTGATGACTGCTGGACAGACCACCGCCTAATCCGCTCTGTCATCTCCATCAATGTAGCCCCAAAACAGCGGCGGCAACAGAAGAAGGAGGAAAGGTTAAAGCAAAATATTCATACTAGGTCATGACTACCTAGAATTTCAACAGGACTGCGGTGTGCTCATCATGTATGTGGCCAAGAGCTAGGCTGAGCCATGCTGATTCGCCTCAACGTCACTGATTTGCACACAACTTATTGGGATTGACATTGCAGATTCTGGTGCAACTTTAAGAGAAGGTTCCACCAGCGTAAGAGCTGATTTCAGTCCGCAATCACTGATATGTTGACAGGACTGGGGAAACGCTAACCGCCATTGCAAAATGCCGATGGTCGGTGGGTATGCTTCCCAGCAACTGTCACTAAGTAACCATCGAAGGCAGGGGCCCTGCTGAACTTAATGTCAGGGCCCGATGTGTACGGGAAATCTCTGTTTCCCACCTGTAGGGGGTTTTGGTTTGGGGTTTGTGTCTGGTCAGTTAGTCGTGTGTTTGAGCTGCTCCAGCCCCGTGCGGTTCGAATCGCTTCCCCTTTGGTTCTGACCACCGGACTTACTTATAAGTAGCGATATAGACAAACGAGACCAGTGGTTCGGTGCAAAGAAAACCAATGTTTATTAAAATAGAGAACAATTACTATACAGAGAAAATCACTATGGATGCAGCACAACTACACTTAACGGGGGAGGAAAAAACAGACACAACGAGGGAAAATGACTAAAATGACACTTTAGCAATTCCCCTTAACTCCCACCCTTTACACCTATCTAGATTATCGTGTGATGGGCCAGAAAATTGATGCTCACCAGTCTAGAATGTTGAAACGTCTGCTCCGTGCCCTGTTGCCTGTCTTAGGTTTTCACCACCCAAAGCAAAGCTACCCCAGTAATTTAAACGTAACTGTGGGTATTCTACTTCCCTGGATGGGCTCTTTGTCGACGATCCTCTTGCTGGGTTGATGGTAAGGCAGGGCACTGGAGGCGAGGCGGGAGAGAGAGAGAGAAATGGCCTCCCGAGGGACTTCCCGGTAGCCCTTATCTCCCGCCAGATCAGCTAATTTCTTTTGTCTAATCTGGACGTATTGAAACTCATACAAGAGGTACCGATCTGGGCCCATCGACCTGGATGGCCGGTAATCGGTTTTACTGATTTCATCAGTGTTCCCCTTTGTCCAACTGGTTTCGTGATGGGGCCATTCCAGTCTGAATGCCCCATTGATCGTTTTGAAGTACTTGGGTAAACAATGTTGATGTTCTCTAAACGAAGGCCTGAATGCAGCTGAGCTTGTTCCACTACATATTCAATGGGCTCTGTCTGCTCTTGATTGTTTGTGCAAACAACCTTGATGGCTTTTAATCAGAGGCCCGAATGCCACTGGGTTTGCTTCTAATGCATAAATGCAGATGGTCTGTCTGCATTCAAGTTCTGGAAAGTTCCTTCTCACAGTCATCAGAATACAAGCTGTCAGTCCAAACTGAAACTTACAGGCTTTGGCCATGAGGCTGACCGCAGCCATCTTGTTGTGCCCTGGATTTTAAACTCAGTCCAACCAGGGTTTCTTTAATAAACCAAAAGTAAATCCTCGGGGGAGACATGAAATTTGCAAATCCTTTCACACCCACAGCCAACCAGATTGAGAGGCTGGCTGGCTGCGGGCGGGTAGGCCTGTGGCACTAGGCCACAGAGAGGAGGGAGGGAGGGATCGTGTGGGGACCGGGGTGGGGGGGGTGGTGGTGGACGGGGGATGGGGAGCTGGAGGGGGGGAAGGGGGCGGTGGTTGGGACTGATTGGGGGGCCGGAGCAAATGATTGGGGCCCGGAAGAGCAGGGGATGTCGGGAATGATCGGAGTCCAGAGGAGAAGGGAGGGCGGGTTTCGGAGCATCATTGGAGGGCCAGGAGGAATGGGGTGGGGGGGAGATGGAGCAGGAAATGAGGGGATGTGGAGCAGGGGGTGAAGCCTCATGTTGCGGGGGGGTCGGAGACCTGTGTGGAATCGCAGGCCTGGGAGGAATCGCAGGCCTGGGGGGGGTTGGAGGCCTGGGGGGGGGGGTGTCGGAGGCCTGGGGGGGGATTGGAGGCCTGGGGGGGAGATTGGAGGCCTGGGGGGTGATTGGAGGCCTGGGGGGGATTGGAGGCCTTGGGGGGGGGGGGGGATCGGAGGCCTGGGGGGGATCGGAGGCCTCGTGGGGGGGACTCCGATCACAGGGGGTGGGTTAGGCAGGGACACTGGATTCAGGAGGTATGTATAAAGGCACCAGCCTCCTGGGAGTGGGTTGGCTGCTCGCGCCCCCCACCCCTCCCGCCTCCGTTAAAACCAGAAGTGGGCGGCTTGGGGGCGGGCTCTGGTCGGGATTCAGATTTTTAACACTTTAACTTCCGACACGAGCCCAACTCACCTGTTTTTTTAGGTTAAAATCCCCCCCCCCTCCCCTAGAGGTTCAATACCATGCTGACTATCTGGTGAGTGCTATTAAGAGTCATTGCGAACAGCTTCCACTTCATAATGGAAGAGAGTTTAATGCAGAAAGCTGCTTGTTTACAGAGTTCCAAGGGCCTGAAAATCGGAATGTGAAAGAAAGAAGTCTATAGATGAGGAAACCTAAAATTGCACCAGTCTTTCTGAAAACTGATGGTATCGGAACCCAGGCCCAGGATTGAAATGCTCACAGCCGCACATAGTGCAACTGCCTTGTTTACATCAGTCAGTGGCTCTGCTGAATATTTGCCCTCTATTTTTTTACACACACGAACACAATCAGCGCCCGTGTACATTAGACACGGTGTGTGTCCGTGTTTGACTCAGGAATCCCTGCAGCTATAGGAGCTGCAACATTTCCATTGTGATTTCCAACCAGCTGACCGTAAATTAAACTGCAATGGGACGTTTTAAAATCGAGAACTTCCAATGCTCTATTGCTTTATTAAAGGGCGTTAAATGATTAGCCTAGAATGCGTGCGACTCTGTGCTAAAGGGCCACTGACCTCGTAAAAAAAAAACATTTGGCAAATCTGTTGTTTTTTCGTGGAGGGAGAACAGCCAGGAAAGTCACATGTCATCTTTGTCCTAATGACGTCATCAGCGGATGGCTCGCAGGCACGTTGCGAGTTCAATTGCTGTAAACACATCATGCAATCATTAAGAAGTAAATAAACACACTGGACAGTTTTTCATGAAGATGTTGACCTATTAAACCTCAGCTGTGAGATTCATCCTCCAGATCACAAGCAGTTTTGAAAGAAAGACTTGCATTTCTACAGCCCCTTATCACATCTCAGAAACATCTCCGGCACGTCACATGCAATTACAGGAAACTCTCGTTTAAACGTCACCTAATGCTCTATTAACCGGCAAAATGCTCACTCCGAAAACAACACCTCAATAACCGGCAATGTTGCCGAGTCCGAGTCCGAGTCTCCCGCGGTGGCCGAGTTAGTCAGTGGGGGTAGTTCTCCAAACTGCCACTACTCGGCTTCTTGGCGCTGTCGGAAGTCGGAACACCTCAATACCCCTGTAACAGGAGTCTGACTCTCCCGCGCTGCCAGTAGTCTCTTCTGATCCGCCATTTTACAGGGGTACTGTGTGTCTCCCACGCTGCCGGTAGTCATTGCATTGCATTACCCTCAACTGGCAGTACTGTATTTAATCAAACATCTTCCACCATCCATTTAACACAACATTCTGTAGGTGAGTACCCAATTACTGTATACGGCACATTTCTTGATTTTTTAAATTTTTCTTTGTTAAAAATAGCCTCGGTAGATAACCCTCTCCATCATCCGGAATTTTTAATCAACCGGCAACATCCGGGTCCCATCGGTGCCGGATACCAAAGAGTTTCCTGTAATTACATCCAAACGTAGTGACTTTTATTATGTACATAAGAACATAAGAAATAGGAGCAGGAGTGGGCCATTCGGCCCCTCGAGCCTGCTCTTCCATTCAATAAGATCATGGCTGATTTTCTACCTCTTCTCCACTTTCCTGCACTATCCCCGTGATTCCCTTAATATTCAAAAATCTATCGATCTCTGTCTTGAATATACTCAACGACTGAGGACCCACAGTCCTCTGGGGTAGAGAATTCCAAAGATTCACCACCCTCTGAGTGAAGAAATTTCTCCTCATCTCAGTCCTAAATGGCCGACCCCTTACCCTGAGACTGTGACCCCTGGTTCTAGACTCCCCAGTCAGGGGAAACATCCTCCCTGCATCTACCCTGTCAAACCCTGTAAGAATTTTGTATGTTTCAATGAGATCACCTCTCATTCTTCTAAATTCTAGAGAATATAGGCCTAGTCTACTCAATCTCTCCTCATAGGACAATCCCCCCATCCCAGGAACCAGTCTGATGAACCTTCGTTGCACTCCCTCTGTGGCAAGTGTATTCTTCCTTAGTAAGGAGACCAAAACTGTACACAATACTCCAGGTGTGGTCTCACCAGAGCTCTGTATAATTGCAGTAAGACGTCTTTACGATGCGTAGGTAAATAACTGTTGTTCCTTGGTTCTAAATTCTGGGGAGTTTGTGTCAACCTGCACCTGGAGCAAAGATACTTTGGCCCTGAGATTCCGCGGAGGTGCAGTCAGTCTCGAGCCATAACTGGTGGAAACCAAAGACCTGTTTTCACCATTTCCCCACCATGTCCATGAATTCCTTTGCTAACTTGTGCAGGGCGGAAACTCCATCTCGCGAGGCAAATGATGGGCTGCGGGGTAGAGCCTCCCCCAAGCCAGGACGCCTAGCACCTGAGGCTCATTTGGAACCCAGTCTTTGTGTGGTGGGCTGGTATGCCAAGGTGGTGTCAGCTAATCCGGCCTCCGTCGGATGTATGTGAAGTTCACCAGTGGGGTCCAAGCCAGGTGAGCAGCCTGGAATCCTGAAGAAGATTATTTTTTAAAAACTTGTTCAGAGGGCTGATTGGAAAATTGGTGGAGTTGGGGCAGCTGGGTGATATTCCAGCATACTCACCATCCTCGGCCTCGTACACTGTTCCAATGAAGCTCAGCGTAAGCTCGAGGAACAGCAGCTCATCTTTCGATTAGGCACTTTACAGCCTTCTGGACTCAACATAGAGTTCAACAATTTCAGACCATAACCTCTGCCCCTATCTTTTTATTCCATTTCTTTTCTCTCTCACATGGCAGCAGTCGATCATTCTGCCATTGCCATTTACGCTTCATCTAGACTCATCTTTTGTTTCTTACCTTGTCCCATTACCATCGCCTTTTGCCTTGCACCTCCTTTTTGTCTCCTAATCTCCCCTGCCTTCCATCCTATCACAGACCTTCCCTTTCATTCTTTCCTCCTCTCCCCCCTCTCCCTGCCCCTACACTTGCTTAAAAACCTGTTCCATCTCCAGCTATTTCCAGTTCTGACGAAGGGTCATCGACCTGAAACGTTAACTCTGTTTCTCTCTCTCCACAGATGCTGCCTGACCTGCTGAATACAGGAACAAGGATGTTTTGCTGCAGTTGTACAGGGCCTTGGTGAGACCACACCTTGAGTATTGTGTGCAGTTTTGGTCACCTTATCTGAGGAAGGATGTTCTTGCCATGGAGGGAGTGCAGCGAAGATTCACCAGGCTGATACCTGGGATGGCAGGAATGACGTATGAGGAGAGATTGGGTCGATTGGGCTTATACTCGCTGGAGTTTAGAAGAATGAGAGGGGATCTCATTGAAACTTATAAAATTCTAACAGGACTAGACAGACTAGATGCAGGAAGGATGTTCCCGATGGCGGGGAGTCCAGAACCAGGGGTCACAGTCTAAGGATAAGGGGTAAGCCATTTAGGACAGAGATGAGGAGGAATTTCTTCACCCAGAGAGTGGTGAACCTGTGGAATTCTCTACCACAGAAGGCAGTTGAGGCCAATTCATTAAATATATTCAAGAAGGAGTTGGATATATTTCTTAAGGCTAAAGGGATCAAGGGATATGGGGAGAAAGCAGGGACAGGGTACTGAATTTGGATGATCAGCCATGATTGCATTGAATGGCGGAGCAGGCTCGAGGGGCCGAGTGGCCTACTCCTACTCCTATCTTCTATGTTTCTATGAGTGTTTGCAGCATTTTCTGTTTTTACTCCAGCATACTCGGCACCATAGATTCCAGCGGTGGTGGAATGGGCAGGCACAGGAGAGGTGCCTGAAGTGCTGTTGGTGCCCGCCTGACCCATGCGAATTAGACCCCGTCCCACTGACCCCCCGGGACTCCAGCTGGGTCAGCGGTGGAGGGCACGCTTGGCGTTAATCCCAATATAACCACCCGAGAGAATTTCAGTGCTGTTTTATTTTTTCTGTTGATGCCTGGTGCAAACAGCACAAGGACAGGTCCATCCCAAGCAGCTGTACAGGACCTTGGTGAGACCACACCTTGAGTATTGTGTGCAGTTTTGGTCGCCTTATCTGAGGAAGGATGTTCTTGCCATGGAGGGAGTGCAGCGAAGATTCACCAGACTGATACCTAGGATGGCAGGAATGACATATGAGGAGAGATTGGGTCGATTAGGCTTATATTCGCTGGAGTTTAGAAGAATGAGAGGGGATCTCATTGAAACTTATAAAATTCTAACAGGACTAGGCAGACTAGATGCAGGAAGGATGTTCCCGATGACGGGGGAGTCCAGAACCAGGGGTCGCAGTCTAAGGATAAGGGGTAAGCCATTTAGGACTGAGATGAGGAGGAATTTCTTCACCCAGAGAGTGGTGAGCCTGTGGAATTCTCTACCACAGAAGGCAGATGAGGCCAATTCATTAAATATATTCAAGGAGTTAGATATATTTCTTAAGACTAAAGGGATCAAGGGATATGGGGAGAAAGCAGGGACAGGGTACTGAGTTTGGATGATCAGCCATGATCTCATTAAATGGCGGAGCAGGTTCGAGGGGCCGAATGGCCTACTCCTGCTCCTATCTTCTATGTTTCTATGTAAGCAAATCGCAGAGCAGTGCAACTAGTGGCATTCAACGGTGCCTCCGCGAGTGTCACGAGAAGGTCTCAGAGCAACGACCTGGCACCACATCAAATAAGGTGCAAGGACAAAAGTTTATTTTTGCAACAAAAAAATAACAAGCGAGCATTCATCAAGACAAGAGTTCTTTGTTACATTTTTTTCCTTTTTAAAAATAATTACAGTGGCACGACGTCTTTATAAAGGGTGGTGTTAACCGAGCCAGCACTGCTGTCAGAGGCGGCGTTGAGCAAACAGGGATCAGGTGTGCACAAAGCACTGGCCTAAAGTCAATCCCTTCCGCCAGCCTGATGTTAGCTTCTTGATACAGGTGCAATGAGACATCTCAGAGCTTGAATGACATGGTGCTAACACTTTGATCTTTCTGTGGGCCCCATCAGCAGCAGAACCTGCCTGGGTCACTGGGGCTCTGAGCTGCTGCTGGACAATAGATTCAGTATTGCAATGTTATTTAGTGCTTGGTAAAGTACAAAGAGTGACGTAATAAAACTCACTACGCAGTTGGTTTGAGCATAAAGCAAGGCTTTAATCAACTTACAGGAAACTTTTTTTTATCCGGCACCGACGGGACCGACATGGTGCCGGTTCATCAAAAATTCCAGATAACCGAGAGCTATAGTAAAAGATACGGAGCTCTAAACAACAAACCCTGTTGCTTAGCAACAGGTTCAGAACAATGGCCACAAGTTCCAAGTGTCTCTGTAGCTTAGCAACAGCTGCAGCCACACCCTTGCACAGCAACAGATCGAGGAAGGCAAGTAATAAAATTTACCTGAACCTACTCCTGAATTTTGCCGGTTAACCGAGATTTCCGGTTATTTAGGTGCCGGTAAATCGAAAGTTTCCTGTATTTCAGAATATGGAAGTCTAGTTGTATCCACTAGCTCCTTGTCTTTACAAAATGTCCCTGGTAAGCTGGGGCCAATGCCCGAATATTTATACTCCTTGGACGGCGCCACCAGCTGGCCACCCAGTGTTATTTCATAGGTAGTTTCTCGATGATGAGATTTATGACAAAGGGGGTTTATAAAAACAGTTAAAAAGTTTTTTTTCTCTTCCCGCTCAAATAGATTGTTAACTATTTTCCCCCCTTGACTACACCAGGATTAAATTGCAGTACTGTATCTGACTGTCTTCTTATTCATAGGCTAAAGACAGGATTATCTGTTAGAAGCCTCAACAACAACTTGTATTTATATAGCGCCTTTAACGTAGTAAAACGTCCCCAGGATTATTGTAAGGCAGAAAACTTGACACCGCCTAGACGATAAAACTGTGATTAGTTAAATTGTGCTGTTCGGGCAGAGGGGAATGAATGTTTGCACCAGCAAGGTATTGGAAGACTGAACACAAAATTACATTTGGGTAAGAATACTGCCGTAACCTCAGTTTTATGGGAGCAATAAAGGCAACAGGAGTCGGGAGGTCTGATGTTTGTCCTTCAAAGGTTTTCAACAGGTAAACGTTGAAAGGAATGACTGACGCCAGCAATAGTCATTTGCTAAAACCCATAACCCTTCAAGCAGAGACTGCTTCTCTATAATATTAACCAACCTTTGCTCTTGGTCGGGCTGGAAAGCACTCGCTCTTATTAAGCTGTCTGTGTCATCTGTCTATACACCACTGTGCCTCAAACAGTGGGTGTTGAATTTTAGATCCATCTGTTCTGGGAACAGTCAGGAGTAACGTTATATTTTTCTCCTGCGCATACATTGGTTTTTATTGCATCAGAATGCCAACTTTACAGGCCTAATGGCCTTTTCTCATTTCACACTTTTGTTTCGTTCATATCAGTAACAGCCAAAATATCGAGCAGGTCGGGCCTATACTCATTGGAGTTTAGAAGAACGAGAGGTGATCTTATTGAAACATATAAGATTCTGAAGGGGTTGGACAGGGTAGATAGAAACATAGAAACATAGAAGATAGGAGCAGGAGTAGGCCATTCGGCCCCTCGAGCCTGCTCCGCCATTTAATGAGATCATGGCTGATCATCTAAATTAAGTACCCTGTCCCTGCTTTCTCCCCATATCCCTTGATCCCTTTAGCCTTAAGAAATATATCTAACTCCTTCTTGAATATATTTAATAAGTTGGTCTCAACTGCCTTCTGTGGTAGAGAATTCGAGGGGCCGAATGGCTGACTCATGCTCCTATTTCTTATGTTCTTATGTTATTTATGTGTCCAGACTGGAGGAGGGAATTGCTGAGATCGCCCAGGAATTTCCTGATGGTTTTCCCAGTGGCCTCCTTGGCAAGGGAACCGCTCTTAAAATTAAAAAATAATAATCACTTGCCTCCCCTTTGGGGGGGTCCAGGCCTCAATCCTGGCTTGGAGCCACAACAGGCTAAGTTAGCAGGAAGTCTTGATGTAGGCATGCCTGGCCCCAGCCCCGTACCAGCTCCACCATGCCTGGCCCCAGCCCCGGACCAGCTTCACCAGGCCTGGCCCCAGCCCCGGACCAGCTCCACCAGGCCTGGCCCCAGCCCCGGACCAGCTCCACCAGGCCTGGCCCCAGCCCCGGACCAGCTCCACCAGGCCTGGCCCCAGCCCCGGACCAGCTCCACCAGGCCTGGCCCCAGCCCCGGACCAGCTCCACCAGGCCTGGCCCCAGCCCCGGACCAGCTCCACCAGGCCTGGCCCCAGCCCCGGACCAGCTCCACCAGGCCTGGCCCCAGCCCCGGACCAGCTCCACCAGGCCTGGCCCCAGCCCCGGACCAGCGCCACCATGCCTGGCCCCAGCCCCGGACCAGCTTCACCAGGCCTGGCCCCAGCCCCGGACCAGCTCCACCAGGCCTGGCCTCAGCCCCGGACCAGCTCCACCAGGCCTGGCCCCAGCCCCGGACCAGCTCCACCAGGCCTGGCCTCAGCCCCGGACCAGCTCCACCAGGCCTGGCCCCAGCCCCGGACCAGCTCCACCAGGCCTGGCCCCAGCCCCAGACCAGCTCCACCAGGCCTGGCCCCAGCCCCGGACCAGCTCCACCATCTCCTACATCAAGGGCCATGATTGGGGCAAACACAGACTTTATTTGTTTATTGTTTCAGTTTGCTTATTGCTGGATGCATTCTAACAAAATATAATAAGTTTTCATTCATTTAGTTCATACTGATAGTGCATGTTATAATACACGTTCTTGTAGTGGCTGTGTTTACTGTGATCTGTCTTTGTACTGCCTTGTCCTGTTCATGCACCAGCCCAACATTCTGTGACACATGAAACTTCTCAATGACTTAAAGACAGAAAATGCTGGAAATACTCAGCAGGTTAGGCAGCATCTGTGGAGAGAGAGAAACAAAGTGAATGGGCTGGATTTTGTCAATGGGAAGCTTGTGGAGGCAGGACTGCTGCTTGCCGGCTTTCAATCCCGCCTCCATCAGCTTCTGGCCAACCAGCGGGATTTTCCCCTGATTGACCTTGTTAAGCCCGCTCAGCGGGCTCAGCAGGCCAATTAGGGGGAAGTCACTGACAGAGCACGTCAACGTCTGATGTGACATCTGTCAAGATTTCTTGAATGAAGAAATGTCAGCGTTTGACAGCTCTGTGGTCGGAGGATCCAACAGTCAGTCTGTGAAATCTACAATGAAGATGTCTGGACTCCGGGTCCACAGCGGCTGAAGGCTGTAGGCAGAAACAAAGGTAAGCGAACATTTTATAACACTTAACACTCACCTCACATACTTACCACTCCACACTTGCACCCATCACTCACCTCTACATCTCACTTTTATACCCCTCAGACCCCCGCAGGCCTCCATCTCGTCTCCTGCACCCTGGCGGGGTTCTCCGAGGTCGGGAAGCCTGCACTTCAGAGCTAAAAATACCTGTTAATAGGCAGTTAATAGGATTTAATCCCTTTCCCGCCTCGAGGAGACGGGACCCGGGGCAGGATGGCTTCCCGCCTCCCGGCCAAAGGGCACGGGGGCGGGTTGGGGGCAGGTTTGCCATCCGCCCCTCAAATCCTGTAACTTTACCGGCAGTCCCGCCTCCATACCCGCCTCCTCGGGGCTGGGAAAATCCAGCCCAATGTTTCAGGTTGATGACCTTTCATCTCTTAGTGACTGTCTGGTGGAAGGACCAGGTGGCTCTCTCTAAGACCCCCTGAGAACTTACTGCTGGTTCTGATGCCCCACTACCTCCATGTGCTACTGACTCAGATGATCCAACATTTGTGTAGGAATACCCTGCGTTCTGCTGACCAGATGGCCAGAGACATTGAACGGCAAGCCTCTGGTGCTGATCCGAGGAGCCACCAGCTCTTCTCCTACATACCTCTGCTGGAGGGCAAGCCCTTAAGCTGGCCACTGATCTGTATGAGCGTAGACCGGTGCACTCTTACGAGATGTGTAAATCGCTCAACGCCGGTTCTCCCACTTCTATCTCCAACTGCATTTAAGCCCACCTTGGTCACATCTTGGGTGTAAGACCTCAGCTGAGGGACAATATCACTGGTAGAATTAATGCGAGATGTTCCTTCTGCTTTTGCTCTGTGTGCCTGAGGTCTCCCCTCCAGATGTAACACGCTGCTCAACGGCAGATTGCCTTCCTGAGCGTTCCTTCTTGTGACAGTGCAAAAACTCAGTGGTGCCCTTCCCCACAGAAACCAAGGCAGCTCCCATCATATGTTACAAAAAGACATACAAGTCATTTTCATGAAACTGCTACAGGAAACATTTTTTTATCTGGCACCGACGGGACCGACGTGGTGCCGGTTCATCAAAAATTCCGGATAACCGAGCGCTACAGTAAAAGATAGGGAGAGCTGAGAGCTCCGTATAAAGCAACAAACCCTGTTGCTTAGCAACAGGTTCAGAACAATGGCCACAAGTTCCAAGCGTCTCTGTAGCTTAGCAACAGCTGCAGCCACACCCTTGCACAGCAACAGATCGAGGAAGGCAAGTAATATGAAGTATGAACCTACTCTTGAATTTTGCCGGTTAACCGAGATTTCCGGTTATTTAGGTGCCGGTAAATCGAAAGTTTCCTGTATTTTGAAAGCTGGACCCATGAGCTCGGAATCTTGAAGCAACTCAATAAGCTCAGTCAGTGTACCCCACCTCCATGCATCAGCTGGCTGTCCTGTCTTTCTCCTCCTCAGTTGCGATGTTTGTCGCACTCTGTAATGTCTCCTGTGAGTCATCTAAAAAATTGATATTTCTGAGCTTAGTGGCGGTTGGAAGGTGATAGAATCGTAGAACGATGCAGCACAGAAGGAGGCCATTCGGCCCGTCGTGCCTGTGCCGGCTCTTTGAAAGAGCTCTCCAATTAGTCCCATTGTCCCTGCTCTTTCCCCATAGCCCCGCAAATTTTTCCCTTTCAAGCATTTATCCAATTTCCCTTTTGAAAATTACTATTGAATCTGCTTCCACCACCCTTTCAGGCAGCGCATTCCAAATCCTAACGATTCACCGCATTAAAAAATTCTGCTCATGTTGCCTCTGGTTTTTCTGCCAATTACCTTAAATCTATGTCCCCTGGTTCTCGACCCTTCCACCAATGGGGACAGTCTCTCTCGATCTACTCTGTCCAGACCGCTCATGATTTTGAACACCTCGATCAAATCTCCTCTCAACTTTCTCTGCTCTAAGGAGAACAACCTCAGCTTCTCCAGTCTCTCCACATAACTGAAGTCTCTCATCCCCGGGACCATTCTGCTAAATCTCCTCTGCACCCTCTCCGGGGCCCCGATGCAGCGTGTTGTAACGTGGACTGAAGGCCCGAGGGACTTTCTTGCTCCTTCATGGACGCTTGGCTTTCTGTGAGAAGGGGAGCCGGCAGGCGATCAGTCCATGGTCATTGCTCGGCGTCTTGCTAGAGCACTGCGGGGTCGACTTTTAACTCCCATGCAACAGGGGCACGGAATCGGCGGCGCGAACCGATGTCAAAATCAACGTCTGCTTTGGGCCTTGTCAGGCTAATTGAGGCAAGCTGCAGAGCAGCCAACGAGCGCCAGCGGGCAGCTCCCCACAGCGTGAGGCGGGAAGCCCGGCAGCATCTTGGGAAAGCTGAGCCAGGAGTGAGCAGCTAAAAGGGGTTGAGACAAACCGACGGGGCGGGGAGTGGGGCTCACTCCCCCCAGCGCCCCTCCCTCCACCCCTCCAATCTGGCGTGACTCTGCAACAGAACACAGGGAGCTCGCTTCCAAAATGTAAATGTCCATCAGGCTGGTTCATTGGCTATGATCGGGGCTGGGGGGGGGGTGCACCTCTGTGGCGGATGGAAGTTCTGCCCCATCTCCACACACCTGAGATGTGTGGCAATGAAAAGAGAAATGGGAAGTCCTGTCCTTTGGTGTTTCAGTTTCAGATCTCCAGAAACATCTCTCAGAAAAACGGACCATCTGGTCAAAGGTCAAATGGCTGCCTATGCCAGGCTGGCAACCTTTAGGAATTCAGAATGATCCTCACTGATAATCTTTTCACTTTTCTTCAAGGTGGACACCTTCTTATTGGTATCTTTCCCTGCTCGGCGGGTGACAGGAACCATGTTTATTTCCCGTGAGATCGCCTCAAAATATTGACTGCGCCCGGTTCCTATCTGTTGGTTGATCTTCTGTCCCTTTTAGGGCATTCCTCCTACAGTAATATCCAGGACCTCATCAGCAAACCAAAGGGCCGATTTTCACCCCTCCTACCCACGCCCGACAAGAATAGGGCGTGTCCAGGGTTAAAACAGAGGCCGCGTTATCCCACTCTGGGTTGGCTGCGCTCTCGTGCCTGCCGCCAATTTAACAGGCGTGTTTCGGGCAGCGCGTGAGAGCCTCACCGCAAAAGTCGGGAGGTGGGGGGGGGGGGTGGTTCTATGACGCAAATGGGACCCCAACGTGATCTTAGGGCGCAGTCAGGTGAGTGGCACCCAGTGGAAGAGCAGAGATTCCTGCTGGCAAGCAGGAGGAGGCCCAAATGTAGGCCGGGAAGGTGCTTGTTTTTGGTGGGGCGAAGGGGTTCCTTGTGGGTCAGGAGGAGCAGGGCTGCTGCTCCTCTGGGTCGCTGGGCTCCGTGCCCTGGGCTTCCCTCCACCGACCCAATCGGCCATCTCCTCCGTACTCACCCACAATCTACTTATCTTAGTGATGGGGACCGGTTTGCGCGGGTCCCTGGCGGCAGCCTCCTGCTTCCCGAAATCCTGCTGCTGTCCACTGGTCAGGTACTGATTCCTGCCAGGGTCAGGTGTGGGGACTCAACTGGGAGATGGTAATGAGGCCTGGAAGTTCAAATGGCCCGGGCCTCACTTCCCCCACCCCCCACCAACCAGGTAGTTGTTACTATTTATGGAGTTCACTGATGTTTCCTGGTCATGTACAGCACTAAAGGAATTATTGGAAATGTGGTTCAGCAGAGATGATCACTGGTAAACATGGTGATAGTGAGGAAAAGCCACTGAGATACATTTTCAGGGTTAGATGGGTGAGCCCACCAAATGTTTGCCCCGACAGTCTCCGGGCTAGAAGGGTACTGTTACAAGGGAAGATGTTTTAATTTCCTTTGGAGTCCATGGCCTAGAAATTCATTAAGGCGCTGCCAGCTTTGCGGCCAGTTACCGCCTAAAGAGGGCTTCTGCGGCAAAAATGAGTTTGCGCTGATATTCAGCGCAGCGGTATTGGCGGCAGTAGCCGTTAGCGCTGCGCCGGCACCGATGACGTCATCGGTGTGCGCAGTGCCCCGGTTCCGCCCCGAAACCGGCCCGATCCCCATATTTAGTAGCGGCTGCCTTCTCCGAAGCGGCCGCAAACAGCGACCAGAAAAGGGGCCGTGCTGTAGCCTTAGTGGGGCGCTTTAAAGGGGAAGGTGCGGCTGGCCGCTTTTTCAGCGGCCGCCTGCCCGCACCTCCTTCCCCGGCCTCCACCACCTCCCCCCCCGCGGCATTGCCGGCTGCTTTCCGCGAACCCGGCACTTCTCCGTGGTGCCGGGCTCATTTGCCGGCACTCTCCAGCGGCGATCTCCCCGTTGCAGGCAGCTCCCCCTTAAAAGAAGGAGGAGGCCTGCAGTACCGCAGCCTGCCACTCCGCAGCGGCTGGCGCAGCGGCGCCAAGAGCACTGAAATTCAGTGTCAGCGCCCCAAGCGGAGGCGGGCACACCCTGGTATAGCGCCCGGTTCCGAATTGGGGCGCAAACACTGAATATCTGACGATCGCTAATGGCTCCCCGCCCAGCGCTAACTTTTGGGCGCGAGCGAGCTGGCCGCCCCAAAGTGAATTTCTAGGCCAATATCCCTTATGAGATGAACAAATTTGATCTGCTGTCTGATATGAATCTTGTCATTCATGTGGAAATGACTTATGAAATAATACTGGGCGGCCTGCTGGTGGCGCTGTCCAGGGAGAGTATAAATACTCGGGCATGGGCCCAGCTTGCTCAGGACATTCTTTAACAGGAACTAGTGAAGGACACAACTAGATCTCCATGTTGAAAAACAGTTGATTAAAGCTTTGTTTCATACTTGGACCAAGTGTAGACTGGTAGTTTTCTTACGTCACTGTCCTTACTTTAACAAGGTAATTAAGTAAATTAACTCATTAACTGCCAGATCTGGCACTCGACATGAGTCCAACTGGAGTATCTGCCTCTGTCGAGTTGCACCCAACGATATGAGTTGCAGCATCTAACAATCCCAACATCAACGACACTACAGTTTAGGTCATTAAAAACCCCCAATATGCACAAATCATTCATAACTAGATTATTTAAATGAACACTTTCTTTAAAAAAAATGATGAAATCCTACCCTTGATCTTATTGGAAACATATAAGTTACTGAGGGGGCTTGACAGGGTAGATGCAGAGAGGATGTTTCCCCTCATGGGGAAATCTAGAACTAGGGGGCATAGTTTCAGAATAAAGGGTCGCCCTTTTAGAACTGAGATGAGGAGGAATTTCTTCTCTCAGAGGGTCATAAATCTGTGGAATTCTCTGCCCCAGAGAGCCGTGGAGGCTGGGTCATTAAATACATTTAAGGTGGAGATAGACAGATTTTTGCAAATTAAGGGAGTGAAGGGTTATGGGGAGCAGGCAGGGAAGTGGCTTTGAGCCCAAGATCAGCCATGAACTTACTGAATGACGGAGCAGGCTCGAGGGGCCGAGTGGCCTATTCCTGCTCCTATTTCTTATGTTCTTATGTTCCTGCAGTGAACTTGGTTATTGGGGTGGAGGAGAACGAAAGCAACATACATTATTCAGAGGAACAACAAAAAAACTTCCTAAAATAAAGCGAATGAAAGACAAAATAAAAAATTGCGGCCAGGGTTGGCTGAGTGTCAATCATTTTCAGAGCTCCAGTTCGAGTTTTATTTTGATTCGCATGTTAGAAATGACAGATTGGGAAGTTATTGGATTTGTCATTAGTTTAATTCCAGCATAAGTGCCCTACAATGGGAAAAGGTCATTCAACTCATCAACTCCACGCCTTCCACAGACCCCATCAGGGACCATGCCCCAAACCATTTAAAGAAATAGAAAAGAAAAGATAGTCTTGCATTTCTATAGCGCCTTTCACGACCACCGGATGTCTCAAAGCGCTTTACAGCCAATGAAGTACTTTTTGAAGTGGAGTCACTGTTGGAATGTGGGAAACACGGCAGCCAGTTTGTGCACAGCAAGCTCCCACAAACAGCAATGTGATAATGACCCAGATAATCTGTTTTTGTTATTTTGGTTGAGGGTTAAATATTGGCCCCAGGACACCGGGGATAACTCCCCTGCACTTCTTCAAATAGTGTCGTGGGATCTTTGACGTCCACCTGAGGGAGCAGACGGGGCCTCGGTTTAACGTCTCATCCACAAGACGGCACCTCCGACAGTGCGGCACTCCCTCAGCACTGCACTGGAGTGCTAACCTGAATTATGTGCTCAAGTTTCTTGAACCCAAACCTTCTAACTCAGAGGCGAGCGTGCTACCACTGAGCCACAGCTGACACACTCTTTTACAAATTCACACTCCAATCATTTTTCTCAATAGAATATCTTTGGGGGGGGGAGGCTGGGGGTGGGGGGGCGGGGGCCTCTTGCCCAAATTCCCAATATGCAACCGGGAAAAGGAGCGGAGGGGCGGGGGTTGGGGGGGGATTCTCTGTGCTGGGAGCACAGTTTTTATAAAATTACCCCATTAATCCCTGCACAAATGCTTCAAGATCCACAAAGGTAATCAAGCAAAACTCTGGGACACTCATCTATCCTCACATTTCCACTATTGAATCCTGGCTTTGCTGTACTTCATAGGCAGTATTCCCCTTTCCCCTGCCCAGCATATCTTGTGAAGTATTTGATTTTCTCAGACGTTGCCTATCTCTGCAATCTCCAAACTTACGCACATAATACAGCAGAATCAGAATAATGGGTCCTTTCAGGCCCAACTAAAATGCTTGCATTGAATCTTGGCGTGTACTTAACCAAGTTTACTTGGATAGAGCTGGGAAACAGAAGTGAAGGGAGGGCTACAAAGTTCTTCTGTAAAATTTCCCTAAAAGCGACAACTTCATTTCAAAACCAGAATAAAAACTCACTAAGCGTGCACTCTTACAGTTTCAGTGCTATTAGGGAAAAACAAAAGTTATCAGGAAGTAACACATTATGAACAGATACTGTGTAAGATTTATGCCTGAAATAGAGGCGCCAGAAGCTGTAACTCAGTCGACTTTTCATCAGCTGATTAAGCATGACAGATGAGTCAAACAGTTGACCTTTATTTGGCTGAGAAAAAGTGAAATGACCTCTCTTTAACCTCCTTGTTGGATAGAATACTTCCAAATTGCAAAGGAACTGCCCCAAAGCCAAAGAGGAAATACTGGTCTAAAAAATAAAACTATGACTGAAGTAATGACAATAGATCAGCATTATATTAATAAGACATAAGAAGTGTGTTATGCCAAAGATTTTGGAGTGTATTTTCCATGGTGTCAGATGATGACCTATAGGCAATGCATGTTATATCAAAGATCAAGGTAGGTCGGTGTTCTAGTGAGGCTCGTCTCAGTATTTAGAGTATTGGGTACCAATCAATCATCATTAATTATTTCAATTATCTCTTAATGAAATCGTTGTTACGCTACCTACTGTTCCCCCTTGAAGTGTTTAGTTTATGTCATTCATTTAATAATGTGACATCAGGACATAGTTTCGACATATGATTCCTGTTCTTAATACAGTCTCTGTGTGTTTGAACACAAATCCATAAATATGGCTGTTGGGGGCTCCTAAAGGTTGCCAATCTGCCTTTGGGGCACGAGGGAGGAAGGCACCTTACGGTGGCGAAGTGACCTTTGTCGTAGAAGAAAAAAAGTGTTGTGAGGTCACAGGAAGCCCTTTCATAATGAGCCCTAATTACTCAAGCAAGTGTATGTAATCCCTTTTCATCAACTCCCCATCACCTCAGCCTCAGCTGCAGTTATTTGTGTGCAGGAGAAAGTTATTAAGAAGAAACAAAAGGGGAAAGGTGGGACAAAAATACATACGCAGTCATTTCTAACCGTGCCATCACTGCGAGACACAGTATGAATGTGCATTGCCCATAAAAGGAAAGAAAGACTTGCATTTCTATAGCGCCTTTCACGACCACCAGACGTCTCAAAGCGCTTTACAGCCAATGAAGTACTTTTTGAAGTGGAGTCACTGTTGTAATGTGAGAAACACGGCAGCCAATTTGCGCACAGCAAGCTCCCACAAACAGCAGTGTGATAATGACCAGATAATCTGTTTTTGTTATGTTGTTTGAGGGATAAATATTGGCCCCAGGACACCGGAGAGAACTTCCCTGCTCTTCTTCAAATAGCACCATGGGATCTTTTAAATCCACCCGAGAGAGCAGACGGGGCCTCAGTTTAACGTCTCATCCGAAAGACGGCACCTCCGGCAGTGCAGCACTCCCTCAGCACTGCACTGGAACGTCAGCCTAGCTTTATGTGCTCAAGTCCCTGGAGTGGGGACTGTGAACCCACAACCTGCTGACTCAGGGGCGAGTGTGCTGCCCACTGAGCCACAGCTGACACTTGCTGTGAGATATGAGTGAGATACCAGTGGAAAATCTTTAACAAACTCAAAAGATAAATAACTAGATTTGCACAAGTAAAATACTGACTAGACTCAAATTTTATTTCTTTGTTTATTTTTTTTGTTTCTCTAGGTTTCTGCCCTCTTCTGCTCAAAGTGCTGACTCAAACTGGGTGTTTTGTTGCCAGGCACCCACTGGTAGTTCACCCATGTGGCATTCTTCGTGTGTGAGCCTAGCGTGAGCTGTCAGGGTGTTTGGCTAATCGAAGCACCCCAGCTGAACCCAATCCTGTCCGCACACGGGCGCTCTTCAGCAGCAATCACTTGCCTGGATGAGTGCAGCTCCAACAACACTCAAGAAGCTCGACACCATCCAGGACAAAGCAGCCCACTTGATTGGCACCCCATCCACCACCTTAAACATTCACTCCCTCCACCACCGGCGTACCGTGGCTACAGTGTGTACCATCTACAAGATGCACTGCAGCAACTCGCCAAGGCTTCTTCGGCAGCACCTCCCAAACCCGCGACCTCTTCCACCTAGAAGGACAAGGGCAGCAGGCGTATGGGAACACCACCACCTCCAAGTTCCCCTTCAAGTGACACACCATCCTGACTTAGAAATATATTGGCCGATCCTTCATCGTTGCTGGGTCAAAATCCTGGAACTCCCTCCCGAACAGCACTGTGGGAGTACCTTCACCACACGGACTGCAGCGGTTCAAGAAGGCGGCTCGCCATCACCTTCTCAAGGGCAATTAGGGATGGGCAATAAATGCTGGCCTTGCCAGCGACGCCCACATCCCATAAAAATGAATATATTTTTTTATACAAAAATCACTCGGCCATCAGAAGCAGTATTGTCAATTTTTGCTTTTTCCCATTCTCAGCAGACTGAGACAAGGTATAGCACCCCTGCCATCAGCTCTAAGATTAGCCAGATCAGCACAGATTGGGATCAAACCTGGGGACCTTCCTGGCCTGTGTAGCTCACTTCCACAATTAGCAGTGAACTGACCAGCTGAACCATCGAAGGAGCTCAAACATTATCTACAACAAAGATTTCACAAAATTGTACTAAGGTGAGCTAAACTAGATTCAGAAACTTTTTTTTTAAAGAAATCAGTCATTGTATCTCCACACATTGAGGTGTACAAAATTATGAGGGGCATAGATAGGGTAGATAGACAGGAACTTTTCCCCTTAGTAGAGGGGTCAATAATCAGGGGGCATAGTTTCAAGGTAAGGGGCAGGAGGTTTAGAGGGGATTTGAGGAGAAACTTTTTCACCCAGAGGGTGGTTAGAATCTGGAACTCACTGCCTGAAAGGGTGGTAGTGGCAGGAACCCTCACAACATTCAAGAAGCATTTAGATGAGCACTTGAAATGCCACAGCATACAAGGCTACGGATCAAGTGCTGGAAAATGGGATTAGAATAGACAGGGCTTGATGGCCGGCGCGGACACGATGGGCCGAAGGGCCTCTTTCTGTGCTGTAGAACTCTATGACACATTCCCCAATTTCCCCTTCTTGACTATATGGTTTCTAATTTAGGATATTTTTCCCTCATTGCTCTTTCAGTGATAACTACCTCACTCAGATTTTCCTTGGCAGCATCAGAAAACTCAAGATACCCAAAAAAATTCACCCCGAGCTTTTTTTTAAATGGACGTGAAGAAGCAATTTTAAAAATTTATTTTGCGGATGTGGGCGTGGCCGGCATTTGTTGCCAATCCCTGGTTGCCCTGGAGAAGGTGGTGGTGGGGCTTCTTCTTGAACTACATAACACAGAATAAAGAGGCCACATACTCCTTGGAAAATAAGAGTCTAAATGGGCTAGAGGAGCAGAGAGATCTGAGGGCACAGATGCACAAATCGCTAAAAGTAGCAACACAGGTAAATAAAGTCATTAAAAAAAAAGCACTTGGGTTCATTTCTAGAGGGATAGAATTGAAAAGCAGAGAAGTGATGTTAAACTCGCATCGAACCTTAGTTAGACCACACTTGGATTAGTGTGCACAGCTCTAGTCTCCATATTATAAAAAGGATATAGAGGCACTGGAGAGGGTGCAAAACGATTTACAAGTGTAATACCAGAACTGAGAGGTTATACTTATCAGGAAAGATTGAACAGGCCGGGGCTCTTTTCTCTGGAAAAGAGAAGGCTGAGGGGTGACCTGATCAAGGTCTTTAAGATTATGAAGGGGTTCGATAGGGTAGACATAGAGAAGTTGCTTCCACTTGTGGGGGGAGACCAGAACTAGGGACCATCAATATAAGAGAGTCACCAATAAATCCAATCGGGAATTCAGGAGAAACATCTTTACCCAGAGAGTGGTGAGAATGTGGAACTCGCTACCACAGGGAGTGGTTGAGGTGAAAAGTATAGATACATTTAAGGGGAAGCTAGATAAACACATGAGGGAGAAAGGAATAGATGGATCTGTTGATAATGTTAGATGAAGAGGGTGGGAGGAGGCTCATGTGGCGCATAAACACTGGCATGGACCAGTTGGGCCGAATGGTTTGGTTCTGTGCTGTAAATACTTTGGCCGCGATTTCTCCTACCTCGGCGGGTCCGGTGGGGCTGGGGTCGGTGGTGGGTCCTGGCCTCGCTGCTGGCTCCAGCCTGCTGTCCAACGTGATCTTACGCTGATTGGGCTTGTTAAGCCCGTCCAGCACATTTCCCAGCCAAATGAAGGAAGCAGGTCTGGTGGCGTCACTTGATGACGCGCCATCAGCCGGTTTCCATAAAGGGACCATGTGCATATTGATTTTGACAGTTGTGCTGTCAGTGTTCTACAGCATTGAGGTGCTGCAAACACTGACAAGCACTGCACAAAAGTGCACGGCTGCACCCAGGCTCTCCCATGACTCCCTCCATATGTTTATGGAGGGAGTCACAGCATGCAGGGAGGTTCTCTTCCCTTCCAATGGGTGGAAGAGACCTCCCCAGGAGACCAACGCAGCCTGGTTGCACATTGCACAGGAGGGCACAAACAGGGATGTGGTCAGGAGGACCAGGCTGCAGTGGCGCAAACCTTTCAATGATCTCAGTAGATCACGAAACGTTACTGCCAAGCCACACTCAATTTCATCCGGCTGTGCCACTCATCACATCCACATCACTCTGTCTTCCCTACCCTACTCCTGCACATCCTTACTCACACTAACTTACCTTGCACCTCCACCCATCCCTCTCTATCTACATTATCACTTCCCCACCTCACTAGCCACCCCTCACACTCACCCTCACCCTAGTCCAAGCATACCAACTAACAACACACAAGGGTAGGCACTTGTGTGTTTGATCCAAAGTTGCTGTCAAATATTGAAATCTTTATTTTCAACACTTTGCGTTCTTGGACAGATTTGTGCACCTTTGGAAGTGGCTTAGTGAGTTGCAGTGAATGGTGAGACATAACGGTACCCCCGCAATGGTGATGAGTGTGAAAGGAATGGCTTGGGCATTGTAGGGATGCTTTATGGTGTTGGCGTGGGGTGGTGCCAACCTGGTGCATCATGTGGCAGCCAGGGTGTACAGCATCAAATGAAGTAAATCTGGCCATGGTGAGGCCATCCCTGGCCTCCCAGGCAGTAATGTGGTCAGGTGCTGATGCCCTGTGTCCTGTGCAGCATCAGTTGATTGTGGAGAAGGTTGGTGTGGTTGTTGGTGCTGCTGGTGTTGGGGCTGATTGTAGTGGGATTCTGAGGACCAAGGTGAGAATTTTTCAATGGCACCGATGCTGATGGAATAGATGGCAGGTGAGGTTGAGATGACAGGAGTGATCTGTCAGTGGTGAGTGAGGTTGTTCCAATGAGGTGGCACTGGATAGAGAGTTTGCTCCAAACACTTGCAAGCTGCATAAGGCTCAATCTGTCTTCCAAATGCAGTAAGCAACAGCTTCTGAGCTTGGAAAGTGAACAGCTGTGAGATGGGAGCTTTTATAGCATATTTGTGACTGTCAAGTTAAGAAATCATCCCATGCTGACACAACACCCGACCTCCTTACCTGAGCAGCGGGGAAGCAGTGGGCGATCTCTTAAAATCTAAAGGTCAGTTTAAAATAGTTTTTAAGTCTCTGTTAAGAAGCTCTTAATCATCTAAATTGCCTTCCCCGCCGCTTGGTGTTGGGTCTGTTCAGTGATGACAGACCCGACATCTGGGAAACTAGCGTGGCGGCAGGTTGACAGCGGGGACCCTACCCGCCATCCAAAAATTTTTTTCCCAGCTGACCCGCCACCAAACGTGCCCACTGACCCCCCCCCGAAACATTCCCCCCCTTTATAATTCTATGTAATATTTTTTTATCAACTGTGTTAAATGAAAACTGAGGGTGCTTATTGAAACTTTTTTTTTCTTAGCTGTTTGTCCAGCACATTCCTAACCTAGCTGGCCCTGCCTCTTCCTCAGATTCAGTTACAGCATCAAATGTGTGTACGAGTGACAGCCTATAGCGGCTGACACTGAGCCCTGCACTGCTTCGGAAATGGTGCCAGTCTATTACACAAAGTACCAGACATTCAGGAAATGCTTTTACACTTGAACATAAACATTCTCATTATTGTGGGTTTTTTCTAGGTCTTTCTTAATTTGCGTAGATTTAGTGATAAATCACGCACGTCTATAACCAACACCAATTAAGCAGTAGTGCCCCTCTCAATCCCAGTGAAACCAGTCGAGTATGTCTTCAGGCAGCATTAATGAGATTTGCACTGGGAGGCAGTCGATAACAAGGCTGTAGAGTCAGTGGAATTCACAATTAAATCCGGCGAGTGGGAAGTCTAATGTGTTGTTGTGCCTTCTGGGTGCCCACCATGGTAAGATGCACCTGCACCACTCAACAGGGCAGCTGTGGTGTGTGATGTACACGCCTGAATTACATCGGTCTGTAGTTCATCTTAAGAACGACAACAGTGATTGCTTTTAAAGGCAATCCATGTAGGCCAGGAAAAAAAAACTTCGAGGAGAACTTTGGACTTGATGTCAAGCCCCAATGTACTGCTTCGCTCTTCATTCCCTTCATTGGATAACTTACTCCGTCTTCAGGAGAAGAACATCAAGCAGACAAACAGCTGCTTCATGGCTATCTGTGATTAATGGCTCTCAGCTCTGCAACTGTGATTCTTAAGTCTGACATTTTTGCAGTAGGTAAATAATCCCGCCTGACCAATCGGTCCTGTATGTAATTGTGAACTACGTCTTGTTTGTTAATACAGTGATGAACATTTCAGGCCCTAACAGGTATGCTACCTCCTTAGGGCAAAGATTTCCTTTGTAAGGGAGATGTAGTAAAATCATAAACGTTATTAAAAAGAAAAAACAGAAAAATGCTGGAAATACTCAGCAGGTCAGGCAGCATCTGTGAAGAGAGAAACAGAGTTAACGTTTCGGGTGGATGAGGAGGTGAAAATGACAAAGCAGAGCTGTACTTCCATAAAACCTGTTACATCTCTAACTTTTTTCCGGTTCTGACGAAGGGTCATCGACCTGAAACGGTAACTCTGTTTCTCTCTCCACAGAGGCTGCCTGACCTGCTGAGTATTTCCAGCACTTTCTCTTTTTCAGCTTTTGCTTTTGCATAAACTTTATAAACCTGATTATAACTTTGCTACATGTGGCAAATTGAGGAAACCTTTCCTCTGAATCTTAGGCCGCGATTTTGCCTACCGAGGGCGGGTCTGGGGAGGGTCCGAGGTGGGTCCGGGGTCAGTCCGAGGCGGGTCCAAGGCAGGTCCGGGGCGGGTCCAAGGCAGGTCCGAGGCGGGTCTGGGGCGGGTCCGAGGCGGGTCCGAGGCAGGTCCGAGGCGGGTCAGAGGCGGCCGGGGCGGGTCTGAGGTGGGTCCGAGGCGGGTCAGGGGCGGGTCCGAGGCGGGTCCGGGGCGGGTCCGAGGCGGGTCCGGGGCGGGTCCGGAGCAGGTCCGAGGCGGGTCCGGGGCGGGTCCGAGGCGGGTCCGGGGCGGGTCCGGGGCGGGTCCGAGGCGGGTCCGAGACGGGTCCGAGGCGGGTCCGGGGCGGGTTAGAGGCGGGTCCGGGGCAGGTCCGGGGCGTGTCTGAGGTGGGTCCGAGGGCAGTCCAGGGCGGGTCCGCGGCTGGTCCGGGGTGGGTCCAGGGCAGGTCCGGGGCGGGTCTGGGGCGGGTCCAAGGCGGGTCCGAGGCGGGTCCGAGGGCGGCTCCGAGGGCGGTCCGAGGTGGGCCCGAGGCGGGTCCAGGCCGGGTCCGAAGCGGGTCCGGGGCGGGTCCGGGGCGGGTCCAGGGCGGGTCCGAGGCGGGTCCGGGGCGGGTCCGAGGCGGGTCCGGCGCGGGTCCGAGGCGGGTCTGGCGCGGGTCCGAGGCGTGTCCGCGGTGGGTCGGAGGCGGGTCTGAGGCGAGTCCGAGGCGGGTCCGAGGCGGGTCCGAGGCAGGTCCGGGGCGGGACCGAGGCGGGTCCGGGGCGGGTCCGGGGCAGGTCCGGGGCGGGTCAGAGGCGGGTCCGGGGTGGGTCTGAGGCGGGTCAGAGGTGGGTCCGGGGCGGGTCCAAGGCAGGTCCAAGGCGGGTCCGGGGTGGGTCCGGGGCAGGTCAGAAGCGGGTGCGGGGCGGGTCTGAGGCGAGTCAGAGGTGGGTCCGGGGCGGGTCCAAGGCGGGTCCAAGGCGGGTCTGGGGTGGGTCTGGGCGGGTCCGGGGTGGGTCCAGTGTGGGTCCGAGGGTGGGACCGGGGCAGTTCCGAGCGTGGGTCCGGGGCGGGTCCTGGGTGGGTCTGGTGCGGGCCTGGGGTGGGTCCGAGGCGGCTGGGGCGGGTCCGAGGGCGGTCTGGGGTGGGTCCGGGGCGGGTCCGAGGCGGGTCCGGGGCGGGTCCAAGGCGGGTCCGGGGCGGGTCCAAGGCAGGTCCGGGGCGGGTCCAGGGCGGGTCCGGGGCGGGTCCAAGGCGGGTCCGGGGCGGGTCCAGGGCGGGTCCGGGGTGGGTCAAAGGCGGGTCCGAGGCGTGTCCGAGGTGGGTCCGAGGCAGGCCCGAGGTGGGTCCGTGGCAGCTGGGGTCCCAGCCCGCTGCCTGCTCCAGCCCGTTCTGTTGAAGTGATTTCATGTTGATTGGGCTTGTTAAGCCCGCCCAGCGAGGTTCTCAGCCAATTAAAAGGAAGCGGGTCCGATGATGTCATTTGATGATGCGTCATCGGCCGGTTTCGTTAAAGGGGCCATGCGCCAAATTTACTTTGACATTTGTGCTGTCAGTGTTCTACAGCATTGAGGTGCTGCAAACGCTGACAATCACTGCACAGAGGTGCACGGCTGTATCCAGGCTTTCCCATGACTCCCTCCATATGCTTATTGAGGGAGTCACAGCACGCAGGGAGGTCCTTTTCCCTTACAATGGGCGGAAGAGACCTCCCCAGGAGATCAACACAGCCTGGTTGCACATTGCACAGGAGGACACAAGCAGGGATGTCATCAGGAGGACCAGGCTGCAGTGGCACGAACCTTTCAATGATCTCAGTAGATTACAAAACGTTACTGCAAAGCTGCACTCAACCTCACCCTGCTGTGCCACTCATCACATCCGCATCACTCTGCCTTCCCTACCCTACTCCTGCACGTCTTTACTCACACCAACTTACCTTGCACCTCCACCCAGCCCTCTCTCTCTACATTATCACTTCCCATCTTACTAGCCACCACTCATACTCACCCTCATCCTCATCCAATCATACCAACTAACAACACACAAGTTTAGGCACTTGGGTGTTTTAGCAAATGTTCATGTGAAGTTTCTGTTAATGTGCTGTCAAATATTGAAACCTTTATTTTCAACACTTTGCGTTCTTGGACAGATTTGTGTGCACCTTTGGAAGTGGCTTAGTGAGCTGCAGTGATTGGTGAGACATAACAGTAACGCCCACAATGGTGATGAGTGTGAAAGGAATGGCTTGGGCATTGTAGGGATGCTTTATGGTGTTGGTATGGGGTGGTGCCAACCTGGCACATCATGCAGCAGCCAAGGTGTGCAGCATCAAGTGAAGTAAATCTGATCATGGTGAGGCCATCCCTGGCCTCCCAGGCAGCAATGTTGTTGGGTGCTGATGCCCTGTGTAACATCAGTTGATTGTGGAGAAGGTTGGTGTTGATGTTGGTGCTGTTGGTGTGCCTGATGCTGCTGGTGTTGTGGCTGATCTTGGTGGGATTCTGAGGACCAAGGTGAGATTTTTTCAAGGGCACCGATGCTGATGGAATAGATGGCAGGTGAGGTTGAGGTGACAGAAGCGATCTGTCAGTGGTGAGAGAGGTTGTTCCAATGAGTTGACACTGGACAGAGAGTTTGCTCCAAACACTTGCAAGCTGCATAAAGCTCAATCTGTCTTCCAAATGCAGTAAGCAACAGCTTCTAAACTTGGAAAGTGAACAGCTATGAAATGGGAGCTTTTATAGACCATTTGCAGCTGTCAAGTTAGTAAATCATCCCATGCTGACACAACACCCGACCTCCTTACCTGACGTGATCCCTGAGCAGTGGGGAAGCTGTTGGCAACCACTAAAAATCTAAAGGTGAGCTTAAAATAATACTGATTTGCCTCTTAACAATCCAGCTGATGATCTAAATTGCCTCTCCCGTTGCTTGGTGTCGGGTCTGTTCAGCGCTGAACAGACCCGACACCTGGGAAACTAGCGTGGAGGCGGGTTGACAGCAGAATCCCGACCCGCTGTCAATCGTTTCAAATTTCACAGCTGACCCGCCTCCAATCCCGTCCTCTCAGCGCCGGCAAAATTCCGGCCAAAGTTACGTTTGCCTCAAGGCTGCAAGTCTACCCTAAGACCGTCAGCTACCCTTGATGTCCGTTTAGGTGAAACATTAAATTTTTCTTAATGATCTCATTTTAATGCTGAAAATGTTTTTTTTTACTTACAACTGAAGAGCTTCACAATCTGGCATTATATACAAAGTCTATACAAAGAATCAACTTCTGTTGCCCCAGTCAAGTCAATGAACTGTAGTCATCACTTCACAGCGGAATGCCACATCTTCAACCATGTTAGGATAGATATGCAGCAAGATTGAATAAGTTAACATATTGATCTTGGTTTCTCTCTCTCTTTGCCCTTTCTCTCTTCCCCCTACCCATAGTGATGTTGAAACTCAGCCCTTTGCATCAGGAATGTTGCCTTGATGCCACTGCCCGCACAGAGACTTCCAGGATGGCAATGAAGAGTCATTGAGGGGCTGCAATTCCTGCTCTTTCTGGTGTTGAAGCAGTTCTACCGCATCACCTCAGTGAGCTACACAGTATTACAGAGCGTTTACAGCTCAGAAACAGGCCATTCGGCCCAACAGGTCCATGCCAGCCTCCTCCCACCCTTCTTCATCCAACCCCATCAACATATCCTTCTATCCCTTTCTCCCTCATGTGTTTATCCAGCTTCCCCTTGAATGTATCTATACTATTCGCCTCAACCACTCCCTGTGGCAGCAAGTTCCACATTCTCACCACTCTCTGGGTAACGAAGTTTCTCCTGAATTCCCAATTGGATTTATTATTCACTAGCTTATATTTATGGCCCCTAGTTCTGGACTCACCCACAAGTGGAAACATCTTCTCTACGTTTACCCTCTCAAACCCTTGCATAACCTTGAAGATCTCTATGATGTCACCCCTCAGTCTTCTCTTTTTAGGGAAAAAGAGCCTCAGTTTGTTCAATCTTTCCTGATAGGTATAACCTCTCAGTTCTGGTATCATTCCAATGGAGCTCGTTCCTTCCCCCCTTCCTCAGCCCAGACAATAACATGCAATCAAGAGGAATTAAACATAAATTCTAAAAAGTGAATGAAGAACAAAATTAACATTCCACCGTGTCCCACCACCCACCTCCAATACGCAACTGACCTTGTTCCATTAAATAAAGGAGCACAGGTTCATTATTTGCTGTAATGGATCTGTGATTTCTATTGGGACAAAGATTGAGACTAACTTTTATGTTTTTTTCTCTCCTCTACCCCTCTATCAATTGCCCTATTATTATATTATATGATTATCATCACTATATTTTCTATACCAGTGTGCTGTGTACAATTTTGGTCTCCTTACCTAAGGAAGGATATAATTGCCATAGAGGGAGTGCAATGAAGGTTCACGAGATTGATTCCTGGGATGGCGGGACTGTCGTATGAGAAGAGATTGAGTAAACTAGGCCTGTATTCTCTTGAATTCTGAAGAATGAGAGGGGATCTCATTGAAGCATACAAAATTATTACAGGGCTTGATAGGGTGGATGCTGGGAGAATGTTTCCCTTGGCTGGGGAGTCTAGAACCAGGGGCCACAGCCTCAGGATAAAGGGTAGGCCATTCAGGACTGAGATGAGAAGAAATTTCTTCACACAGAGGGTGGTGAATCTTTGGAATTCTCTACCCCAGAGGGCTGTGGAGGCTCAGTCATTGGGTATATTCAAAACAGAAGTCAATAGATTTCTGACTAGTAAGGGCATCAAGGGATATGGCGATAGGGCCGGTGAATGGAGTTGAGGCAGAAGATCAGCCATGATCTCATTGAATGGCGGAGCAGGCTCGAAGGGCTGAATGACCTGCCCCTGTTCCTATTTCTTATGTTCTGACTCCAAAGCCCAGGAGATGCTGCAGGTTTCAGGTGGGTAGCTGGCACTGAGCAGCCACTGTTCTGCCCACCTGACCAATTTATTAATATCTTCCTGCAGTCTATAGTTTCACACGACTGGAGAAACCCAACTTCACCTCCTGTATTTTTAAGAATACAGATCAATTTTTGCATTGAGCAAGAGGATTTTATTTTGTCAGCTAACATAATATATTGCTTAAAGCAGAAATCAATATGAAGAGCGCAGCATCAGTACTAAACAACTGAATAAACTTCAACATAAACGTACACCTGATGACTCACCCTTATCTCAGTGAGTGGAACGAGCCTGTTTGTACAATTTGTGGAATCTCGGTTTGATTTTTGGAGAGTTTCAACTGCAAATCAATCTCTAAATTCAAGTTGGCTTCTAGAATTATTTTTGATGTAAACAATTGAATAAAGCCACACTTCACACAGAGGTAAAATGGGGAAGTATTCCAGTGGCTCTTTGGGATAACTCAGGGAACTCTTTCTGAATTGACGGCCCGAACTGATCAAGAGGCATGTTTCTCACAACAGAGTCACTGTTGTGACGACTTGAGCACATCAAGCTAGGCTGACACTCCTGTGCAGTGCTGAGGGGGTGCTGCACTGTCGGAGGTGCCGTCTTTCGGATGAGACGTTAAACTGAGGCCCTGTCTGCTCTCTCAGGTGGACGTAAAAGATCCCATGGGCACTGTTTCGAAAGAAGAGCAGGGGAGTTATCCCCGGTGTCCTGGGGCAAATATTTATCCCTCAACCAACATAACAAAAAACAGATTATCTGGTTATGATCACATTGCTGTTTGTGGGAGCTTGCTGTGCGCAAATTGGCTGCCGCGTTTCCCACATTACAACAGTGACTACACTCCAAAAAGTGCTTCATTGGCTGTAAAGCGCTTTGAGACGCCTGGTGGTCGTGAAAGGCGCTATATAAATGCAAGTCTTTCTTTATGTTATCTTTCTGCAGTCTGAAAGGATTTCCCCTCTGTTTAAACCAACACAGCAGGGCTGTTAATGCTCAGTGTTGCAGGGTCCAGCTCTCTGAGGCCGACTCTGCATCTGAGGCACTCAGAGCTCTACAACGTTGTCAGGGTCCCAGCTACACGTTCCTCTGCTGGCCGCCAGAGGGCGGTTTAGGGGGCCTCAGTACACTGCTGCCATGTCTCTGTACCTCTCTCCTCACCTGTGTCTCATTAGAGTAATTGTCTCATCAGACCAATCAGGCCTGTTATTTAAGCTGACTATTTCCGGCCCCAGTCGCTCAGTCTTGAGTGCTCTTGCCTGCAAGTCACAGGTTAGTTTCTAGTCCTCGCCCTGCATTTTGCATACTCGCTTTTGTTTCTTTGAATTGTTACTTTGGTCTCTTATTTGAAGTATCCTCTGTACGTCCTGTATTTGAAGAGCCTTCTACTAAAGCAACTTTTGAGTTTTTACTCCATATCAGGTCTCTGGCTGTCTGTCTGCACTTGGGTCCACTACCACACCCGTAACAGCAAGACTGAGCCATCAACATGGACCCAGCAGAAACCAGCCAACCAAGGGAGGAGATTAATCAACTGCGTTCTGCCCTGATGAGCCAGGGAGCCATGGTCGGAAGGCACGACCAACTGCTGCAGGAGATTCGTGACAGCCTGCATTCCCTGGCCGAGGCAGTCGGGCACGGCCAGCAGTCAGGTTCCGCACAACCTCCAGCCTCTAATCCTCGACAAGACAAGGATCCAGACCCTCCAGCTCCCGAACGATACGACGGTCACCCGGGCAAGTGTCGAGGCTTCCTCATGCAGTGTTCCCTGGCGTTCGAGCTCCAGCCTTCCAGATTCCCCTCCGATCGCTCTAGGGTCGCCTACATCATCTCCCTGCTCACCGGGAGAGCCCTCGCTTGGGCCACGGCCATGTGGGAGCGACAAACCCCTCCCTGCTCCAACTGTCGGATGTTCACTGAGGAGATGAGGCGAGTCTTCGACCATTCAGTTAGCGGGCGAGAGGCGGCCAACAGACTGCACCATCTCCATCAGGGGAATCATTGTGTATCGGACTACGCCATAGAATTCCGTACTCTCGCCAAGGCATTTTGAATTAACTGAGAGTAATGAATCACCTGGGCATATTGAATCTCCTGGGCATATTGAATCACCTGGGTGTAATGGAGTGCATTCAAGATACTCCGGAAGATAAACCCAGTTATCTGACTGGGAGGATTACGGCCCCGAGGTGCGCCCCTGGGTTCCGGCTCGGGTCATCCTGGGTCCTGGGCTTATCCGGCAGTTCCACCGGCGCCAGCCAGAGGCTACTGTGGGTACATCAGGTGCCGTCCCTAGGGGGCGGGGGGGGGTACTGTCAGAGTCCCCGCTACACGTTCCTCTGCTGGCCGCCAGAGGGCGGTTTAAGAGGCCTCAGTACACTGCTGCCATGTCTCTGTACCTCTCTCCTCACCTGTGTCTCATTAGAGTAATTGTCTCATCAGACCAATCAGGCCTGTTATTTAAGCTGACTATTTCCGGCCCCAGTCGCTCAGTCTTGAGTTCTCTTGCCTGCAAGTCACAGGTTAGTTTCTAGTCCTTGCCCTGCGTTTTGTATACTCGCTTTTGTTTCTTTGAATTGTTACTTTGGTCTCTTATTTGAAGTATTCTATGTACGTCCTGTATTTGAAGAGCCTTCTACTAAAGCAACTTTTGAGTTTTTACTCCATCTCAGGTCTCTGGCTGTCTGTCTGCACTTGGGTCCACTACCACACCGGTAACAAACGTGGGTGGAAAGTACCTAGCATGCCAGGAATCTGCACACGGGTTGTTTGCAAGGCTCACTCAGTCCAGGAACTGTGTCTAAGTTAGGGGTCCTCCCCACACTGCAACAGGGTTTAAAAGCGAGTCTTTTTTTTGTTTCTTCTTCTAGCATCATCGGTCAAATTCTCCTTCAGACTCTGGGCAATCGTGCCGTTTGCTACAAAGTCCTCTGAAAACAGATTTCGAACCCAGGCCAAACCCTGCAACTCTTTCAGGAAACATCAAGCAGGAACTTTAGCACAAACTATACATTGCGGTTGACGATTTTTATCAGAAGCAGTAAATGTGAATCCCAAGTCCAAGCCGGGAAGATCGTATTTCGAATTTTTTTTTTTTACTGGTTCCACTTGTTCTTTTCGTGGGATCAACAGTCTCGACTTTGTGCATCAGAAGTCATTCCATTCCTTCACAATTTTCGAACACCAAAATGTCACAGTCTCCTCAGTTATATCGCACGTGGGAGCTGGAGTGTTCGAAGCATTTCAATTTGAAAGGATGGATCGTCGCTGCTATCAATTCAGGCAAGGATCAGCGGGACCGGTTGCGGACTATAATATTGGGAAGAGACATTGCTGACCTGGTGGGTGCCTGCAGCTGCCATCGACGTAGCCTCACTCCACCTTCCTGCTATACTATGATAGACTAGCACTCAAAAGCCTGAATTTCTTTCAATTCCCACTACAGAGCCAAAGATTGGGGCTCCGAGGCTCCGTGCCGAGACCACGCTATCTGAGGCTCTGCGCCGAGACCACCCTATCCGAGGCTCCGTGCCGAGACCACCCTATCCGAGGCTCCGTGCCGAGTCCGCCCTATCCGAGGCTCCGTGCCGAGTCCACCCTATCCGAGGCTCCGTACTGAGACCGCCCTATCTGAGGCTCTGTGCCAAGACCACCCTATCCGAGGCTCCGTACTGAGACCGCCCTATCCGAGACTCCGTGCCAAGACCACCCTATCCGAGGCTCCGTGCCGAGTCCGCCCTATCCGAGGCTCTGTGCCGAGTCCACCCTATCCGAGGCTCCGTGCCGAGTCCGCCCTATCTGAGGCTCCGTGCCGAGTCCGCCCTATCCGAGGCTCCATGCTGAGACCACCTTATCCGAGGCTCCGTGCCGAGACCACCCTATACGAGGCTGCGTGCCGAGACCACCCTATTCGAGGCTCTGTGCCGAGACCGCCCTATCTGAGGCTCCGTGCCGAGTCCGCCCTATCCGAGGCTCCGTGCTGAGACCACCCTATCCGAGGCTCCATGCCAAGACCATCCTATCCGTGGCTCCGTGCCGAGACCGCCCTATCCGAGGCTCCATGCTGAGACCGCCCTATCCGAGGCTCCATGCTGAGACCGCCCTATCCGAGGCTCCATGCTGAGACGACCCTATCCGAGGCTCCGTGCTGAGTCCACCCTATCCGAGGCTCCGTGCCGAGTCCGCCCTATCCGAGGCTCCATGCCGAGACCACCTTATCTGAGGCTCTGTGCCGAGACTGCCCTATCTGAGGCTCCGTGTTGAGACCACCCTATCTGAAACTCCGTGCTGAGACCACCCTATCCGAGGCTCCGTGCCGAGACCGCCCTATCCGAGGCTCCGTGCCGAGACCGCCCTATCCGAGGCTCCATGCTGAGACCACCCTATCCGAGGCTCCGTGCCGAGTCCGCCCTATCCGAGGCTCCGTGTTGAGACCACGCTATCCGAGGCTCCGTGCCGAGTCTGCCCTATCCGAGGCTCCGTGTTGAGACCACGCTATCCGAGGCTCCGTGCCGAGTCTGCCCTATCCGAGGCTCCGTGTTGAGACCGCCCTATCCGAGGCTCCGTGTTGAGACCACGCTATCTGAGGTTGCATCAGTGTATACTTTGCCTTTGAATTTAACCTTAAATTTACTTAGTTTAAAGAAATTCAGACTTTTGATGCGCCTCCTCATGCCCTGCGAAGTTGCAGCAGTGACTCTCCTTCATAGCCAGCCTGTCCTCCCCGACATCCTTGTCACGCCCCCCCAGTTTGGGAACCTTTGTTACAGATAATGACGGAAGGACGGACGGGTTTTGATCTGCCAAAATTCCCTAGATTCTGAAATGGTCCCAGCAGATTGGAAGGTCGCAAATGTAACCCGCTGCTATTCAGGAAAGGAGAGAGAGAAAAAACAGAGGACTACAGACCAGTTAGCCTGATATCAGTCATCGGGAAAATGCTCAGAGGGTGGTGAATCTTTGGAATTCTCTGCCCCAGAGGGCTGTGAATGCTGAGTCTTTGAGTATATTGAAGGTTGAGATCGATAGATTTTTGGACTCTAGAGGAATCAAGGGATATGGAGATCAGGTGGGAAAGTGGAGTTGAGGTCGATGATCAGCCATGATCTTATTGAATGGTGGAGCAGGCTCGAGGGGCTGTATGGCCGACTCCTTCTTATGTTCCTATATCACTCATTCTGCATTTCTAATGCGGTGTCTGTTACAAATCTCATAATTCATCAAGAAACTACTCATGAAATAACACTGGACGGCCAGCTGGTGGCGCCGTCCAAGGAGTATAAATACTCGGGCGTGGGCCCAGCTCGCCAGGGACATTTTGTAAGACAAGGAACTAGTGAAGTACAACTAGACCTCCATGTTCTGAAACAAGTTGATTAAAGCCTTGCTTTATACTCAAACCAAGTGTGTAGTGAGTTTTATTACGTCAGTGTCCTTTTAAAATGTACAAATACAACACTTTATACAACACTCAATAACTACTCATTAAAAACAAATGCACAGATCAGCATTAGTTTCCATATTTAATTTGCATCAGAGTGAACTGCCTCAACCTCAGCAAATTCAATAGCAGAAATTAGCCTTTTTACTCCCAGGCTCCCTCCCGGCTCCAAACTGTCCGCTGTCGATGGTGGCAGGAGGGTCAGTGACGTGGTGACCCCGCCAAAGTAAACTCTTGCGGCAAAAAAAAAAAATCTGCTGTTTGACCACATTTTTCTACGCCGGTTAAGAAGGCAAATGGTATGTTGGCCTTCATAGCGAGAGGATTCGAGTACAGGAACAAGGATGTCTTGCTGCAGTTGTACAGGGCCTTGGTGAGACCACATCTTGAGTATTGTGTGCAGTTTTGGTCGCCTTATCTGAGGAAGGATGTTCTTGCCATGGAAGGAGTGCAGCGAAGATTCACCAGACTGATACCTGGGATGGCAGGAATGACGTATGAGGAGAGATTGGGTCGATTGGGCTTATACTCGCTGGAGTTTAGAAGAATGAGAGGGGATCTCATTGAAACGTATAAAATTTTAACAGGACTAGACAGACTAGATGCAGGAACGATGTTCCCGATGGCGAGGGAGTCCAGAACCAGGGATCACAGTCTAAGGATAAGGAGTAAGCCATTTAGGACTGAGATGAGGAGGAATTTCTTCACCCAGAGAGTGATGAACCTGTGGAATTCTCTACCACAGAAGGCAGTTGAGGCCAACTTATTAAATATATTCAAGAAGGAGTTAAATATATTTCTTAAGGCTAAAGGGACCAAGGGATATGGGGAGAAGGCAGGGACAGGGTACTGAATTTGGATGATCAGCCATGATCTCATTGAATGGCGGAGCAGGCTCGAGGGGCTGAATGGCCTACTCCTGCTCCTATCTTCTGTGTTTCTATGTTACGCAACTTTGCGATAATTACATTATCTGTGCCAGGTGCATCCAGGAGTTACGCAGTCACCGAGTAATAATTAATCAGAATGCCTAAGCATTCCTTCATTAACTTCAGCGGTGGGATGTTGTAGGCGTTTCTTTTTAAAAAAAAACTTTTGATTAAAGTGAAACCCAACAGAATGTATCAATGCCCGAGGAGTCAAATTAAAAAAAAAAGCAGTAAGAGAACGTACAAACTCTGAAGTGCCTGCTACTTGGGATTGGCCCGTGCTGGGAGCTGCCCTCTCACACGAATCGCAATCTATTATTTAAGACTGCAAAGAGAGAGGTTTTCATATAAATTATTCAGTCTCCAGCAACAGAGCTGAAAAGTCAATTACTATTAATGACTCTATCCGGAATAGAACATTGATTTGAATAGGATACCATCCAAATGGCTGCATTAGCTGCAGTCCAGGCAAAAACATGAAAACCTACCCGGGGCTAAGTGATGTGCATTCGTACAAAAGAAAAAATTGCAAACTTTAATTTGAACTGATTTTTAACGTGCTCTGCAGTGACAAGTGAGCCCACAAAATAACAGCCCAGCGTCTCCAATCTTCCTACATCACAATTTATTGTAAGCAAACTGTGTCTACGTTCTATCTCCCAGAAACCATAGACGGTGCATTGAAAGGTGCAAAGTTCTTACAGGGCTTGACAGGGTAGATGCAGGGAGGATGTTGCCCCCTGGCTGGGGAGTCTAGAACCAGGGGTCACAGTCTCAGAATAAGGGCTCGGCCATTTAGGACTGATATGAGGAGAAATTTCTTCACTCACTCAGAGGGCGGTGAATCTTTGGAATTCTCCACCCCAGAGGGCTGTGGAGGAATATTAAGGGAATCGAGGGATATGGGGATAGTGCGAGAAAGTGGAGATGAGGTAGAAGATCAGCCATGATCTTGTTGAATGGCGGAGCAGGCTCGAAGGGCCGAATGGCCTACTCCTGCTCCTATTTCTTATGTTCTTATGATATGTCACGATACATATACAAGTGCATATATTATAGGCTCACTAAAGAAAATCATTATGGTAAACTCTTTGGCAAATCTTTTTAAAATTTCTTTTACAATATCTACAGATATATTGCATAAAAGCACTTTGTTTAATAACAGTGAGAGCGACACTGTTATGTGCTGGGAACTTGCGACCATCTTTTCACAGAAAGGATTAGGAAGAGGTCTACATTTTCTTTTAAAAGCAAAGTGTATTCATTCAAATTTAAAGAAAAAAACACTGAGATGAGAAGTGGTTACAATACTAATGGGCTAGGGAATAAATTTGTTTCCCCAAAGACTGCAAATAATAACTAATTTGTTAGCCTGTCTTATTAATAGATAAAGACCTTACACTCATTATTTTTTTTTTGTTTATGTGATGTGATCATCGCTGGCAAGGCCGGCATTTATTGCCCATCCCTAGTCGCCCTTGAGAAGGTGGTGGTGAGCCGCCTTCTTAAACCACTGCAGTCCGTGTGGTGAAGGTGCTCCCACAGTGCTGTTAGGGAGGGAGTTCCAGGATTTTGACCCAGCGACGATGAAGGATCGGCCGATATACTTCTAAATCAGGATGGAGTGTGACTTGGAGGGGATCTTGGTGTTCCCATGCGCCTGCTGCCCTTGTCCTTCTAGGTAGAAGAGGTCACGGGTTTGGGAGGTGCTGCCGAAGAAGCCTTGGCGAGTTGCTGCAGTGCATCATGTAGATGGTACACACTGCAGCCACGGTACACCGGTGGTGGAGGGAGTGAATGTTTAAGGTGGTGGATGGGGTGTCGATCAAGCGGGCTGCTTTGTCCTGGATGGTGTTGAGCTTCATCCAGGCAAGTGGAGAGTATTCCGTCACACTCCTGACTTGTGCCTTGTAGATAGTATGTTGGGGGAGGTGGGTCCCTGGTCCGAGGTCCTCCCCTCTAGTTGTGGACACAGGAAAATAAGACAGAGATAGAAACACACACTGACAGGTTTGTAAACAGAGATGTGCAAGGGCAAGCTTTGACCCGCTCCAGAAGATTAGAATGCAGAAGGGTAGATGGAATTCACTTTATTTAAATTGAGCAAGTTGATTTGGGGAAGTGCAGCACATTAATTATTTTTTGTTATGATGCAAAGACAAGTTGCACTGATTGAACTGAGCGAATCTGATCCTAACTCTTGCTCTGTGTGTTCACCTCTTAAGACAAAAAAAACCCAGCTTAAATTATTTGTATTTGGCCTCATCTTATCAGGTGATTTTCTAGTCTGCCTTCCAAAAAAGTTGTCGAGGTGCACGTCATAGAGTCATAACGGCACAGAAGGAGGCCATTCGGCCCATCGAGTCCGTGCCGGCTCTCTGAAGAGCAATCCAGTCAGTCCCATTCCCCCGCTCTATCCCCGTAGCCCTGCAAGTTTATTTCCCTCAAGTGCCTATCCAGTCTCCCCTTGAAAACATCGAGTGTCTCCGCTTCCACCACTTCCGTCGGCAGCGAGTTCCAGGTCCTCACCACTCGCTGCGTAAAGAAGTTTTTCCTCCCATCCCCCCCTGTATCTCTTGCCCAAAACCTTAAATCGGTGTCCCGTAGTCCTTGTACCATCAACTAGTGGGAACAGCCTTTCCCCGTCTAGCCTATCCAAACCCGTCATAATCTTGTACACCTCGATCAAATCACCCCTCAACCTCCTTTGCTCTAATGAAAACAAATCCCGCTTCTCCAACCTGTCCTTGTAGCTAAGATCCCCCATCCCCGGAACCATTCTGGTAAATCTCCTCTGCACCCTCTCAAGGGCCTTCACATCTTTCCTAAAGTGTGGTGACTAGAACTGGACGCAACACTCCAGTTGTGGAGGAGACATGTATGAAAAACATGAATATCAAGCTCAGATCACAAGGGATCTTATTGTTAAACCCTTGGGTTACACTAATGTATAGTTAGATATTGGGCAGTATGGGCACACCGCTAAATGTAAGGCACTCAGACAACTTAGGGGAGTACCATGCCCAGCTGTTTCCAAGGGAATATCTAATGCAAGGCCCTAACAGAGACACAGACCTAGAAATTGGTTTGCGCCAATAGGCCGCACGAACTGAGCACAGGGATTAACCTCTGTGCCGGAAAGGGTAGGCCCCAAGGCCCCGAGGCCCACCTGATCATGGGCCTCAGGCCTCATTTGCATCAGAGCTGCAGGCACCTGCTGGGCGTCTCCGGGCATTCGCCGGCAGAGGCCATTTGAATTTCTGGTGGCTGCGTCATCGCCGGGGGCCCTCAGGTAGGTCGTGGGTGAGAGGGGAGCAACCAAGAGAGGAGGGAGTGAGTAGGCGAGGGGGGAGCAACCAGGAGAGGAGGGAGTGAGTGGGAGAGAGTGGGGAGTAACCAGGAGAGGAGGGTGTGAGTGGGAGAGGGGGGAGCAACCAGGAGAGGAGGGAGTGAGTGGGTGAGGGGGGAGTAACCAGGAGAGGAGGGTGTGAGTGGGAGAGGGGGGAGTAGCCAGGAGAGGAGGGAGTGAGTGGGTGAGGGGGGGGTAACCAGGAGAGGAGGGAGTGAGTGGGAGGGAGTGGGGAGTAACCAGGAGAGGAGTGAGTGAGTGGGAGAGGGGGGGAGCAACCAGGAGAGGAGGGAGTGAGTGGGAGAGAGGGGGGAGTAACCAGGAGAGGAGGGTGTGAGTGGGAGAGGGGGGAGCAATCAGGAGAGGAGGGTGTAAGTGGGAGAGGGGGTAGCAACCAGGGGAGGAGGGAGTGAGTGGGAGAGAGGGGAGTAACCAGGAGAGGAGGGTGTGAGTGGGAGAGGGGGGAGCAACCAGGAGAGGAGGGTGTGAGTGGGAGAGGGGGGAGTAACCAGGAGAGGAGGGTGTGAGTGGGAGAGGGGGGAGTAACCAGGAGAGGAGGGAGTGAGTGGGAGAGGGGGGAGTAACCAGGAGAGGAGGGAGTGAGTGGGAGAGAGTGGGGAGTAACCAGGAGAGGAGGGAGTGAGTGGGAGAGTGGGGAGTAACCAGGAGAGGAGGGAGTGAGTGGGTGCGGGGTGAGTAACCAGGAGAGGAGGGAGTGAGTGGGAGAGAGTGGGGAGTAACCAGGAGAGGAGGGAGTGAGTGGGAGAGGGGGGAGCAACCAGGAGAGGAGGGAGTGAGTGGGAGAGGGGGGAGCAACCAGGAGAGGAGGGAGTGAGTGGGTGAGGGGGGGAGCAACCAGGAGAGGAGGGTGTGAGTGGGAGAGGGGGGAGCAACCGGGAGAGGAGGGAGTGAGTGGGAGAGGGGGGAGCAACCAGGAGAGGAGGGAGTGAGTGGGGAGCAACCAGGAGAGGAGGGAGTGAGTGGGAGAGGGGGGAGCAACCGGGAGAGGAGGGAGTGAGTGGGAGAGGGGGGAGCAACCGGGAGAGGTGGGAGTGAGTGGGAGAGGGGGGAGCAACCGGGAGAGGGGGGAGCAACCGGGAGAGGAGGGAGTGAGTGGGTGAGGGAGGAGCAACCGGGGGCGGGGGGGTCCGGGGGGGTCGAGTGGGAGAGGGGTAGAGCAGCTGGGAGGGGGAGGGAAGCAAGCAACTGGGAGAGGGGTAGTGACTGGGAGAGATGGGTAGTGACTGGGAGAGGGGGTAGTGACTGCGAGAGATGGGTAGCGAACATTTCAAAGAAGCAGTCAGCAACCTGTTCAGCCTCTTACAGCAAGACCTGATACACTCTGCCATAGTTGGCCAGGCATTGCCTGTGGCAGTGAAGGTCACTGCATCCCTGAACTTTTTAACCTTGGGATCATTCCAGGCTGCAGCAGGTGTCGACAGTAATATTAGTCAGTCTGCAGTCCATTCCTGCATCAAGCAGTTCCCGGATGCCCTCTTCGCAAAGACAAACTAGCGTATCATGTTCCTCATGGACACTAGGCGCTGGCAGGGGAGGGCTGCCGGTTCTGCTAATGTAGCAAGCTTCCTCCAAGTACAAGGTGTGACTCACTTCACCCAGGTAGCCTTCAGGGTGCCTCCCAATGAGCCAGTAGCATGCATGAACAGAAAAAGCTTCCACTGACCTAACGCCAATGGCGGAGTTCGGTTTGGCCGACCGAGGTGAGGGTGGAACTCGAGGTTGTGGCTGACTTGGTAGGAAAAGGGATCAAGCTGGGAACTGGGGAGTGCCGGCTTACCCAGTCCGTAAGCCGAGCTGGGAACTGTACAGACTCGCAGACCGAAACTGGAGGCCGAAACGGATCGCAGAGGTTCCTGTGAGTGAAATAGAGGTGGTCCTCCAAAGCCGCGCCGGCCGACTTCAAAATGATTAGTGGGGTCATGACCTCCCCTCTCCTCCCACTGGCTCTGCCGCTGCTTAATGTAAAGGTGAAAATTCATTAATTATGGTCAAACTATGTTGAGTTCTATAGAACATCATCTGTAACTACTAACACGCAAATGCTATTCATCAAATGACATATTAAGCATTAATAAACATTAGCGGACATCCATTCATTTATGTATACTTTAGGAAATGTACCCAATCTATGTGTAGTTCTGTAATCTCAAAGTAACTTTCTGCATACATTTCTATAACACAAAGTAGATTTTCATTTTTTTTTTAAACTAGATAATATGCACATACTTTCACCAATAAAGATTTTCCCTTCGTTCTTGTATTTCAGGTCATCGCTAAGGGTTATCTTCCAATTTCCAGTCTTTTCAAATCATTGGGCCGCTCCCTGCAGTACCCAAGCTCTCTTTCTAGTACTGCCTTTTGTGTGACACTTGCTGACCGGGCTTCACAACATCTAAATAGGCTCGGAATCCTTTAACGCCTTGACAATAATGCTACATTCTTCTATCCTCTATAGCCTAATGTTATTACACCAAAAAATCCAAGTGTGGTTTCACTTCCTGAGGAGATGCAGAGTGAGAGACAGTCGCGTTCTCTCAGCCATTCAGCGATTTTCCATTCAAATGGATTACATTTGTAATTTTTTATATTTTCAGGACATTTACTAAGAGGCAAAGAAGAAAATGGTGCAGAGACGCTGTTTCTATTGTAGTGAGGATCATTAATGGATTCCCTGGGATCTGTTTACAACTGGTGCATGTAATAACCTTACATCAGCATTCTACCAATGCTGTTCCACCTGCCCCTGGGCACAAAGAGTGAGAGGCCTCCAGTGTGTCAGTAGGGTTTCAACCCCTGCTTACCACTAATTAAAAATTAAACTGCACACCTGCACTTCCAAGCCTTTGCTATCAGGGGACATATAAATAGTAGCCAGCATTCATGATGACATGACTTATTTCTGGTTTTAAAGGGAAACCATCCCTTTTACAAGTCTATGTAGGCTGCATTTATGTCTTTAACTGAGATCTCCTATAGAATGTAATAATTGGCCTGTAGCACATTATTATTTTCAGTACAGAGGCAGGTACTCTGCCTACTTTACTACTACGCTGTTATGGAAGATTTACTTAATTCATCGGATATACGGCACAGAAACAGGCCATTCAGCCCAAACAGTCCATGCCGGCGTTTATACTCTACACGAGCCTCCTCCTGTCTTTCCTGATCTAACTCTATCAGCGTAACCCTCTATTCCCTTCTCCCTCATATGCTTGTCTAGCCTCCCCTTAAATGCATCCATACTATTCGCTTCAACCACTCCCTGTGGTAGCGAGTTCCACATTCTCACCACTCCGGTCGCCTGTCAATTTAATTCAACGCCCCATTCCCACTCAGACCTCACTGTACTCGGCCTCTTGTGTTGTTCCACGGAAGCTCAACGTAAACTCGAGGAACAGCACCTCATCTTCCGATTAGGCACTTTACAGCCTTCCGGACTCGATATCGAGTTCAACAATTTCAGATCATAACCTCGGCCCCTATTACATTTTTACTTATATTTTTTATCCACACCTTTGTTTTGGCCCTTTCCCCCCCCCCTTTTTTTTCTCTCTCCCACATGGCAGCTGTCTCTCATTCTGCCAAAACATTTCACACCTAATCTAGAGCCGTCTTTTGTCTCCACTAGTCCTATCACCATCTCGTCTCGTTTTGAATACCTCTTAATGTCTCTTCACTTCTTCTGTTCTCTCCCAGCCCTGCCTTTCGATCTATTTCATTTCCTTTCCAGTTTTGAAAAAGGGTATCGACCCGAAACGTCGACTCTATTTTCTCTCCACGGATGTTGCCTGGCCTGCTGAGTTTTCCCAGCATTTTCTGTTGTTATTTCTCACCACTATTTGGGTAAATAAGTTTCTTCTGAATTCTCTGTTGGAATTCATTCTCTGAAGATTCCGTCTGCTTTGGTGAAATAAAAGACAAGATTGAAGTGCGTTTGTGTATTCAATGAATGCTGCGATTTCATAGAATCATCGAAATTTACAGCGCAGAAGGAGGCCATTCGGCCCATCGTGTCCGCGCCGGCTGACAAAGAGCTCTCCAGCCTAATCCCACTTTCCAGCTCTTGGTCCGTAGCCCTGTAGGTTACCGCACTTCAAGTGCACATCCAAGTACTTTTTAAATGTGATTTGAGAAATATTTGGTGGTTTCATGTTGAAATTCTGTTTTCCTCTTAGAGTAGTACAATTATTTTGTGTAGTTTATTTTGTGTAAACAGGTTTCAGAGTGGCCTTCAGTGCTCCAAATGTTGTTGTGGTTTGGGTGTGGTCTCTCTTCAGTGAGGTTTCCACAGGTCGCCTTATCTGAGGAAGGATGTTCTTGCCATGGAGGGAGTGCAGCGAAGATTCACCAGGCTGATACCTGGGATGGCAGGAATGACGTATGAGGAGAGATTGGGTCGATTGGGCTTGTACTCGTTGGAGTTTAGAAGAATAAGAGGAGATCTCATTGAAACGTATAAAATTCTAACAGGACTGGACAGATTAGATGCAGGAAGGATGTTCCCGATGGCCGGGGAGTCCAGAACCAGGGGTCACAGTCTAAGGATAAGGGGTAAGCCATTTAGAACAGAGATGAGGAGGAATTTGTCCAACAGATTCGAGGCTCTTACTCCCTGTGAGGATGGGAACAGGGACTGCGGGGAGGATGAGCAACCTGGCCACAGCACCGTGAAGCGGGGGGCCATTCAAGTGGGGGGAGTTAAAAGAAATGTTGTAGTGGTAGGGGATAGTATCGTTAGGGGGATAGATAGAGTTCTCTGCAGCCGAGAGCGAGAGTCCCGAAGGCTGTGTTGCCTGCCCGGTGCCAGGGTTAAGGACATCTCCTCTGGACTGGAGAGAAACTTGGAGTGGGAGGGGGAGGATCCAGTTGTCATGGTCCATGTTGGTACCAACGACATAGATAGGACAAGGAAGGAGGTTCTGCTGAGGGTGTTTGAGCAGCTAGGGGCCAAATTAAAAAGCAGAACCACAAGGGTAATAATCTCTGGATTATTACCTGAGCCACGAGCGAATTTGGCTAGGACAAATAAAATTAGAGATTTAAATGCGGGGCTCAAAGACTGGTGTGAGAGAAATGGGTTTTGCTTCCTGGGACACTGGCACCAGTACTGGGGCAGGAGGGAGCTGTTCCATTGGGACGGGCTTCACTTGGCCAGTGCTGGGACTAGAGTCCTGGCGGATCATATAACTAGGGCTGTAGAGACGGCTTTAAACTAACTAGTGGGGGGGAGGTTCCTAGAGAGCAAATAATACAAATGACAACAGAGAAGGTCATAGACTTAGGTAGCAGTGGGGAAATTAAAAACCAGAGCATGTCAGGAAGCGGCAGAAGGTATGGAGTAAAAGGTAAAGTAATAAAAAGGGCAAAAGCAGGAACTAAGTGTCACAAAACATCTTTGAAAGTTCTCTATCTGAATGCACGTAGCATTCGTAACAAAATAGATGAGTTAATGGCACAAATAACTACATATGGGTATGATCTTGTGGCCATTACAGAAACATGGCTGCAGGGTGACAATGCCTGGGAATTAAACATACCAAGTTATTTAATGATCAGGAAGGACAGGCAGGAAGGAAGGGGAGGTGGGGTGGCTATGTTAATAAAGGAAGGAATCACTGTAATACAGAGAAATGATATTGGGTCAAAAGATCAGGACAATGAAACAGTTTGGGTGGAGGTAAGGAATAATAAGGGGAAAAAAACACTAGTGGGCGTAGTCTATAGGCCTCCGAACTGTGGCAACTCTGTTGGACGGAGTATCAATCAGGAAATAGTTGAGGCTTGTAATAAGGGAACATCTATAATTATGGGGGATTTTAACAATCATATTAATTGGACAAATCAAATTGGGCAGGGCTGCCTTGAGGATGAGTTCATTGAGTGTATTAGGGATGGGTTTCTTGAGCAGTATGTAACTGAACCGACCAGGGGGCAGGCAACCTTAGATCTGGTCCTGTGTAACGAGACAGGATTAATTAAAAATGTCCTAGTAAAGGATCCCCTTGGAATGAGTGACCATAACATGGTTGAATTCCATATTCAATTAGAGGGTGAGAAGGTTGGATCTCAAACAAGCGTGCTAAGCTTGAATAAAGGAGACTATGAAGGTATGAGAGCGAAATTGAGTAGAGTGGACTGGGAAAATAGATTAAAGGGTAAGACGATACATGATCAGTGGTGTACATTTAAGGAGTTATTTTACAACTTCCAAAAAGTATATATTCCACTGAGAAGAAAAGGGTGTAAAAGAATAGACAGACATCCATGGCTAAGTGAAGAAATTAAGGATAGTATTCGACTAAAAACAAGGGCATATAAGGTAGCCAAATCTAGTGGGAGGATAGAGGATTGGGAAAACTTTAAAAGACAACAAAAAATAACAAAAAGATTGATTAAGAAAGGGAAGATAGATTATGAAAGTAAATTAGCAAAAAATATAAAAACAGATAGTAAGAGTTTTATAGTTATATAAAAAGAAAAAGGGCGGCTAAAGTAAATGTTGGTCCCTTAGAAGATGAGACCGGGAAATTAATGGTGGGAAATATGGAGATGGCAAAAACACTGAATGAATATTTTACATCAGTCTTTACAGTAGAAGACACTAAGAATATCCCAACACTGGACAAACAGGGGGCTAAAGGGGGGGAGGAGCTAAACACGATCAAAATCACTAAGGAAGTGGTACTCGGTAAAATAATGGGACTCAAGGCGGATAAATCACCTGGACCTGATGGCTTACATCCTAGGGTCTTGAGGGAAGTGGCGGTAGGGATTGTGGATGCATTGGTAATAATTTTCCAAAACTCCCTGGACTCGGCAATGGTCCCGGCAGACTGGAAAACTGCTAATGTAACACCCTTATTTAAAAAAGGCAGTAGACAGAAGGCTGGAAACTATAGACCGGTTAGCCTAACATCTGTGGTAGGTAAAATTTTGGAGTCCATTATTAAGGAGACAGTAACAGGACATTTGGATAATCATAATTTAATAGGACAAAGTCAGCATGGTTTTATGACGGGGAAGTCATGTTTGACAAATTTGCTGGAGTTCTTTGAGGAAGTAACATATAGGGTGGATAAAGGGGAACCAGTGGACGTAGTGTATTTAGACTTCCAAAAGGCATTTGACAAGGTGCCACACAAAAGATTATTGCTTAAGATAAAAAATCACGGGATTGGGGGTAATATTCTGGCATGGATAGAGGATTGGCTATCTAACAGAAGGCAGAGAGTTGGGATAAATGGTTCATTCTCAGACTGGCAATCAGTAACTAGTGGTGTTCCGCAGGGGTCAGTGCTGGGTCCCCAACTCTTTACAATCTATATTAACGATTTGGAGGAGGGGACCGAGTGTAACATATCAAAGTTTGCAGGTGATACTAAGATGGGGGGGAAAGTAGTGAGTGAGGAGGACATAAAAAACCTTCAAGGGGACATAGACAGGCTAAGTAAGTGGGCAGAGATTTGGCAGATGGAATACAATACTGGAAAGTGTGAGGTTATGCACTTTGGCAGGAAAAATCGTAGAGCAAGTTATTATCTTAATGGCAAGAAACAGGAAAGTACTGAAGTACAAAGGGATCTGGGGGTCCTGGTGCACGAAACTCAAAAGGTTAGTATGCAGGTGCAGCAAGTGATTAAGAAGGCCAATGGAATGTTGGCTTTCATTGCTAGGGGGATAGAATATAAAAATAGGGAGGTATTGCTTCAGTTGTACAAGGTATTGGTGAGACCGCACCTGGAATACTGCGTACAGTTTTGGTGTCCATACTTAAGAAAGGACATACTTGCTCTCGCGTCAGTACAAAGAAGGTTCACTCGGTTAATCCCGGGGATGAGGGGATGGACATATGAGGAGAGGTTGAGTAGATTGGGACTCTACTCATTGGAGTTCAGAAGAATGAGAGGCGATCTTATTGAAACATATAAGATTGTGAAGGGGTTGGATCGGGTGGATGCAGGGAAGATGTTCCCGATGATGGGTGAAACTAGAACTAGGGGGCATAGTCTTAGAATAAGGGGCTGCTCTTTCAAAACTGAGATGAGGAGGAACTACTTCACTCAGAGGGTGGTAGGTCCATGGAATATGCTGCCCCAAAAAGCTGTAGAAGCTACATCATTACATAAATTTAAAACAGAAATAGACAGTTTCCTAGAAGTAAAGGGAATTAAGGGTTACGGGGAACGGGCAGGAATTTGGACATGAGTCTAGGTTCGGATCGGTCATGGCCCTGTGGGTAGCGGAGCGGGCCCAGGGGCCGTGTAGCCTGATCCTGCTCCTATTTCGTGTGTCTAATTCTGTTAGATTCAGGAGATGGTTCTGTGATAGTGGATTGGCAGTTAGGACCAGATCAGCCATGATCTTATTGAATGGCGGAGCAGGCTCGAGGGGCCGATTGGCCTACTCCTGCTCCTATTTATATGTTCTTATGTTCTTATGAATTTCTTCACCCAGAGAGTGGTGAACCTGTGGAATTCTCTACCACAGAAGGCAGTAGAGGCCAATTCATTAAATATATTCAAGAAGTAGTTGGATATATTTCTTAAGGCTAAAGGGATCAAGGGATATGGGGAGAAAGCAGGGACAGGGTACTGAATTTAGATGATCAGCCATGATCGCATTGAATGGCGGAGCAGGCTCGAGGGGCCGAATGGCCTACTCCTGCTCCTATCTTCTATGTTTCTATGTTTAAACGCTGATGTCTCTGGTTCAAATGGGTGAGACGGACCTGTGGTACACTGTCACTTTCACAGTTTTCCTCAAACTCAAACCAGCATTCCCTGATGTCCCTGGCCGCAACATCTGTGGCGGCACCAACAGAATTTCCCTCTACCTTAGCGTCTGTTGTCTGCCTGTCCAGGCCACGCTAAGCATCAAAGTGTCCTCTCCTCCAAGCAGCACCGGCAACCATATCTCCTCAGCCAACACTGTGACTGCCCCTGTGGAGGGGGCTTCCGTTGGCCTCATTGAATTCATTGTTCTCAGTGTAGTAAAATGTTCATTTATTTTACTATTTTTCTTCTTTGTGCATTTGCAGAGGATGTACATGAATAAGGAAGATCAGAATTCAGAAGAAGTGGATCAGAAATAACCAGCATGAAAATGCGGAATTGAATTAGTTTGTCGGGTTCCGTGTGTGTTTAAAAAAATCAACAGTTATCCCACAGGAGAAGTGGCACAGAGGAAGATGCTTTAAAAGAAAGAAAGAAAGACTTGCATTTCTATGGCACCTTTCACGACCACCAGACGTCTCAAAACGCTTTACAACTAATGAAGTACTTTTTGAAGTGTGGTCACTGTTGTAATGTAGGAAACACGGCAGCCAATTTGCACACAGCAAGCTCCCACAAACAGCAATGTGATAATGACCAGATAATCTGTTTTTGTTATGTTGGTTGAGAGATAAATATTGGCCCCGGGACACCGGGGATAACTCCCCTGCTCTTCTTCGAAATAGTGCCCATGTTTTAGAAAGAAGAGTGATAAATGTTTGGTGTAGTCAGCAACTTTGGGTAGTATAGGGAAGAGCATTTTACGGCAGTGACCCGTGGTTATAAGACCCACGCTCAGATGAGTACTTTTTCTTTACAAAAACTTACCGTTGTGGTGGCGGACAGCAGTGGTCCCTTTAAGGGGCAAAAAAGATGGCCGTTAGAACTGGGTGACACGCCTCGAACTGCCTCTAGTGGAGCGAGGACTGAAAGGAAAGAATAGTTTTATGTGTTCAAAGTAACAGCAGCAGGTGCTACCGCCACACCTTAAGGACTACCACTAGGCAATGCTCCCCCTAAGATGCGCGGCCACGCATCAATCAGGAGGTCCCGCGTAGGCCGTTCACAAGCTGTTGTCTCTGGAAGATACACACACGAAAAAGGTTTAGAGGGAACATCACCTCTCGGCATTATCAATGTCACAAACATGTTACTAAATCATGACAACGGGAAATAGGTGCGACAAACCAGAACCCATAAAAACGTTTATATAAATATATTTATCCTATTTATTCCATTTAACATACTCTATACCATAGCAAAATACTGCGGATGCTGGAAATCTGAAGTAACAACAGAAAATGCTGGAAACACTCAGCAGGTCAGGCAGCATCTCGGAGAGAGAAACAAAGTTAACGTTTCAGGTCGATGACCCTTTGTCAGAACTAGAAAAGGTTAGGGAAGAGAGATTTATAAGCAGGGGCAGGGAGGAGGGAGGGGAGGAAAGAACAAAAGGGAAGGACTGTGATAGGCTGGAAGGCAGGAGAGATTGACTGCCAAAGGGATGATGGTGCAAGGTAAAAAGAGAAGGTTCCGCTTTGCGGAACACCTCCGTTCAGTCCATAAGGGTGACCCCGAGCTTCCGGTCGCCTGTCACTTTAATTCTCCGCTCCACTCCCACTCTGATCTCTCCGCCCTCGGCCTCTTACACTGTTCCAATGAAGCTCAACGTAAGCTCGAGGAACAGCACCTCATCTTTCGATTAGGCACTTTACAGCCTCTGGACTCAACATCAAGTTCAATAATTTCAGATCGTAACCTCGGCCGCCATGTTTTCTTTTCTCTCTCACATGGCAGCTGTCGATGATTCTGCCATCGCCATTTACACCTCATCTCGAGTCATCTTTTGTTTCTTAACTTGTCCCATTACCATCTCCTTTTGCCTTGCACCGTCATCCCTTTTGTCATTTAATCTCTCCTGCTTTCCATCCTATCACAGACCTTCCTCTTTGTTCTTTCCTCCCCTCCTCCCTGCCCTTGCTTAAAAATCTCTCTTCTCTCTAACCTTTTCCAGTTCTGACGAAGGGTCCTCGACCTGAAACGTTGGCTCTGTTTCTCTCTCCTTGATGCTGCCTGACCTGCTGAGTGTTTCCAGCATTTTCCGTTGTTATTTAACATCTTATATACTCTGATGAAGTAAACTTCTTTCCAGAGTGCAGAGTTTAAGGGCAGGATTTTCATTGAGCCGTGGAGGCAGGATTGGAGGCGTGTGGGGGGTTAAAATCCTGAAATCGGGGGGCACAAACCCATCTCGCCCCCAACCCGCCTCCATGTCCGTTTCCCAGGAGGCGGGTACCCGCCCCGCGCTGGGACCCGCCTCCCCGAGGCGGGAAGGGGATTAGTGCCAATTAACTGCCTGTTAACAGGTAGTTAACAGGCAGCTTTTAGCCTAATCCCTATTTTCATTGGTGAAGTGTGGGATTCCCGACGGATCCAAACCACGCCAAGTTAGCGAGGCGGGCCGTCGGGCTGAAGGACTTGGAGGGTTCGAGATGTTCGGTGTTCAGGTGAGTGATGGGTGAATGAGTGCAGAGGTAAGTGTGTTTGGTGTGTGTAAAGTGTTTAAATAAGTTTTACTTACCTTTACAGCCTTCCTTCCTTCAGGTCTCGGGAGTCCCTCATCTCACCGGCACAGAAAGCAAAATGACCGCGATCTGTCGAAAATTGCAGCATTCAGCTTTCTGTTCCGGAGAGATCTCTAAATCATCCTGAGAGGAAGGAATTAACTTAGAGTACAGATTGTCAGTGTTTGACAGCTTCAAACAGCTGTGAAACGCTGATATTTCATCTGTCAAAAGCTCTTGACAGATGAAATATCAATCTGTGATGTCACCTGTTGCCGGGTGGCCCTTAATTGGCCTGCTGAGCCCGCTGGGCGGGCCCAACAAAGTCAATCAAGTGAAAATCGCGTGGGTTGGCCACAACTCGATGGAGGCAGGACTACAACCCCGAAGGTTGTAGCACCGCCTCCTACCCACCTCCTCAATGAAAATCCAACCCATAGGTTCTGTAATCTTTCCTCACACAGCTCATCCCCTTTGCCTTTTGTGTCAGTCTTGCTGCTCTTCAATTTTCGCTGCCGCGGCCGGATTTCTGTGGTGTGGTGACCAGAATTGAACACAACGCGCCAAGTGTGGTTTGACCAGTGAATCACGGAGCCTCAGCATAGCCTCCAGGGACCCGCTACTTTCCTGTTTCTGGTGATACAAACCAGTGAGTCCACCACACAGCTTTTATTATTTTTTTTCATTTTTCTAGAGGTCGCAGGAATTACAAGAAAATTACAAATCTTGGTATTGAACATCATAAATCAGTCAGTCAAGCGATTAAAGTGTATTTGCGAAAATCATTTTAAAAAAAAGGTCCTGTAGGAATTTCACACCAATATCATTTCGAGGGAATGAAATGAATGGGAGAAATGGTAGAGAACTTTAAAAAGCTCCATTGCGGCAGGGAGTAGAAGGACACAGGTGAGATTAAAAGGGTCTGAATGGGTCTCGTATGTGGACATAAATGATGCAGCAAACTTATCACTACCTGGGCTAGTACAACACAGCGTGTGTAGTGGAATTATAACTGTTAGGAGACACACTACAAGAGATGGGATACATGTCATATTACTGCTGGAAGAAGATATGGGCCTAGAAATGGGTTCATGCTGGTCTGTCGGACTGGGTGCAGGGCACGCTCCCAGCACCGGAATGGGTAGGCCTGAGGCGCACTCGATATTGGACCTCCGGCCTCATTCACCAGCAAAAACATTTCAATTAGGAGCTGCTGCCATCATCCGCAGCAGCCCTCAGGTGGGTCTTGGAGGAGAGGGGGGGAAGCGATCGGGAGGAAGGAGGGCAGCCGGGAGAGAGGGGAGGCAGAGATCGGGAGAGGAGGGTGTCAGAGACTGGGAGAGGGAAAGGGAGGGGCAGTGATGGGGAGAGGGAGGGTGTCAGAGACTGGGAGAGGGAGGGGGCAGTGATCGGGAGAGGGAGGGGCAGTGATCGGGAGAGGGAAGGAGGCAGTGATCGGGAGAGGGAGGGGCAGTGATCGGGAGAGGGAGGGGATGTGATCGGGAGAGGGAGGGGCAGTGATCAGGAGAGGGAGGGGGAGTGATCGGGAGAGGGAGGGGGCAGTGATCGGGAGAGGGAGGGGCAGTGATCGGGAGAGGGAGGGAGGCAGTGATCGGGAGAGGGAGGGGGCAGTGATCGGGAGAGGGAGGGGGCAGTGATCGGGAGAGGGAGGGGCAGTGATCAGGAGAGGGAGGGAGGCAGTGATGGGGAGAGGGAGGGGCAGTGATCGGGAGAGGGAGGGGCAGTGATCGGGAGAGGGAGGGAGGCAGTGATCGGGAGAGGGAGGGACAGTGATCGGGAGAGGGAGGGGCAGTGATCAGGAGAGGGAGGGGGCAGTGATCGGGAGAGGGAGGGACAGTGATCGGGAGAGGGAGGGGGCAGTGATCGGGAGAGGGAGGGGGCAGTGATCGGGAGAGGGAGGGACGGTGATCGGGAGAGGGAGGGGGGAGTGATCGGGAGAGGGAGGGGCAGTGATCGGGAGAGGGAGGGGGGAGTGATTGGGAGAGGGAGGGGCAGTGATCGGGAGGGGGGTGGCAGTGATCAGGAGAGGGAGGGAGGCAGTGATCAGGAGGGGGAGGGGCAGTGATCGGGAGAGGGAGGGGGGAGTGATCGGGAGAGGGAGGGGCAGTGATCGGGAGAGGGGGGGCAGTGATCGGGAGGGGGGGGCAGTGATCAGGATGGGGAGGGAGGCAGTGATCAGGAGGGGGAGGGGCAGTGATCGGGAGAGGGAGGGGGGCAGTGATCGGGAGAGGGAGGGGCAGTGATCGGGAGGGGGGTGGCAGTGATCAGGAGAGGGAGGGGCAGTGATCGGGAGAGGGAGGGGCAGTGATCGGAAGGGGGAGGGGCAGTGATCGGGAGGGGGAGGGAGTGATCAGGAAGAGGAGGGTGGCAATTGGGTGGGGGTTGGGGGCGGAGGGCAGCGACCCGTGGTTTTAATGTGAAGCCAGGAGCAGCATTCCTGCTCCTCCCGGCTCCACATTCAGGAATGTATATTTTGTACAAAACATACCTTTGTGGTGGCGGACCCCTGGTTAGGCCACATGTAGACCTGGTTTTACTGAGCACCACTGACCCTGGTGTCAGGGCAGCCCAACTTTACAAAGGGGCCCACAGACGGGCGTTAGGCCCTGTATTCTCATATCCAAAGGGTCGAATGCCTCTTTCAGGCACGGGCCCCGAGCACTTCTCATCAAACCTATACCAATATGCGTGTTGGATGCTTTTTAGCCCATTTTACGTTTTAAGAATAACTTCAAAATATCGCAGAATGATATAAATTTACAGGAACCACAAGCCGTGAAAAATTAATTGAAATCTGTATTTTGTACATATTCAAATGACAGCTTCTATATTATAATACCAAGGGACAGGACAGAGTGAACATTAAATGATAAGGAAATTGATTTAAAATAATGATTAGTTTAAGTGATATTTACAGTCTGAAAACGTTATGGTAGAATGTCGCAACTGTCCGATCTATTCTTCACACAATCGTAAAATGTGCCCTTCAACAGTTTTGTGGAGCAATTTTTTTTCAATTTCTTTAAAATCTTTAAAACATTAACAAAAATATCCGCACGTACCTTCAGCAGTTCCTCAATGTGTGCGGCACGCAATAGAATTTTAGAAAGGGCTGCAATTGCTGTGGAAATGCATTCATTCCGTGGAGGGGTATCAAGTTGTAATAGGGGACAGATGTTACCCGCTGTGGTTAACATGCTTCAGGCCTCTCACGGTGCTCAGCTATTTTCCATTAACTCAGTCAATGGGCTCAGTCATGAATTTTTGCTCTTATCACTGGTACTTGCCGCTGATGAGTCGGAGAAATGATTCAGGGATCCTGTTATGTTTTAGTCTGGGAGGTGCGAGAAAAGTAATGAGAGATAGCAAGGAGCAAGTTGGAAACGAGGCTCCGACTTGGAGCTCCTGCCTGAACCCTAGCGCCCCCGTTTCGCGCAAATTGACCCTAAATGATAAGGGATTTGTGTGAGACTGGAAGAAACATTCTCTTGTCGTCTGCAGTGTCAGCCGTGGCTCAGTGGGCAGCACACTCGCCTCTGAGTGTAGAAGGTTGTGGGTTCACAGTCCCCACTCCAGGGACTTGAGCACATAAAGCTAGACTGGCACGCTCCCAGTGCAGTGCCGAGGGAGTGCAGCACTGTCGGAGGTGCCGTCTTTCGGATGAGACGTTAAACCGAGGTCCTGTCTGCTCTCTCAGGCAGACGTAAAAGATCCCATGGACACTATTTCGAAGAAGAGCAGGGGAGTTATCCCCGGTGTCCTGGTCAATATTTATCCCTCAATCAACATAACAAAAACAGATTATCTGGTCATTATCACATTGCTGTTTGTGGGAACTTGCTGTGCGAAATTGGCTGCTGCGTTTCCCACATTACAACAGTGACTACACTTCAAAAAGTACTTCATTGGCTGTAAAGTGCTTTGAGACATCCGGTGATCATGAAAGGTGCTATATAAATGTATGTCTTTCTTTCTTTTTGGAATGAACCTCATAGAAATAGAAATAAACAAATAGAAATAAACATATATCGATGCTATTGCTAATATCTTCTTTTGGTTATATATGATACGGTACATTTTCAGAGCTATGGGGAAAGAGCAGGGGAGTGGGAGTAATTGGAGAGCTGTTTCAAAGAGCCGGCACAGGCACGATGGGCCGAATGGCTTCTTTCTGTGCTGTAAGATTCTATGAGCTGGTGCTACGGAGTTATTGCTATTCAGTGCGCTTTGTGCAGTTGACAAGTGATGATGTTCACATTGTAGGATTGACAATCATGTTATCATTACAAATGTATAAAATCTGAATCAACAGCCGGTTACTGGGAAATAGCACGTTGGCTGGAGTTTTCTGGGGTCCGTGCAGACGGGAATGGAGGCAGGTTGGGTGGGAAATTTGAAAAAAGACGCAGCGGGTTGGGAATCCACCGTCATCCCGCCCCCACGCGCCTTTCCCTCGGGCGCGTTTGTTGGTGTGGCAAAGACCCGACCGGCAGAGGCGGGCGACCTAATTCAAATCATTATCAGCTTGTTTTCAGACAGTTAAGAGCCTTTTCTCCCCTACATTTCAAATTTCCCTGCATTGGCCACAGGATTCAGGCAGCTCGTCTGTCAACCTGAGGCAGGAGTTCAGTGGCCATTGATCCAGCTGATTACTTGACAGCATCAAATGTACCGTGAAAGCTCCCACCTCACAGCTGATCACTTTCCTCAGGCAGAAGCTGTTGCTGACTGCATTCCCAGCACAGATTTAGCTTTCTACAGGCTGCAAGTCTTTCCAGCAAAATCTCCATCCAGTGTCACCTCATTGGAAGAACCTCTCTCACCATTGACAGATTGCTTCTGTCATCTGTACTTCACCTGCCATCTATTCCATCATCATGGGTGCTGTTTATATTGTCTCACCTTGGTTCTCAGAATCAGACCACGATGAACCCCAACACCAGCAGCACCAGGCACACCAGCAGCACCAACAACAACACTATCAACCTTCTCCTCAACGCCCTGATGTTCCACAGGACAGAGAGCATCAGCGTAGGGCTGCACCATGTCGGAGGCCATACCCCCAACACAGAGTATACAGGCAGAGGATGAGCTTCCTCAACATGACTGAGCAGCAGTGCCAAAGGAGGCTCAGGCTATCACGCCAGGTCATCGCAGGCATTTGCAGATTGCTGGGCCAAGACCTCCAGCCCAGAGGAACGGGTGGACACGCTTTACCAGTGGCTGTCAGAGTCACCACCGCCCTCAATTTCTTCGCCTCAGGCTCCTTCCAGGGATCTGCAGCAGACATTTGCAGCATCTCGCAGTTGGTCACCCACAGATGCATCACACAGGTCATCGATGCCCTCTTTGACAAGTCAGCCAATTATATCAACTTTGCCACTGATGAAGCCAGTGTTACTGAGCGGGCACTCGGCTTTGCCACTCTGGTTGGTTTCCCATGGGTGCAGGGCATCATCAACTGCACACATGTGGCCATCAGGGCACCCCATCAGAACCCAGCAGTACTTGTCAAGCACAAGGGCTTCCACTCCTTTAATGTGCCGCTCGTCTGCAACCATAGCAAGATTATCAGGCATGTGTGCAGCAAATTCCCTGGCAGCTGCCATGACTCTTTCGTCCTGCACCAGTCCACCCCACCCTCAGCTCTTCGCACCTCCAAGCAAACTTCCCAGTTGGCTGCTTGGAGACAAGGGCTATCCACTGAAGACGTGGCTCATGACACCCTTGAGGAGGCCAAGTACTGAGGCCCAGGAGAGATATAATGAAAGCTACATCTCCACCAGATGTGTTATAGAGCAGACAATAGGCATGCTGAAAATGCGCTTCAGATGCCTTGACAGGTCTGGAGGAGCCCTTCAGTATGCACCAGCCAGGGTCTCCAGAATCGTCGTGGTCTGCTGTGCCCTGCACAACATAGCGCAGCAGCGAGGATTAGCGCTGCATGAGGAGCAAGGCACTGAGCGCACAGCCTCTTCAGAGGAGCAGGAGCAGGAGGAGGAGGAACCTGCGGCCCAGATCCCACCAGCACCCGAGCACATTGCTGCCTGGGAGACCAGAGATAGCCTCATCGTGGCTAGATTTACTTAACTTTATGCAGTACACCCATATGGCTGCCACATACTTCGCCAGGTTGGCAACACTCCACAGCCACACCATAAAGCATCCCTACAATGACCAATCCATCCCTTTCACAGTCACCACCATTGCTGGAGGTAACGTTATGTCTGACCCTTCACTCCAACTAACTAAACCACTTCCAAAGGCGTACACAAATTGGCCCAACACCGGAAAGTTTTGAAAATAAATAAATTTATGGTTCACATGACAATAACTGAAACTTCACATTAACATTGAAAAAAACACCCAAGTGGCTACCCTTGTGAATCTACTTGTGTGGCATAGAGTCATAGAGTTATACAGCACAGAAAGAGGCCCTTCGGCCCATCGTGTCCGCACCAGCCATCAAGCCCTGTCTATTCTAATCCCATTTTCCAGAACTTGGTCCGTAGCCTTGTATGCTATGGCATTTCAAGTGCTCATCTAAATGCTTCTTGAATGTTGTGAGGGCTCCTGCCTGTACCACCCTTTCAGGCAGTGAGTTCCAGATTCCAACCACCCTCTGGATGAAAAAGTTTTTCCTCACATCCCCTCTAAACCTCCTGCCCCTTACCTTGAATCTATGCCCCCTGGTTATTGACCCCTCTACTAAGAGGAAAAGTTCCTTTCTATCTATCCTATCTATGCCCCTCATAATTTTGTACACCTCAATCAGGTCCCCCCTCAGCCTTCTCTGCTCCAAGGAAAACAACCCCAGCCTGTCCAGTCTTTCTTCATAGCTAAAGCGCTCCAGCCCAGGTAACATCCTGGTAAATCTCCTCTGCACCCTCTCCAATGCAATCACATCCTTCCTATAGTGTGGCGACCAGAACTGCACACAGTACGCCAGCTGTGGCCTTACCAGCGTTTTGTACAGCTCCATCATAACCTCCCTGCTCTTATATTCTATGCCTCAGCTAATGAAGGCAAGTATCCCATATGCCTTTTTAACCACCTTATCCACCTGTTCTGCTGCCTTCAGGGATCTATGTACATGCACACCAAGGTCCCTCTGATCCTTTGTCTTTCCTAGGGTCTTACCATTCATTGTGTATTCCCTTGCCTTGTTAGACTGTCCAAAATGCATCACCTCACACTTTTCAGGGTTAAATTCCATTTGCCACTGTCCCGCCCATCTGACCAACCCATCTATATCGTCCTGTAGCCTGAGGCTTCCCTCCTCGCTATTTCCCACCCCACCAATTTTCGTGTCATCTGCGAACTTACTGATCATACCTTTTACATTCACATCCAAATCATTAATGTAGACCACAAACAGCAAGGGACCCAGCACCGATCCCTGTGGTACCCCACTGGACACAGGCTTCCAGTCACAAAAACAACCTTCCACCATCACCCTCTGCCTTCTGCCACTAAGCCAGTTTTGGATCCAATGTGCCAAGGCACCCTGGATCCCATGGGCTCTTACCTTCCTGACCAGTCTCCTATGTGGGACTTTATCAAAAGCCTTACTGAAATCCATGTAAACCACATCCACTGCACTACCCTCATCCACACACCTAGTCACCCCCTCGAAAAATTCAATCAAATTGGTCAGACATGGGGCCAGAAATTCCAGAACGGGGCTTGCAGCGCGTGCAAGCCCCGTATTTACACTTACCCCGCGCTACTGCCGATCAGCTCCAGGGACGCCTGGAATTGGTGTTTCCAGAAGAAGAATCCCGGGCAGCGTATGACGTCACGCCGCCCAGGAGTGCAGCCAGCGCGAAGCCAGGAGCGTGCAGTGCAAGTGAGACACGCCCCTTGAGGTCTCAGTTTCACTGGACACGCCCCCAATGTTTCTGTCAAGCTGCTAACCATTTTTACATGCAAAGCAGCAGTTTAAATAGGTTTTTGGAAGTTTTTTGAAGATTTTGGTAACTTTTATAAACTTTTTAAAATGTTTACATTATTTTGAGTAATCTGAAGTAGTTTTAAACAATTAAAGCAATTTAAAGACTTTTAAAAGCCCTAAAAGAATTTTTTTAATTCCATTTATTTATTTAGCAATGTCGTCGTCATACGTGTCTTCACACTGTTCCCTTTGGGGAACTGTATGAAGTGGTGGAAGGATTTATGGCCATGATTAACGCTCATTCCGTGACCGTAACCATCTTTGAACCAGGCATTAGGGCGGTTAGTCCTATGGCGGGAGGGTTTTACGGGCTCCCACAAGCTATACAAGGAGGGGGGGCCACCCACACCCACGGACGCAAATATCCCACTGGATGTCAACCCAGAATTTAGAGCCGGAGCTCCGACTCCACTTGCCGGGACTGTCTGGAGCGGGGTTCGAAACCCTACCCTGATCTGGCCCAGCGGCGGGGATCCTACCGCTATGACAAAGGCCCAATCCGATTAGCAACGTGAAATGGCAGCATAGGGCTCCAGTCACGGGGAGGGAAAAGGCGCAGGAAACGTATGGGTGTCACCTTTTGTGCGGAGTGGGCCTTTTGCGTAGCAGTAAGCATCCCCGCCGCTGGGCCAGAAGAAGTAGGGTTTTGAACCCCACTCCAGACAGTCCCGGCAAGTGGAGTCGGAGTTCCAACTTTAAATTCTGGGTGGACATCCAGCGGGATACTTGCGTCCGTGGGTGTTGGTGGCCCCCCCCCCTCAGATGGGTTGTGGGAGCCCGTAAAACCCTCCCGCCATAGGACTAACCACCCTAATGGCTGGTTCAAAGATGGTTACGGTCACGGAATGAGCGTTAATCACGGCCATAAATCCTTCCACCACTTCATACAGTTCCCCAAAGGGAACAGTGTGAGGATACGTACGATGATGACCTCTTGCGCAATGCACCTCCTTGGACCCTCAGTCGCAGATGCGAGGGGGCAAGTCGTGCAATTGTTAAATTTTTCATTTTATTGACATGTAAAATGTTGGCCCAGTAATTCCCTTCCAAATGCGCGAGTACGGTCGGGGTACTTACGCATCTGGCTGGATGAAATGCCGGTTTTCAGCATGCACAGTGCATGTGGGGAAAACCGGCATTTCCTGTCCTCTGAACGAAGGGGTTCAGAGGCAGAACGCGTGCGACTGCACAGGCAGCGCGTGCGCAGTATAATTCGCCGCTTTCATTAATGCTTTCAGTGAGGTCAAGTCATTACAACTTACACATGAAAAAAGCATGGGTACAGTTGCTCCAGAGGCTGCGGAGGAAGATATTTATTATCGTGGAGCTTCTGAAAGTATGTATGTCTGTATATATTCCTTTGCGTGTTATGTATATATTCCTTTACTTATGTGTATGAATGTATTATTTAATTATGACTTTCAGAGAAAGTAACTTATTGGAAAATCATAATTAAAAACATACATTCATACACATTAGTAAAGGAATATAAAACATACATACATATACATAAAGGAATATATGTGGACATACATACATAACTCATTCTCACATTCCATTCACACAGCCACAATTGCTCCTTCTACCTACCGTTCTGAAAACCCTTTAAAAAAAAAAAATTTTAACTTTAAAACTTACTTAAAATTTCTTAAAATAACTTCCCTCCCTTTCCCAAACAAAAATATTGCATTTCAGAAGCTCCACGATAAAATGTTTCTTCCTCCGCAGCCAATGAACCACTTTACACTTGCTTTTTTCAAGTGTAAATTCTGAGGACTTACCCTCACGGATTTCATGAATGAAATCTACGAAGTTCACTGCGCAAGCGCTGCCTGTGCAGTCGCACGCGCTCGAGGTCTGGAAATGCCGGCGTTCCCCGCATGCGCTGTTCATGCTGAACGCCGGCATTTCCAACGGCCAGATGCGTGAGTACCCCGAGCGCACTCACGCCTTTGGCCGTGAATTTCTGGCCCATTATCTTCCCTTGACAAAGTCATGCTGGCTATCCCTAATTAATCCTTGCCTCTCCAAGTGGAGACTAATTCTGTCCCTCAGAATTTTTTCCAATAATTTCCCTACCACTGATGTTAGGCTCACTGGCCTGTAATTCCCTGGTTTATCTACCCTTCTTGAATAATGGTACTACGCTAGCTGTTCTCCAGTCCTCTGGCACATCCCCTGTGGCCAGAGAGGTTCTGAAAATTTGTGTCAGAGCCCCTGCAATCTCCTCCTTTGCCTCACATAGTAGCCTGGGATACATCTCGTCCGGGCCTGAGGATTTATCCACTTTTAAGCCTGCTAAAACCGCTAGTACCTCCTCCCTCTCGATGCTAATATGTTCAAGTATATCACAGTCCCCCTGCCCGATTTCTATGTCCACATCGTCCTTCTCCATAGTGAACACAGATGCAAAAAATTCATTTAAAACCCCACCTACATCTTCTGGTTCTACACACAGCTTGCCACTTTGGTCCCTAATGGGCCTCTTTCCCTAGTTATCCTCTTGCCCTTAGTATACTTATAAAACACCTTAGGATTTTCCTTTATATTGCTCGCCAGTGTTATTTCATGGCCCCTCCTCGCTCTCCTAATTTCTTTTTTAAGTATCCCCCTGCACTTTTTATACTCCTCTAGGGCTTCCTCTGTCTTTAGTCCTTTGTATCTGCCAAAAGCCCCCTTTTTTTCCTAATCCATTCTCGTATATCCCTTGACATCCAAGGTTCCCTGGGCTTGTTGGTCCCACCCTTGACCTTTATGGGAACATGTTGCCATTGTACTCTCTCAATTTCCTTTCATCTTTCTCTTCCACATGCTTCTACAAGGTGCTACCCCTGTGGCTTCTACGAGGTAGAGGCAGCCTGCTCACTTCCCTGCTGCGACTGCATAGACACTTTTGGCGGACGTCCTCTGGGTCTTGGAACCTGTGATGGCCCCGCCAAAGTCTGCTCCTCCTGCGACTGTGCAGGAGCAGACTCGGCTATTGCTGTCCGGGGAGGCATCTGGGGCTCTGTCTGAGGGGGTGGCAACGGGGGAAGAAGTGTGAGCGCTTTGAGAGGAGCCCACACTTCCCTCTCCCCTCTCACCATCGTCCCTCTCATGGGCCCCCCGCACTTCCCTGTTAGCAAGGAGCTGGAGGAACCTTGCTGCACATCAGAGGGGCCATGAGGACCCACGTCTACACCAACATCCCTCATAGCGAGGAGGTCTATGAGCTTGTGCCATCTATCCTCCATAGAGACCATGTGCTCTTGTGCGTGGTGCATTAGCTGCTCCATGCAGGTGGCCATCCTATCCATGGAGGAGCCTACAGTCACCATCACATGCGACACAGTGGTGCTCATGTTGGAGATGGACTCCTCCATTATCTGAACATTTACAGACATCGCGCTCGCACAACCTGTCAGAGCCTCCTGCTCTTCTTCCTGCCTCTCCAGGATCGCCCTCTTTCTGGATGGCCCCAGAGGCTCAGCGTCTGCATGCAGCTGAGCAGAGCCGGGAGCGTCCTGCGTCCTCCGGCGAGGAGTCTCCACTGCTGTCCCTGTCTCCACCATCTGCTCTTGCTCACTTGTGTCTTGTGACGGACCCGGTGACAACATTACTCTATCTCGCATTGGACCCACCCAGGTGTGCGTCTCTGCGCTGGTGCTGGGTGCACTCATGTCTGATGACGGTGCACCCTCAGAGGCTGGAGGCTCCTCTGAAGAGTCGTCTTCTTCGTGCTCCTGGACAGTATGGGGGGGTGGGGGGGCTCTTGATGGGCCTGTGGGAGAGTAAAGAGATGAGTTAGATATGTCATATGTAGCTAGGGTACTGATACCATTATGCACATGATGACCATTCAATGGCTGCTGACATCAGTGCCCATATGAGCGACTGTTGTATGCCATGTGGCTGTATGAGATGTAATTCTGGCTCCAGGTTGTTGAGATGTCTCCTTCTCTCCGTCTCCCACCTCCAGCTGCTCGGCCACTCCCGACAGCTCTAAGGCAGCCTCCTCTGCTGTGGTCAGGGTGGCCATTGATGTGGTTCCACCGCCAGTTCTCTCCCTCTCCCTCTTATTGTGCGCTCCCTTTTCCTGCAAGGAGGGAAAGTAGAGAATGTTGAGTGAGCGTGATGGAATGGCTGTAAGGAATAGATGGGCTACATCTGTAGAGGGTGACTATGATGGAGTGAGGTGGCAATTCCAAGCGTGTTGTTAGTTGGTATGATTGCACTAGGATGAGGGTGAGTGTGAGTTGTGGTTAGATGGGGAAGTGATAATGTAAATAGAGAGAGAGGGATGGGTGGAGGTGCAAGGTATGTTGGCGTTAGTAAGGATATGCAGGGTTGGGAAGGCAGAGTGATGGGGATGTGATGAGAGGCGCAGCAGGATGAAGTTGAGTGTGGCTTTTCACTCACCTTTCCTGATCTGATGAGATCATTTGAGCATTTGCTCCTCCTGATGACATCCCTGCTATTGACCTCCTCTGCAATTTGGAGCCATGCTGTCTTGGTCTGCTGGGGAGGTCTCTCTTGGCCATTAACAGGGAAGAGGACCACACGCATATGGAGGGAGTCATCGGAGAGCCTGGGAGCAGCCCCCTGCCTCTGTGCAGCCATCTTTGCTGGTCTGGGCAGCAGTTGAATAGTTCTTCTTCTTAGGCAGTCCTTCGGAACCAAGGATGACTTGCTTCCACAGTAAAAATGAGTTCTCAGGTGACTGATGAGTCCAATGCGGGAACTACAGTCTCTGTCACAGGTGGGGAGCAGTACGGCTGTCACTGTTGGGGTTGTCCATGAGGGTCCTGACGTTCCAGGTCCCGAACTTCATTTTAAAGGGTGGAAGATGCCTGTGCGTGAATTCTTTTAACGTGGGGTGGCCGTTGCACACCAGCTACCACACGGGCTTGACAGAGCGAGGTCTCGGTCCAATGGCAAGGGGATCCAAGACGATTGGAGACCAGGCTCTGCTACAACGGCCTAGCACACACACACACACACACACATACTGATACTGTCCGCCTCCCTCCATCCTGCAGGTCCTCTCTGCCTGGGTTTCATGGGCTGCAGTATGGTCCTCCTGACCCCGCTGCTGGTCCACGCTGCGCCACTCCTGGGCTTCGACTTCACTGCTTGGCTCGTCCTCACTCCTGGGTCTCGTCCTCACCACTGGGCCTCGGCCTCGCCCCTGGGCATCGACCTCGCTCCTGGGTCCCGACCTTGCTCCTGAATAGTACCGTGCACTGATTGCACGCTCCTAGATGAACCTTCAAATGCAATGTGGCCATGGCGCCTTTAAATATCCCGGCTGAAAACGTGTCGTCGATGATGTCACCAGACCCGCAACATTTAATTGGGCCGGGCAACGTGCAGGGCGGGCTTAATAAGCCCAATTAACGTAAAGTCGTTTTTGTGGAGCGGGACGGAACCAGCAACGGGCTCGCATTTCGCCATGGCGGCCAGCCGCAGTGGCAGGGAAAATTCTGGCTGTTCAGTCAGTATATATTCGTATTCAGCGAATAATGAATACCTACAAGTGATTACAAATCATTAAACTCATAGAAGGGTACAAATGACATCATAAGCTCTAACAGCAAATCTGAATTTTGAGGTGAAGTTGTAACATTGAAATTGAAATCACATGAAGAAGTCCATTGACCCTTCTTAGCTTATTCTCCCACAAAGGCCCAACAATCAGGTATACGATAGTTTCTGAAATTACTCTGCGAGGAAGTATTTCCTGTTATCAGTTCTAAGTGCACTAGATTGAACCTGTTTCCCCCTTGTTTTATTCTCACTTTCAGTTTGAAGTAATTATCTCTCCCAGTTCCTCTCATGTATCTCTACAGCTCACTTCTCCAATGCCCCTTCTCCACAATAACAGCTTGCATTTATGTAGCAACCTTTAACGTAGAAAATTCTGCCACAGCACTTCACTGGGGCGTAATCAAAAAATGGGAGACAAGCTAAGGAAGGAGCTAATGAGGAGGGTGGATCAAAGCTTGGCCAAAGACATTGGGCTCGATTTTGTCAATGGGGAGCTTTTGGAGGCGGGACTCCCACTTGTTGGGTTGTAGTCCCGCCTCCATTGACTTGTGGCCAACCCACGCTACTTTCCCTTGATTGACCTTGTTAAGTCCACCCAGCGGGCTCAGCAGGCCAATTAAGGGACACCTGGTTACTGGTGACGTCAGCGAATGAAATTTCATATGTCAAGAGCTTTTGACAGATGAAACATCAGCGTTTGACAGCTCTGTGAAGCTGTCAAACACTGACAATCTGTCTTCTAACTTGAGTCCTTCTACTCAGACTCAGTTAGAGATCTCTCCAGACCAGAAAGCAGAGGCTGCAGCTTTTGACAGTTCAGCGGCCATTCTGCTTTCTGTGCCGGTGAGCTGAGGGGCTCCCGAGACCTGAAGGAAGGAAGCCTGCAGGAGAAAGTAAAGGTAAGTAAAACTTATTAAAACACTTTACACTTACCTCACACACTTACCTCTGCACACATGCACCCATCACTCACCTGCACAATGGACATCTCGACCCCTCCAACCCCTGCAGACCGACGGTCCACCTCGCTAACTTGGCGTGGTTCAGAGCCGTCGGACAGCCCACACTTCAGGGCTAAAAATAGTGATTAGGCCAAAAACTGCCTGTTAATTACCTGTTAACAGGCAGTTAATTGGCACTAATCCCCTTCCCGCCTCGGAGGCGGCTCCCAGCACAGGTCGGGTACCCGCCTCCTGGGACGTTGGCACGGAGGCGGGTTGGGGGCGGGATGGGTTCCTGCCCCCCGATTCTGCAATTTTCCCACCACTCCCACCTCCAAACCCGCCTCCTCGGGGCTTGGAAAATCGAGCCCATTGTCTTTAAAGACGAAATAACAACAGAAAATGCTGGAAAAACTCAGCAGGCCAGGCAACATCCGTGGAGAGAAAATAGAGTCAACGTTTCAGGTGAAAACCCTTTGTCAAGACTAAAGAAGCACAGGAAATGAAATAGATTAAAAGGCCAGGCTGGGAGAGAACAAAAGAGAAGTGAAGAGACATTAAGAGGTATTCAAAACGAGACGAGATGGTGATAGGACTAGTGGAGACAAAAGACGGCTCTAGGTTAGGTGTGAAATGCGCTGGCAGAATGGGAGACAGCTGCCATGTGGGAGAGAGAAAAAAAAAGAAAGGGGGGGATCTTGGAGGAGGAGAGAGTGGTGGAGAGGCGGAAGGGTTGAGGGTAGGAATGCCAGAGCTTAGGGCCTCGATGATTGACAGCATGGCCACCAACGTTAGGATGAAACGATAGGCCAGAGCCAGAGGAATGAAGAGTTCAAGGGGTCGTTTGCCAGGTTGGAAAAGGTTACAGGCATAAGAGTGGGTGAGGCCGTGAAGGAATGGAAACACAAGGACAAGCTTTCCTTTCACATCACTATTCTTTAAATGGGACCGAAACAGCAATGCTGACGTTAACTCTGAAAGCACCCATGCTTGTTATTACAAAGGAACATTGGAGGAGATTTTCCTCGGTCTGTTCCTGGGCACTCTGGATCACCTGGGTACAGCAAGTGTCACATGATTCGGCGACTTGGAGCAGAAGTTGGAATAAAGAGACTCGCCCATCGATTTTGCTCAATTCATTTAAATGGCGTGAACTCCGACCCCGCCCAAACTCCTGCTATTTCCTGCGCCAGACTGTAGTGTCCGTGTGTAGATAAAGACACTGAAGACAGGAGTTGGTTCATAGGTATTTACTAAGCAAGTCTGGGGGGGTGGGTTCTAAAGGATATACACAATACACAGGCTTATATAGCCCAAGTGGCAATTACCGGCATTACGCACACCTGGGGCTCTTAAAGGCACATACACCACAATTCCTCCCCTTTTAGCTAACCAGTACATCATATTTTAAGTAATTATTAATTACATGTTATATGCAAAATAATATACATTGCTGTAATTAATTAATTATAAGTTAGTCTCTCAGGAGGCTTCCTGACTCGGTCCGGATAACGCCTCGGGGGTGTAGTAGTTTCTGGTGGTGTAGTAGGTTCTTCTGGCAAGGCTGATTCGGCTTGAATGCCAGTGTCGGGTTCATCGAGTTCCAGTATCACCGGACCGGAGGTAGATATGGGTATCTCTACTTCATCATTAGATGTATAGAGTGGTGGTGTAGGTTGTCCCTTTTCGGATGACTTGATGATTTGGTCAGCATGGCGCCTTATTATGCTTTCTCCGATGTCCACGGTATACATCAGTGGTCCGAGTCGTGTGCAGATAGTTCCAGGCTGCCATTTCTCGGTACGGTAGTCCCGGGCCAAAACCTGTTGGCCTATCTGGAAGGCCCTAGTTGGCCTTTCATTCATGCCTTGAAACTGCCGGTTCTCCACGTCCCTTTGGATGTTGGGCTTGACCAAATCCAGCCGGCATCTTAGGTTTCTATTGAAGAACATCATGGCGGGAGTTTGGTTGGTAACCATATGTGTTGCATTCCTGTATGCGAATAAGAAGTTATCCACCTTGTGCTGAAGTTTTATGTCTTCATTACCCATGGCCTTTATGGCCTTCTTGAAGGTCTGGACAAACCTTTCAGCCAATCCATTGGTGGCGGGATGGTATGGGGCGGACGTGTAGTGCTTTACCCCATTGTTCTTTAAGAACTTTCTGAATTCTTCGGACACAAATTGCGGTCCATTATCAGAACATATCTGTTCCGGCAGCCCATTCCTGGCAAATATGGTCCTTAATACTGTGATGGTTTTTTCCGTGGTGGTGGAGGACATCTTGATTACCTCCGGCCACTTGGAGTGTGCATCAACCGCGATTAAGAACATTGAGTCCATAAACATTTCTTGTCTCCCTTTCAATGGCAGAATTTGTCACTGGTAGACATTCCACTATAGTAGAGTGGAATATCTCTACTGGGTCTACTGTAGGTGCCTCTTCTATCGTTGGCAACGGTAGGCGCGATAAACCGTCAGCATTCCCATGCTGTTTTGACCCTTTGTATTCTACGTTGTATTGGTGTGCCCCTAGAAAAAGGGACCACCTCTGTAGCCTTTGTGCTGTCATAATGGGAACACCTTTTTTAGGGTTGAATATGGAGATGAGGGGTTGATGGTCAGTCAACAAGGTACATTTTTGTCCATGTAGGTAATGGTTGAATTTCTTCACTCCCCATACCAGGCTGAGTGCTTCCCTGTCTATTTGGGCATAGTTACGCTCAGCTGAGTTTAATGAGCGTGACGCAAAAGCTATCGGCCGTTCTGAGCCATCAGGGAATTTATCGCACGCCAGTCTGATTGGTAGTGATGGGTTGTAATGAGCCAAAACTTCTTCGGATGTGATTAAGTCTTTACATTTATGGAAGGCACGTTTACAGTCTTCGTTCCATTTCCAAATCACTCCTGTCTGTAGAAGTTCATTAAGAGGGTGTAGAAGAGTTGATAAGTTTGGTAAAAATTTATGATAGCAATTTATTAATCCCAGGAATGACCTTAATTGTGAAACATTTTCAGGTGCTGGGGCTTTTATAACTGCTTCAATTTTTTCAGGTGACTTATGCAACCCTTTCTTATTAATTATGTGGCCACAATATGATATCTGATTTTGGAAAAATTCGCACTTGGGGCGATTTGCTCGTAGGCCCCGTTCTTTCAGCCTAGTGAGCACCTGCTCCAAATTGGCAAGGTGCTCGTTGTCGTTTTCTCCTGTTATAAGGATGTCGTCTAGGTAGCATTGAGTCCCCGGAATCCCTTGCAGGACTTGCTCCATAGCTCTTTGCCAGATAGCTGGAGCTGATGCTACTCCAAAAACCAGTCGATTGTACTGGTACAGGCCTTTGTGTGTGTTTATTGTGAGATACTTTTTAGAGGCGTCCTCAACCTTCATCTGTAGATATGCCTGTGCCAAGTCAATTTTGGTGAAACGTTTCCCTCCGGATAGTGAGGCGAAAATATCTTCTATCCTCGGAAGAGGATACTGTACTGTGTGAAGGACCGGGTTTACAGTCACCTTGAAGTCACCACAGATGCAAATTTTTCTCTGTTCTTCAGAGTTATTTTTCAATGCTTTTTTCATGACTGGAACGATGGGTGTTGCCCATTCGCTCCAATCTATTTTGGATAATACGCCTGCTTTTTCCAAATTCTCCAGCTCTGCCTCGACTGCTGGACGTATTGCGTATGGCACCGGTTTTGCCTTAAAAAATTTGGGAATTGCTGCATCTTCCACTTTTATTGAGGCGGTGATGCCTTTCAAGGTTCCTAGTTTCTCTTGAAACACTTCTTTGGCGTTGGCCAAGATGTCTTTTAATCGTTCAGGTATGATGTCATCATTGTTTTTTTCCTTACTGGTCACCGTCAGTGCCTGAATGGAGTGCCAGTCTAAACGTATCTTCCTGATCCATTCGCGTCCCAACAACGGTGGACCACCATCTTGTAGAATGTATAAATACAACTTTTGTATTTCTTTGCCGTTGTATACAACAGGCACCCTTATTTTTCCTTTGGGGTATACTTTCTGCCCCGTATATGTTTTTAAGATAATGGATGTGTCTTTTAGAGGTATATGCGAAAATAGCCTCTCGTAATCTCGTCGATTTATTACGGTTAGAGCTGATCCTGTATCTAGCTCCATTTTAACTGGGGACCCTGCTATTGTGAGGGTAACCCAAATGGTTTGGTAATCTTCTTTGGCAAGTACATTATGTAATTTGAGACAGCTTAGTCTCTTGTTTCCGGAGTCGCTATCGCTCTTCTGGTCTTCGGAGCTACTGTCCGTCATCATTTGTACCTTCCTGTACTTTTCTTTATTGATTTTTTTTTTTCTGTCAGCGGGTTTATTTTGTCCAGATTGGCATACCCGTGCAATGTGTCCAATCTTCCCGCATTGCCTGCATGCTTTGTCCTTGAACCAGCAGTCCCTCTGGTTATGGGTGGATCTGCCGCAGCGATAACATCTTCCGAACCCCTGTGTCATTTCATGGGTGCCGAAGTCCTGTGTCTTTTGTTGTATCTCTGCAGCTCCTTTTGCTGCTGCTTCGTATGATACAGCCATACTGAAAGCTTTGTCCAATGTTAAATCTTTTTCAGAAAGCAGTCTTTTTTGTGTTCCTTCACTTAAGAGACCGCAAACAAATTTGTCTCGAAGATAATCCGATAGTCCTGCCCCGAATTGGCAGTACTTTGATAGCTTTCTTAATTCGGTTAGGTAATCTGTAAAGTCTGTGGGTTGTGCAGTTAATTATGACACAGACTTCAGGAGTAACATACAACAGGACTTTACTATTCGAAGGTCAGGGCGAATCTGCCCTATAAATCATGCCACAGCACTTATATACCGGTGTGGTCACCGTCGGTATTACCGTATACAGAAGCCAAACAAGTAGTGCCACACCTAAAATAGTTCTCTTAAAGGTGAACGGTTACATACAATAGTCTCTTAAAGGTAGACGGTTACATACACTACAATCCTCCCTTTTTAGCTTACAACATACTATTTCTCATTAACATACATATATTCAACTTCAGGTAAACAATTTACAAATATAGTCTCTGTGGGAAGCAGTTCACAAGTTCAGTCTCTGTGGGAACAGTGTATAGATTCAGTCTCTAGTCTTGACTCGGTCCAAACAACATCGCTGTGGTGTAGCCGGTTCACATTGCTAGCGTGACTCCTCCACTAGTCTTCCCCTTGACGTAACAGCTTGAACTCCCATCCTGCTGAACCAGCAATGCTGACTTTTACAAACAGCTGTATTGCCTTGGTAATTTTCCTTACTTTCCAACTGATTTATCTCCCTTTGTAGGGCCCACGTGCATGATCTGGTAGGAGTGATAATGATTTTGATGGTTATCATCTTCTGCTTCTTCTTTTTCTTTTCTGCTTCTTGGAGACTCTCGGGGCTCCCTTATCAGCTGCCAGCTGTAGCGCCACCATCTCTCTATGTTCCTTAGACTTTAAGTGCTTCATCCTGATTTCTGCACTTTGGGAGTTTTCATCACAAGCTGGGCAGACCAGATCCTCGTAATATTCAGGGTCACTCAACAGGTCATGGTAATATTCGGTGTCGTCCTGAGCTAGTCTAGCGAGAGGGCCTGCTACTTCTTCCTTACCCAACTGGACGTTAGCCGACTGTTGTTCCCTCCCTAGACATCTTTCCTGAAGAGACTTCTTCATGCGTTCATATTCATCCCGCTCTTCCTGGGTTTCCTGCAAATCCTTCACTAATGACCTCGTTTGTGATTTCAATACTTCCCCTTCCCTCGGGGATTGATTGATCAGGCTATTCAATCCTTCTACTGGAGCAGCTGTTTCAACATTCTGCTGTTCACATTGACGTGATTCAGCGTACTTTTGGCATCCCTGTAAAATCTGTGTTGCAACCTCAGCTATTTCCATAACTTTTGAGAGCTCCGAACTCCTTCCCTTTGAAGATTGAAGCTCGTGTTCAGATTGTTCCCATTGTAGAGTCTTGTCCTTCAGCATATGAAGGAGTTGGCTGACCGTTAACTCTTCCACGGGAACACTGTGGGTCAGAGTCTTCTCCATTTCATCCACCTTTTCCTCCAATGCTTTCACCTTCTTTTCCTCTTGTACTTTGGCTTCCAGCGCTCGGAGAAGTTGCGCCTTGATGCTCTCTAGCTCATGTTCAGAGGCCATTCTTACAGTCTCTGTGTTTCTTACAGTTCCCTTTTCTTCCACTGAATGGATTTCCAGTTGAATCTGTTCTTCAAGTTGTTGAATCTCGGTCATTGCCGCCCCATATTTGTCTTGGGTTTCCTTTAATATTTTTATGAGTTCTTGTACATCTTGTCTTTCAGGTTCTGCCATGTCTTTCACCTCTAATTTCTCATCTATGGATGGAACTTCTACCGATGAGTCTGTCTTGGCCTTGAGCTCATCAAGAATTTCCTGCAGCCTTTGGACTTCTTGCTCATGTTCAACCTTCAGTTGCTCATATGCTTCCACTGAAACTAGCTTTTCGGAGGTTGCCGAGTTAACCCCTTCCAGAATTGTAGCCTGGGCCTGTTCATACTGTTCTTTCAACTTCTCACACTCTGCTTGTAAGGAGTCGTAGAGAAGAACTGGAATAAAATCCTGGCTTCCTGAAGATTCCTCTTCATTTGCTTCTTCCTGCAAATATTCTAACTCCTGAACAGCATAAGGGAGATGTGATCGGTAATTGGTCACAATGGCTCTATGGTCGCTCTCGGCTTGAGCTAGCTGCTTCTGTTGTCTTTCCAGATTCTCCCATTCGGTGTCATAGAGCTTTTTTATTGTTTTCATCTCTTGTACAAGACGGTAACTCAATTGTTCTAATTGTTGTCGTAATTTGAAATAAGTTTGAGTCCGAGCTCGGTGTTCTTCCGTCATGGATATGTCCGTAACTTGAACAGGCTCAGAATTTTCTGTCGAACTAGGTTGTCGTTGTTTGGTGGAGTTCTGTTCTGAAACTTTGTTCTTCTCTGGAGCATAAGCCTTTATGCATGCCTTCGTTTTTCCAACCTTCGTCGGCAAGTCCATTTCAGCCTTGTCTTTCATATTTGGGTTGGTCTTATCGTCATCCGTTTCAGAATCTGAGCTGATTGTCTGCACCGAGTTCTCACTCGTTATGGCTTTTAGATAGTGCCATTCCATGTCTATTTTCTTGATCCACTCCCGTCCTAGAAGTGGTGGTCCTCCCTCATGTAGTACGTATAAGTTCATTCTTGGGTGTTCTTTACCCCTATCTCTCACTTTGACTCTTATCTTTCCCATGGGGTATACTTTATGCCCCGTGTATGTCTGCAATACGAACTTGGTATCTCTTCAGGGTATATGTGAGAATAGCCTGTGGTAATCCCTTCGATTTATGACTGATAGAGCTGATCCAGTGTCCAACTCCATTTTCACTTGGATTCCAGCTATTTTTAGCATGACCCAGATAGTTTGTAGGTCAGCTTCCTTACTCACATTGTGAATTCTCAGACTACCCAGCTCCTGGCCGTTTGGGTCTGAGTCTGAATTCTGTTCGTCTGAACTCTTCTCAGCCACCTTGTGTACCTCGTTGTACTTTTCCTGTGATGGCTTCCTTTGGTTGTTGGTCCTTTGGTTGTTGGTCTTCTTCCCTGACCGGCATACCTTAGCTATGTGACCCAGTTTGCCACATTTCCTACATTCCTGGTTCTTAAACCAGCATTGGTTCTGGCCGTGTGTTGTCTTCCCACAACGATAGCATTTTGTTGTTGTCGAGGTAATTTGACCCACACTTAGTGCTGCTGTCTTTAGCTGCATTTCCGCAGTTCCCTTCGCTGCGGCTTCGTGCGATGCTGCAATAAGGACAGCCCTGTCAAGTGTAAGGTCGTTCTCTTCGAGTAGTCGCTTTTCGTTCCTTCCTTTGCCAACACGCACACGAGCTTGTCTCGCAATGCCTCTGTCAGATTCCCTCCAAACTGGCAGTATTTCGCTAGTCTACGCAGTTCGACCAAGTATTCTGCGTTGCTTTCGTCTTTCCGTTGCGTTCTCGCATAGAATTTGAATCGTTCCGCCAACATCAACGGTGTAGGGTTCAAGTGGTCCTTCAGGACAGCCACAATATCATCGAAAGTCTGATCCGCCGGTTTAGCTGGTGCTAGTAGATGCTTCAAGAGCCCGTATGTCTTTGCGCCCATCGAGTTCAGCAAGGTTATAGCTTTGTCATCTTCTTCTATTTTATTGGCCTCACAATAGATCTCAATGCGTTCCACGTACGTGGCCCAGTCTTCTACCTCGGAATTAAAATCGTTGATGTTACCATGCTTAGGCATCTTCCTCTCTTTGGGAACAACACAAGTATTTCTTTAAATTATTATTTCTTTTTTTTTCTAAGATGGCGGTTTTCCCGCGAAAATGGCGGTTTCCCGCTCTTATCTTCTCTCCCCGCCCACTTCAATGGCGGTTTCCCGCTTCTGTCTTCTTCCCCGCCTAATGGCGGCTTCCCGCGTTTCTTCCCTGGCGGGAGGGGTACACTTTCCCCACGGGCGACGGCCGCTGGCTTTCAGGTTCACAGCCTGCGCGTCGGCTTCAAGGCTTTCCCTTTTTTTTTTATTTTATGGCAGGGCGACCGGCTCTGGGTACCCCGTTGACGGCGAACAGGTTCAGCCGCTGGGCTGGCTCTCGCACAGTTCCCCTTGCTCGGCTCTGTCTCTCTCCCACTCGCTCGGCTCTACCGGCGCTGGGTACACCCCGTTGACGGAGGACAGTTCAGCCGCTGGACTGGCTCTCGCACAGTTCCCCTTGCTCGGCTCTGCCTCTCTCCCGCTCGCTCGGCTCTACCGGCGCTGGTTACACCCCGTTGACGGAGGACAGTTCAGCCGCTGGACTGGCTCTCGCGCAGTCTCTCTTGGTCGGCTCTGCCTCTCCCGCTCGCTCGGACCCCAATCGCGCCTCCCAGCCCTCTCGCAGTCCGGTGCTTCTCTCCCCGGCTGCGGCTGAGTTTCTCTCTTCCCGCGCCTACGCTCCCGGTCGCAGCGCTTCGTGGCTTCGGTCACCGCCCGGCTTTTCCCGCCGGTCGCGGTCTCTCCCGACGCCGTTGGACCCGACTTTTTGTCCGGCTCCTTTTCCCCCTCGACCGTGGTCGAGTGCCCAGCCCTTATCCTCCGGCTATTCTTTTCACTTTCCCTTACTCACAGTCACCGTGGCAGAAGGGACAGTCAGTGCCTGTTGCTGATGGAAGTTTTTGTCGCTAAAGTCTTCCTCCTTTCTATTGCTGCAGCCTTGAGTTTTCTCCCAGCCGAATGACGAGGGCGGTTGCCTCTTTTCGACGCTCTTTCGTTGCTTTGAAATTATTGTTGCCGCAGGGTACGATCGGACTCGTCGCCACTGTAAAGTCTGTGGGTTGTGCAGTTAATTACGACACAGACTTCAGGAGTAACATACAACAGGACTTTACTATTCGAAGGTCAGGGCGAATCTGCCCTATAAATCATGCCACAGCACTTATATACCGGTGTGGTCACCGTCGGTATTACCGTATACAGAAGCCAAACAAGTAGTGCCACACCTAAAATAGTTCTCTTAAAGGTGAACGGTTACATACAATAGTCTCTTAAAGGTAGACGGTTACATACACTACATAATCAGCGTTACTTTCATTCTTGTGTTGATTTCTCTTGAAGAACTTGAATCGTTCCGCTATCAGCAGCGGTGTTGGGTTTAAGTGCTCCTGCAGGGTATCAACAATTTCTTTAAAATTCTTGTCCTTTGGTTTGGCTGGAGTGATTAAGTTTCATAACAGCCCGTATGTCTTCGCGCCCATTAAGTTCAGAAGTACTGAAGCTTTTTTTTCATCTTCTATTCCATTTGCAGTGCAATGTACCTCTACTCTTTCCACGTATGTGGTCCAATCCTCTATTTCACTATCAAAAGCATCAATATTACCAGATTTAGGCATGTCAGAAAAGATATGGCGCTTCCCGCGCTTTTTTTTTTTCTGTAGCAAAGATATGGCGCTTCCCGCGCTTTCCCGCCGCTGCTGCCGATAACAACGCTGTTTTACTGCGGTTTCCGTTTATTCACTGTTGGAGACTCGTTCCCGCCGGAGGTCTGAACGCTGACCTGCTTGCCGTGCCGGCCGTCTCCCGAGTGCTCCCTCCCAGTCCATTATTGCTTGCCTCCAATTTCGCTGCCTGTCTCAGCTGTAGAGCCCGCCGCTGGAGCCCCAGCCTGACGTCCAGGAAGAATTAGCGCAGTACCTGCCACCAGCTTGGCCAGCTGGTGAAACCACAGTTTCTCTTACTTCCTTGAGTCTTCTGGACGCCGGAGTAATCGATGTTCTTGAGGTGCTGCCGAATTGCAGGTAAGTCCGTTTCCACTTCGTCGCCACTGTAGTGTCCGTGTGTCGATAAAGACACTGAAGACAGGAGTTGGTTCATAGGTATTTACTAAGCAAGTCTGGGGGGGGGTTCTAAAGGATATACACAATACACAGGCTTATATAGCCCAAGTGGCAATTACCGGCATTACGCACACCTGGGGCTCTTAAAGGCACATACACCACACAGACGATCCAGCGTGCCCAGGCGCGGACCTCCAGTAAAACCTCCCCATTTTCCGGTCTTGCAAATAAAACGTAGCCGGAAACAGTAGAAGAAACTACCGCATAGGCGGGACAGTGGAAACAGTGCAGTACAGCGGGCCAAAAAAACAGCAGAAACCCAACATCCCGAAAGGGTGGAAACTTTGGTTGCTTTGCGGGGCGCAAAGCCCCGAGCGCCCGGAATTCAGCAGGAGGTTAGCGCCCCGCTCCCACCCTGGCCGCAAACTTGGCTCGCGTCCCCCCCCCGACCTACCGCCCGACGGGGTCAGGGTGCCGCGTTTTCAGCCACGGCGGCGCAAATAAAAGGGCAGGTGCCGGGTGGCCATTTTTTTTGGGCCGCCTGCCAGCACCTGCCCCCTGTGGCAGCCTCCTCCCGCGAGGTGCAGGCCGCGATTGGTCTTTTGCCGGTACCCCGCTCTCCGGCGGTCCAGCAGGGCTCCGGTGCGTGCTGCGCTAGGCCCCTCCCCTTTAATCAGGGGAGGGAGGCCCGCAATACCGTGGTGGTACGTGCCAACCCGCGTGGCGCTGCTGCACGTAGCGCCGCGATATTCAATGGTAGCGCCCCAGGAAGGAGGGGGTGTGGCTCCAGTAGCGTCCCGCCTCCTGCTTGGGGCGCTACCATTCAATTTTGGGCACGGGGGTGCTAACTTTTTTGGGGCGCTAAAAGTAGCGCCCCGGCATAGTTAGCGCCCCAAAGGGGATGCGACCCAATTTTTCCCCCTTAATCTCAGCTTTAAGAGCGTGCGGTCTCACGTGTACAGCACAGAAGCTGAGCTGCGCTCAGAGGACAGGGCCGATGGGGGAATGCGTCACAGAACCTATTTAAATCAATCTGCATAACTGTTGGGGCTTTAATGATTCTAGCGCTCGCAGTCAGCATGGCAAAAAGCCAATATTTTCAGTTCCCCAGAAGCCAGAGCCTAGCTCCATCAACGAGAGAGGCCGCTCCACGCCCAACACCGGGAAATCGCCCCATTATTTACTTTAGGAATTCACACTGGCCAGGAAGGCCCAGATTCAATCCCCAGTCTCAGTTGAAATGGCTGGCCACAGCAGAGATGGCAGTTAAGGCACTGGAGTAATAGGCCTCGGCACCCCTGGGTACCTGCTCCCAATCACTATCCAGTTCCTGCTGAAAGGTGCGTGTGTATGAATATGTCACCAATGACAGAATCAGGTTTCCCTGCGATGTGGACACTCGCTGAGCGAGCGCACAGACGGAGCAGGCTAACTTGGGCCGACACGATGCTGTCATAAGAACAGAAGAAATAGGAGCAGGAGTAGGCCATTCGGCCCCTCGAGCCTGCTCCACCATTCAATGAGATCATGGCTGATCTTCTGCCTCAACTCCATTCACCGGCCCTATCGCCATATCCCTTGATGCCCTTACTAGTCAGAAATCTATCGACTTCTGTTTTGAATATACCCAATGACTGAGCCTCCACAGCCCTCTGGGGTAGAGAATTCCAAGGATTCACCACCCTCTGTGTGAAGAAATGTCTTCTCATCTCAGTCCTGAATGGCCTACCCTTTATCCTGAGGCTGTGGCCCCTGGTTCTAGACTCCCCAGCCAAGGGAAACATTCTCCCAGCATCCGCCCCATCAAGCCCTGTAATAATTTTGTATGCTTCAATGAGATCCCCTCTCATTCTTCTGAATTTCAAGTGAATACAGGCCTAGTTTACTCAATCTCTTCTCATACGACAGTCCCGCCATCCCAGGAATCAATCTCGTGAACCTTCGTTGGACTCCCTCTATGGCAAGTATATCCTTCCTTAGGTAAGGAGACCAAAATTGTACACAATACTCCAGGTGTGGTCTCACCAAAACCCTATATAATTGGAGTAAGACTTCTTTATTCCTGTACTCACATCCTCTTGTAATGAAGGCCAGCATACCATTTGCCTTCCTAATGTCGAACTATAGCTCAGCATAACAGAAGACAACAGAAAGAGAAAAATTCAACATCTTGCAGTCATTTTTTTTCTTGCACTGTGCATTTTCTTAACCGTTGCAGTGTGTGTTTGTGTGTGTGCCTAAAGGATTAGCAATTTAGTGATTGCAATATTACCAGGTCATTTTTGGCAGACACAGAACAATTCACTCTGATAGGTGTTTGTATGTGCACATACGTGTCACATACGTGTCAGGTGCCACGCACTGTTTACTCGCTGGTGCTTTTCAGTTGACATTTCTGGAGAGCGTTGTTGAATCGGTTTTTTTGCTAACTTCAATTGTTTACACAGGTAGGATACAGTGAAAGTTGTTGAGCTCTGTTTTCTTTTCATGCTAATTTTCTTGTGCTTATTAATACAAAAAATGTTAATGGTGGAGAAACGTTACAGGGGTCATTTTAACCTAACCCTGCCGGGCGGGATCGGCTGGAACGCCGGTTTTACACCCCGCCCAATATTAACCTCAGTTAACTTCGACGGAGAATAAACTCGGGCGGGGCGTGAAACCAGCGTCGAAACCCGATCCCGACAGTTTCCACGACGGGCAGCTGAGGTTAAAATTGCCCTCTTTCCGTCAGCCTCCCAATGCCCACAAAAAAATTATACCCATGTCAGTTACAGCACAACCAAACGCTGTCTCTACCGGGGCCCAATAATATAGATGAACTTAACAGTAACCTCAGAGGACTAACCCCCTTTACTGCACGGGTGTGGCATTGCTCTTTCCATGCCAGCCATCCTTGTGGCCCTCAGAGACAGTGCCAATTTAGTGCCATACCACCGTGGACCCGCGCTACCAGGAGCTGGGTGGAGTTGCCCCAGTTTATTTCATGCGGCGCTCTTCCAGTTGGTAGGCAGAGGGGTTCAGTCCAAAGATGGAGTCAAACTCAGAGCCAGAAGTGAAGAGTGTGCTATCACATCGCCCACCTCGACCTCAGCTCATGGTTAGTTTTAAAAAAAACAAAAACGAGGAGACTTTCTGTTTTCACACTCCCGGCAGCGTGCCCGTCATTTCCCCATACCCACGCCCGGCAGGCGAGGCGCCACATCAACAACGCCAACACGTAAACATTGGCCCCTTGATCTCAGTATTTATGGGAAATTTCTAAAACGCTTACTCTGTTTTCTGGTAGATTTTCAACAAAGTTAAACAACAAACACTGATTCAGTGCTGAACGACAAGTTATTAGAAGAAATCGTTTTGAACAGGAAATGGTCGGGGAGGTCCCAGCTGGGTTTCATTTCAATATTCTAATATCAAACTAAATGACTAAATTATCATGCACACAGGGAGAATTCTACCTTCCTCTACCAGACAGATGGGCTGCTGGCTTTTTATAACATTTGCGGGGAGGAGATGAATTTGTCCTTAAAATGTGGAGGGGGGCAGGGGGAGGGGCGGAGGGGGGAGTGGGGAGGGGTCGAAGGGGAGAGTGGGGAAGGGCATTGGGGGGAGTGGGGAGGGGGCGGAGGGGGAAGTGGGGAGTGGGCGGAGGGGGAGTGGGGAGGGGGCGGAGTGGGGAGGGGTGGAGGGGGGAGTGGGGAGGGGTGGAGGGGGGAATGAGGAGGGGCGGAGGGGGGAGTGGGGAGGGGCGGAGGGGGCAGTGGGGAGGGGGCAGAGGGGGAAGTGGGGAGTGGGCGGAGGGGGAGTGGGGAGGGGGCGGAGGGGGGAGTGGGGAGGGGCAGAGGGGGAGTGCGGAGGGGGCGGAGGGGGGAGTGCGGAGGGGGCGGAGGGGGGAGTGGGGAGGGGGCGGAGGTGGTAGTGGGGAGGGGCTGGAGGAGGCAGTGGGGAGGGGGTGGAGGGGGGAGTGGGGAGGGGGAGGAGAGGGAGTGGGGTGGGGGCAGGGGGAGTCAGGAGGGGGCAGAGAGGAAGTGGGGAGAGGGCGGAGGGGGAGTGGGGAGGGGCGGAGGGGGGAGTGGGGAGGGTGCGGAGGGGGGAGTGGGGAGTGGGGAGGGAGCGGAGGGGGAGTGGGGAAGGAGGAGTGGGGAGGGCCGGAGGGGGTGTGGGGAGGGAGTGAGGGGGGAGTGGGGAGGGTGCGGAGCGGGGAGTGGTGAGGGAGCAGAGGGGGAAGTGGGGAGTGGGCGGAGGGGGAGTGGGGAGGGGGCGGAGTGGGGAGGGGTGGAGGGGGGAGTGGGGAGGGGGTGGAGGGGGGAATGAGGAGGGGCGGAGGGGGGAGTGGGGAGGGGCGGAGGGGGCAGTGGGGAGGGGGCAGAGGGGGAAGTGGGGAGTGGGCGGAGGGGGAGTGGGGAGGGGGCGGAGGGGGGAGTGGGGAGGGGCAGAGGGGGAGTGCGGAGGGGGCGGAGGGGGGAGTGCGGAGGGGGCGGAGGGGGGAGTGGGGAGGGGGCGGAGGGGGTAGTGGGGAGGGGCTGGAGGAGGCAGTGGGGAGGGGGTGGAGGGGGGAGTGGGGAGGGGGAGGAGAGGGAGTGGGGTGGGGGCAGGGGGTGTCAGGAGGGGGCAGAGAGGAAGTGGGGAGAGGGCGGAGGGGGAGTGGGGAGGGGCGGAGGGGGGAGTGGGGAGGGTGCGGAGGGGGGAGTGGGGAGTGGGGAGGGAGCGGAGGGGGAGTGGGGAAGGAGGAGTGGGGAGGGCCGGAGGGGGTGTGGGGAGGGTGCGAGGGGGGAGTGGGGAGGGGCGGAGCGGGGAGTGGTGAGGGAGCAGAGGGGGAAGTGGGGAGGTGGCGGAGGGGTTCTCAGTATTGTAAATTGAACTCTCTTTCATTTTATCCATTTTCAATACATCTTTCAATATCAGCATCAAGCACCCTTGGTCAGATGTAGTGTAGATTCAGAGTAATGCCTTTGTTACAATTAGGGATGAATGGCCCATCACCCCTTGTGCTCGCTGACCTACATTGGTTCTCGGTTAAGCAACGCCTCGATTTTAAAATTCTCATCCTTGTTTTAATAATTCAACTTTATTGTCATTGCACAAGTACATGAACAACGAAATGTGATCTCACCATGGCCTCACCCCTCCCTATCTATGTAACCTCCTCCAACCCTACAACCCTCCGAGATATCTGTGCTCCTCTAATTCTGGCGTCTTGCGCATCCCCGATTTTAATCGTTCCACATGCCTTCAGCTGCCGAGGTCCTAAGCTCTGGAATTTCCTCCCTAAATCTCTCCACCTCTCTACCTTTCTTTCCTCCTTTAAGACGCTCCTTAAAACCTACCTTTTTAAAAATTAGTTTATGGGATGTGGGCGTCGCTGGCAAGGCCAGCATTTATTGCCCATCCCTAATTGCCCTCGAGAAGGTGGTGGTGAGCTGCCTTCTTGGACCACTGCAGTCCGTGTGGTGAAGGTACTCCCACAGTGCTGTTAGGGAGGGAGTTCCAGGTTTTTGACCCAGCGACGATGAAGAGTCGGCGATATACTTCCAAGTCAGGATGGTGTGTGACTTGGAGGGGAACTTGGAGGTGGTGGTGTTCCCATGCACCTGCTGCCCTTGTCCTTCTAGGTGGAAGAGGTCGCGGGTTTGGGAGGTGCTGCCGAAGAAGCCTTGGTGAGTTGCTGCAGTGCATCTTGTAGATGGTACACACTGCAGCCACGGTGCGCCGGTGGTGGAGGGAGTGAATGTTTAAGGTGGTGGATGGGGTGCCAATCAAGCGGGCTGCTTTGTCCTGGATGGTGTCGAGCTTCTTGAGTGTTGTTGGAGCTGCACCCATCCAGGCAAGTGGAGAGTATTCCACCACACTCCTGACTTGTGCCTTGTAGATGATGGAAAGGCTTTGGGGAGTCAGGAGGTGAGACACTCGCCACAGAATACCCAGCCTCTGACCAGCTCTTGTTGCCACAGTATTTATGTGGCTGGTCCAGTTAAGTATCTGGTCAATGGTGACCCCCAGGATATTGATGGTGGGGGATTTGGTGATGGTAATGCTGTTGAATGTCTTTGACCAAGCGTTTGGTCATCTGCCCTAATATCTCCTTATATGGGTCGGTGTCAAATTTTGTTTGATAAAGCTTCTGTGAAGTGCCTTGGGACATTTTACCACGTGAAAAGAGCTAGATAAATACAAGTTGTTGTGTTGTTGAAGTGCATTAAACAAATTAAACAATGCTGCCCCAGTCACACCAGATACCTTCCAACAACAGCAACAACTTGTATTTATATAGCGCCTTTAATGTAGTAAAATGTCCCAAGGCACTGCACGGGAGTATTATAAGACAAAAAATTTGACACCGAGCCACATAAAGATAAATTAGGGCAGGTGACCGAAAGATTGGTCAAAGAGGTAGGTTTTAAGGAGCGTCTTAAAGGAGGAAAGAGAGGTAGCGAGGCGGAGAGGTTTAGGCAGGGAATTCCAGAGCTTAGGGCCCAGGCAACAGAAGGCACGGCCACCAATGGTTGAGCGATTATAATCAGGGATGCTCAAAAGGGCAGAATTAGAGGAGTGCAGATATCTCAGGGGGTTGTAGAGCTAGAAGAGATTACAGAGATAGGGAGGGCGAGGCCATGGAGGGATTTGAAAACAAGGATGAGAATTTTGAAATCGAGGTGTTGCTTAACCGGGAGCCAATGTAGGTCAGCGAGCACAGGGGGGTGATGGGTGAATGGGACTTGGTGCGAGTTAGGACCCGGGCAGCCGAGTTTTGGATGACTTCACGTTTACTTAGGGTGGAATGTGGGAGGCCAGCCAGGAGTGCGTTGAAATAGTCAAGTCTAGAGGTAACAAAGGCATGGGTGAGGGTTTCAGCAGCAGATTAGCTGAAGCAAGGGCGGAGAGGGGCGATGTTACGGAGTGTGAAATATTAGATGAAATAAACATAGTGAGAGAGGAAGTACTGAGGGGTTTAGCAGCTTTAAAAGTGGATAAATCCCCAGGCCCGGATGAAATGTATCCCAGGCTGTTAAGCGAAGCAGAAGAGGAAATAGCAGAGGCCCTGACCATCATTTTTCAATCTTCTCTGGCTTCAGGTGTGGTGCTGGAGGACTGCTAATGTGCTACCCTTGTTTAAAAAGGAAGAAAAGGATCGACCGAGTAATTACAGGCCAGTCAGCCTAACCTCGGTGGTAGGAAAATTATTGGAAAGAATTCTGAAGGACAGGATAAATCTTCATTTAGAAAGACACTGATTAATCAGGGATAGTCAGCACGGATTTGTTAAGGACAGGTCGTGTCTGACAAACTTGATTGAATTTTTTGAGGAGGTAACAAGGAGGGTAGATGAGGGTAGTGCGTTTGATGTAGTGTATATGGACTTTAGCAAGGCTTTTGATAAGGTTCCACATGGCAGACTGGTCACGAAGTTAAAAGCCCATGGGATCCAGGGCAAAGTGTCAAGTTGGATTCAAAACTGGCTCGGAGACAGAAAGCAGAGGGTAATGGTTGATGGGTGTTTTTGTGACTGGAAGGCTGTTTCCAGTGGGGTTCCGCAGGGCTCAGTACTAGGTCCCTTGCTTTTTGTGGTATATATCAATGATCTAGACTTGAATATAGGGGGTATGATTAAGAAGTTTGCAGATGATACTAAAATCAGCTGTGTGGTTGATACTGAAGAAGGAAGCTGTAGACTGCAGGGAGATATCAATAATTTGGTCAGGTGGGTAGAACAGTGGCAAATGGAATTCAATCCAGAGAAGTGTGAGGTAATGCATTTGGGGAGGGCTAACAAGGAAAGGGAATACACATTAAATGGTAGGACACTGAGTAGTGTAGAGGAACAAAGGGACCTTGGAGTGCATGTTCACAGATCCCTGAAGGTAGCAGGCCAGGTAGATAAGGTGGTTAAGAAGGCATATGGAATGCTTGCCTTTATTAGCCGTGGCATAGAATACAAGAGCAGGGGGGTTATGCTTCAACTGTATAAAACACTAGTTAGGCCTCAGCTAGAGAACTGCGTGCAGTTCTGGTCACCACATTACAGGAAAGATGTGATTGCACTAGACAGGGTACAGAGGAGATTTACAAGGATGTTGCTGGGAGTAGAGAATCTTAGCTATGAGGAAAGACTGGATAGGCTGGGTCTGTTTTCCTTGGAACAGAGGAGGCTGAGGGGAGACCTTATTGAGGTGTATAAAATTATGAGGGGCCTAGATAAAGTGGATAGAAAGGACCTATTTCCCTTAGCAGAGGGGTCAAAAACCAGGGGGCACAGATTTAAAGTAATTGGTGGAAGGTTTAGAGGAGATTTGAGGGGAAATTTCTTCACCCAGAGGGTTGTGGGGGTCTGGAACTCACTGCCTGAAAGGGTGGTAGAGGCAGGGACCCTAACCACATTTAAAAAGTACTTGGATGTGCACTTGGGATGCTGTAACCTGCAGGGCTACGGACCAAGAGCTGGGAAGTGGGATTAGGCTGGATAGCTCTTTGTTGGCCGGTGCGGACACGATGGGCCGAAATGGCCTCCTTCCGTGCTGTAACTTTCTATGATTCTAGGTGGAAATAGGCAGTCTGTGGCAGAACCACTGAGTGACTCTGGCTAACTGTATATAATTCTCTTTAACGATGTTCTAACACCAGCCTAAACCTGTACCATTGTGTTAGGCATTACTGTGTTTTGTATATAGAGTTTGCATATACGGGGCATGGCCCCTTTAAGAGCGCGGGATAACGCGGGCAAACGCGATGACTTCACGTCGCAAACCACGGGACTGCTGAGACAGTCCTCGTGGCATCTCCGTTGAGTAAAGACCTGTTTGATTGTTCTCTTGTGTCGATCTCCGTTATTCGTAGGAATTCGTTAATTCCTACATTGGTGACCCCGTTTTTGTGAACGTTTTCACAAAAGAAGAGCACAGCATGGAAGCGAACGCCATTTCGCTGAAGCTACCGCAGTTCTGGGAGCAGCAAGCGCCCTCGTGGTTTATTCAGGTCGAGGCCCAGTTCGCCCTGAGGAACATCGATGCGGATCAGACCAAGTATCTTTATGTGGTCTCCGCACTCGACAGCTCTACCGCCTCTCGGATCGTCAGCCTCCTCGAAAACCCCCCAACGGAGCGCAAGTATGAAACCCTCAAAGTGCGGTTACTGCAGGTTTTCGGGCTCACGAAATCGGAGCGCGCCCATTGATTACTCGTTATGCCCGGGCTCGGAGACTCCAAGCCTTCAGAGTTGATGAGCTAAATGCTCACACTCCTGGGCTCAGAACGGGAATGTTTCCTATTCCGCGAGATTTTCCTCAGCCAACTGCCTGAACAGGTGCAAGCTGCCCTGGCCAGATCTGAAGTTGAAGACTGCGCAACACTCGCTGCGGAGGCTGACAAAATTTTCGCTGTAACTCGGCAGTACTGTGCCGCCACGAGGCACCCATCCCTCGCAGGCGCCGCCCCAGCTCATCAGCCTGCTGGACTGTGTTTCTACCACGCGCAGTTCGGCGCAAAGGCGAAGCGTTGCCACCCTCCCTGCAGTTTTCCCCCAAAAAAACAACAACTGACACTGCGACCACCGAGGAACAGGTCTAACGGGCACCCCGCGGCCGCGATGGCAATCGGCAACGCGGGAAAATTGCTGTTCATCACCGATACTCTCTCCGGTCGTCGTTTTCTGTGCAACACCGGAGCGCAGTGCAGCATTTTACCCGCGTCCGCCCTCGATGTGCAGATGGGGAATCACGGCCCCACCCTTGAAGCGGCCAATGGCGGAGCAATTCGGACCTTCAGCAGATGGCGAGTGGAGGTGTGCCTCGGGGGGCAACGTTTTCACTGGGATTTTGTTACAGCCAAAGTTTCCCAGCCCCTCCTCGGCGCGGATTTCCTGTACGCCAACAGCCTCCTGGTCGACATTAGGAACCGGTGGCTGATCAACGCAGCAACTTTTAATTCTCTTCCGTGTTACCGCAGTAACACTACGTCGCGCACCGTCTCCTGTGCGTTCCCGACTCCTGATGAGTTTGCTCGCCTGCTCGGCGAATTCCCCAACCTGACAAGACCCACGTTCTCCTCCACAGCCACGAAACATGGTGTGGAACACCACATCACCACCAACGGCCCCCCCGGTCTACGCGCGGGCCCGGCGCCTGGAACCTGGCAAGCTGGCGGTCGCAAAGGCGGAGTTCGCAACCATGGAACGGTTAGGGATTATTCGCCGGTCGAATAGTGCCTGGTCTTCACCCCTCCATATCGTCCCGAAGCCTGGCGGCGGATGGCGGCCATGCGGCGACTATCGACGCCTAAACGACGCCACCACTCCTGATCGGTACCCGATCCCCCATATCCAGGATTTCTCTGCCCATTTGGCAGGGAACACCGTGTTCTCTAAAGTCGACCTCATCCGGGGCTACCACCAGGTCCCAGTTCATCCACAAGATGTCCAGAAGACCGCAGTCATCACCCCATTCGGCCTCTTCGAGTTTTTACGAATGCCGTTTGGGTTAAAGAACGCTGCCCAGGCTTTCCAATGCCTGATGGACTCCGTGCTGCGGGTCCTCAAGTTCCTCTTTGTCTACCTGGATGACATTCTAATTGCCAGTCCTACTAAGGCAGGACATACCTGTCACCTACGCACCCTTTTTCGACGCCTCAGCCAACACGGCCTGATTATCAACCCGGCCAAGTGTCAGTTTGGCCTGCACCAAATTGGCTTCCTGGGGCATTGCATCACTTCAGAGGGAGCGGTTCCTTTACCTTCAAAGGTAGAGGCGATGACATCCTTTCCACGCCCGCAGAACATAAAGGCCCTGCAGGAATTCCTAGGCATGGTAAACTTTTACCACTGTTTCGTGCCTAAGGCGGCACTACTCATGCAGCCCCTGTACGAGGCCCTGAAAGGGCAAGACTGGCAAGAACCCGGTAGACTGGACGGATGACATGGCCCGAGCGTTCGCTGACACCAAAAGCGCCTTAGCCAACGCGACTATGCTGGCGCACCCGTTGCCAGGAGCCACCATCGCCCTCACCACCGACGTGTCAGACTACGGACTATGCAGTCGGTGCCGTGCAACAGCAGTGGGTGAATGGGACGTGGCAGCCGTTGGCATTCTTCAGCCATCAACTATGGCAGAACGAGAGAGCATACAGCACGTTCGACCGGGAGTTGCTCGCCCTTTTTCTGGCCATCCACCATTTTCGTTTCCTTCTGGAAGGACGTCCTTTCACCGCCTTTGTGGACCATAAGCCGCTGACCTTTGCAATGTCCAAGACCGCCGAATCGTGGTCAGCCCGACAGCAGCGTCAACTGACCTACATATCCGAATTCACCACGGACATATGGCATGTGGCCGGTAAGGACAACCTGGTGGCAGACTGCCTCTCCTGCGCGTTCGTCAAGACGGTTCATTTGGGCATCGACTACGCCCTCATGGCAGCGGACCAAGCCTCAGACCCGGAAGACCAAGCTTACAGAACGGCCATCACTGGCCTCCAGTTGGCCGATGTCAAGTTCCATTCGGCAGGTACCACGCTGTTGTGTGACGTCTCCGTACAGGATCCTCGCCCTGTTGTGCCGGTCGTCTGGCGCCGCAAAGTTTTCGACGCCATACATGGGTTGTCACACCCTGGAATGAAGGCCTCTCAGAAACCGATGTCAGCGAAATTTGTATGGCATGGCATGCATAAAGATGTCCGTGACTGGGCCAACACCTGCGTGGTCTGCCAAACGGCCAAGGTACAGCGCCACATCAAAGCTCCGTTGGCCACCTTCACAGTTCCGGAGCGACGTTTTGACCATGTCAACGTGGACCTGGTAGGACCACTCCCACCCTCCCATGGTTTTTCACACATCCTGACCATGGTTGACCGCACCACCAGATGGCCAGAGGCGGTCCCCCTGTCATCCACTACTTCGGCGGACGTGGCCAGGGCATTCATTTCCTCCTGGATCGCCCGTTTCGGAGTGCTCGCAGATATTTCGACGGACAGGGGACCGCAGTTTTCCTCCGAACTCTGGAATGCAGTGGCCCAAGGACTCAGTGTCAAATTACACTGCACCACAGCCTACCACCCACAGGCAAATGGCCTCTGCGAGTGCTTCCACCGCTCAATGACAGCCGCCCTGAGGGCCAGCCTCCAGGACGCTGGATGGGCAGACAAGCTACCGTGGATCCTGTTAGGCCTTCGCACAACCCCCAAAGAAGACCTTCACTCTTCATCAGCGGAACTTGTGTATGGTCAGCTGCTGCGAGCCCCAGGGGACTTCCTACCAACATCGACGGAGCCCTGGTCCGCATCTGCCCAGCTTGCTAGTCACCAAGAGGCGGCTAGATGTTTTGCACCGGTGCCCACTTCGCACCACGGGCTGCAGAGGTTACACGTTCCCACGGAGCTTCACAAGGCTGAATACGTTTTTGTTCGCCATGACGCACATAGGGATCCGCTCAAGGCCCCATATACTGGTCCCTTCCGTGTGTTGGAAGCAGGGGACAAAACCTTCACGGTAGATGTCGGTGGTAAACCGGACCACATTTCGGTCGACCGCTTAAAGCCAGCACATTTGGACCTCAACCGCCCCGTCGAGACAGCACAACCACCGAGACGGGGTCGGCCACCCATCGTCATTACGGCAGACCAAGTGCGACCACCCGCCAGACCGCCAGCCGCCCTGCAGCCTCTGCCTTGAGAGTACAGGAGTCATTCTGACAGGCTCGTCAGACCCCCTCACCGTTTGACTTTGTCCGTTAAAGCGAATTCTGGGGGGGCGCATGTGGCAGAACCACTGAATGACTCTGGCTAACTGTATATAATTCTCTTTAACGATGTTCTAACACCAGCCTAAACCTGTACCATTGTGTTAGGCATTACTGTGTTTTGTATATAGAGTTTGCATTTACGGGGCGTGGCCCCTTTAAGAGCGCGGGAAAACGCGGGCAAACACGAGGACGTCACGTTGCAAACCACGGGACTGCTGAGACAGTCCTCGTGGCATCTCCGTTGAGTAAAGACCTGTTTGATTGTTCTCTTGTGTCGATCTCCGTTATTCGTAGGAATTCGTTAATTCCTACAGGTCTTTGTTATGCTGCGGATGTGTGGTCGGAAGCTCATTTCGGGGTCAAATATGACACCAAGGTTGCGAACAGTGTGGTTCAGCCTCAGACAGATGTTAGGGAGAGGGATGGAGTCAATGGCTAGGGAACGGAGTTTGAGGTGGGGACCGTAAACAACAGATTCGGTCTTCTCTATATTCCCAACACTCCCTGATGTAAGAAAACTACTAGGCACTTAGTCTAAACATTAAACAAAGCTTTCATTAACTGTTATACAACATGGAGGTCTAGTTGTGTCCTTCACTAGTTCCTGTTAAGAATGTCCTGCACAAGCTGGGCCCGTGCCCGAGTATTTATACTCTCCCTGGACAGCGCTACCCGCAGGGCGCTCAGTATTATTTCATAAGTCTTTCTTTCATGAATGACTGATTCATGTCACTCCCTGCATACAATGCAACTTCAATTTCCTCTAAAACTCAGAGGACCATTTCACCTGCAGAGGCACGTAGCTATGATGTATAATGCAGCACACGTTTGCCCATACTGACATTGTAACACTCTTGACTGTCAGGAGGAAACCAGAAGCACCCAGTAATCACAGCCAGTTTCACCTGGCTCCGTACGTGCTTACTGAAGTTAAGCAATCCAGGGTGGTGTACGGGCGATGGACACAGGTTAGTAAAGACACAGGGTTGTCTTGTTGTACATCGTGGTATCACAGTGTCATGACTTTAGTCTGATTTTAGCCGCTATGCTGAAACTAGCTCAGTGCATCTCCACCATCTACTCAATTGAGTCTCTGTGGAGATGGAACAGATAGGAATGCAGTTTATCTGCTCTGTGATACGGTTTTCACACAAACATTTATACACCTATGGACGTAAATTCAATGCCATTTCTCTTTCCAACACTAGCTATTCCTGTGGCCTGGCCACAGCAGAGTCAAAGCAGTGTCCTGCATATTACTGTACTCTGGGATTCACATCTCAGAAGGTTGCTTTATTATAATAATTTAGGGGACTTTGTGTAGGCAAAAATATTGTACAAATCTACATAAAATTCTTATAAACATACCCCTGACTAATGCGAAAATTCCCCCAAATAAACTGCTCTGAAATTCAGTCATCTTTCCAAGCTTGTGCATGCAGATGGCAGTCGCCACTGGGAGGAAGTTCTAGAACTGCAGAGTTTTATTTATTATTTCATTTCATTAAATATGTTAAGTCAAATTTTATTTTGATAATTCTGTAATAATTCAAAAGACCCAAAAATGATCAAAGTTCAGACACATTCTTGGGAGTGGATACATTTCTGATTGCATCTGACTTTCCCTTGGTTGGATGTAAACCATCTTTGTCTACTCTGTGCCCTAAATACTTCACTGAGTTTTGAAACAACTCACACTTGTGAGCTGTCACTCACACTCCGTGCTTGTCTAGCCATTTGAGCACTTCATTTCATACTCATTTCAGCACCTCATCATGGGTTTGCCTGTTTGGTGCTGAAATGAGTATGTCATCCAAATAACACACTACCCCTTCAACCCCTTGCAAAATTTGGTTCATCGCCCCCTGGAATATGTCGGGGGCAGAAGACACTCCAAATGGTAGCCTATTGAACTGATACAGGCCTCGGTGAGTATTTATAGTCAAGCATGACTTGGACTCTTCATCTAACTCAAGTTGTAGGTAGGCGTTTGTTAGATCCAACTTCGAAAAGATCTGGCCACCTGTCAGCGTTGTGAACAAATCTTCCACATTTGGCAATGTATTGGGTAGATTACACTCTAGAGCCTGGTTTACAGTTACCTTATAATCACCACACAACCTTACCGTACCATCTGACTTAGGTACAACAACAATGGGTGTAGCCCAATTACTCAGATCCACCTTAGAGATAATGTTCTCAGTTTCTAGTCTTTTAAGTTCTTGCTCAACTTTCTCCTTGAGTGCGTATGGTACGGGACGTAACTTGCATTAAACTGGTCTTGCGTCCTTCTGCACTCTGACACTCACTTTGAAGTCTTGGGTCGGACTGCCCGTTTCGCTGAACACCTTCGGATACTGCTTGATGACATCATCTTTCGATGCAAATTTCGCTTCCACACGAAAAATCTCATTCCAATCCAGCTTCAGTGATCCCAACCAATTTCTACCTATCATGGCAGGTTTGTCTCCTGCCACTACTATGAGAGGCAAGCTCTGACACTGATCCTTGTATTTCACTGGTATGGTGACACTTCCTACTACAGGGACTTGCTCTCCTGAGTAGCCTCGCAGCTCGACCTTCGATTTCTCTAGTCGATAATCACCCAACTTGTCGCGATATAGTGATTCCGGTATGACGCTCACGGATGCACCAGTGTTGATATCCATGGGCATCCTGGTTCCTGCGACATCTACTGGATGACGATACCTCACGAATCGCTGTTAGATACCTTCGTGCTCCTGATGACGTGAATCTCCAGAAACTCCTCGTCCTGCTGCTTCTCTTCAACGGTACGTAGTGTCTGGCGATTTCTACTTCTAGCATTGCCAGTCGGTTTACCCTTCTGTCGGCACGCCTTCGCAAGATGCCCAGTTTTCTTGCAGTAGAAACACTCTGCCTTCACATATGGACAGCTTTGAGCGATGTGTTGTCCCAGGCACCGATAGCACGACTTCAATGCACTGTTACCTTGGCCAGTTGCTGAGGTCTTGGGGCCCAACTGCCTTTTACTTTTAGCCTGCAGCCGATTCACCTCGGTTGTCTAACGACTGGAAATGGCGCGGAACTCTCGGGAGTATCGGTCGGCCATATCCATCGACATAGCTGTCTGACAAGCTAAGTCAGAAGCCAAGTTAGGGGTTGCCAACAATTTACTTCTGATACGTTCATTATTCAACCCACAAACAAAGCGGTCACGCAAAGCTCGGTCCTGAAAGTTTCTGAAATGACAGTGAATGGATAGCTTTTTTTAAAGCTACAATGTACTCACTGATACCCTCGTCATTTAATTGATCACGTGTTCCAAAACGATAACTTTCAGCAATTTCCAGGGGCTCAGGACTGTAGTGCTGTTCTAACTTGGTTAGGATCTCCTTCAGTGGCGTGTCCTTCGGCTTGGCGGGAACAAGTACATTTTTCAGGGTTTTATACACCTCGGGGCCTGCTTCAGTCAAAAAAATAGCCCGTTTCATTTCCCGTTTACGATTTACATCATCGGGGACTTCGACGATACTATTCGCGGTGAAAAATATTTCTAGCTGCTCCACATGCGCTCCGAAAGTCTCTCGGTCAGGATGGAACTCACCCAAGCGCCCTATTATTCCCATAGGCATGGCCATCTGGACTCTGGCAACGTCGACAGTTCAGCCACATGTGCTCGAATTTTACTGCCTCGGATTTTTAAGTTTTTCTGCAAAATGAAGAACCTCTAACGGTCTCTCCGTCGGTTGGCAGGATTATTTTCCAACAAAAGTTTCAGCTAGGGAATCCGCAACCGCATCCTCATCGCCAATTCTGTGATATCTTGGGACACAGCATATATATATATAACAGCAGAACCTGGCTTCCGGTAAGAACTGTACTGCACATGGCTTTATTATTATATACATCAGTAGTCCACCAGGTGGCTCTATTACAATGACATACCTGTGATACAATTGAGGAGTTCTAATAAGATCACAATTTCAAGAGAGAACCCCAAAAGTTGTCAGCTTTTACATCACATGGCAATGTGAAGAAAAATATGACAACAGTTGTGAAAGACCTCAACTATTTCACAAATTATGGTAGAAAAGGCCAGTGATACATGACAAATATTTCACTGTGTGATACTGGAAACTTATAGGGGGGAAAATTCAGTATCGCCCCATTTGGGGCGCCGTTATCGGCCGTGCGCAAAGTTTAGCGCCTGGTGCTAATATCGCCTCCAACAGCAAACTTGGCTTTTATCGCCCCTGGAGGTGATTGGAGCGCTCAATCAGGTGCTTCACACCTGTCTTAAGGCGCAAAGGCTGCGGAGCGAGGCGCTACCTCAGAGTGCTGGCGAAGCAAGGATGGGCAAATCAAAATAAACCTGCAAAGTGCTGCTCAGTACCCAAAACACCTTCACACAGCATTGAATCTCTCCAGAAGTCTCTCTCTCTCTCTCAGACTGCGTGGTGCAAAAATGTCACCGACAAAAAAAGGCAGGAAGCGGTCGCCTTTAAATAGCGCTCCCCCAGTCCCTTCCTGACTGCAAAACGCTCCCCTCTACCTGTCATTGCTAGCGGCAGGCGGTAAGGCAGGGGGCGCTATTCAATATCCGGTCTGGGGCGTTAACGGGGCGTTGTGCACTCAACTGACGTCACGATCTGCCGGCGCAGGAGATCGTGGCGGCAGTGTTTAGCACCGCCACAAAATGTTTAGTTAATTTCGCGAGCGGCACAAACATCGCTGCGCCCGGCCTCGAGTTGCTTTGCGCCCCAATTGGCGCCCTCTTAAGGCGCTAACGGGAGGTGCAATCAACTGAATTTTCCCCCCATAAATCTTTATCTCACACTGACATGAGACTGTTTAATAAAGTCATGCAACTTCTTAATCTAATGTCATTTGGAAATGTTAAACTGGAATGGCAGTAGGATGATGGTGGACCAGTGCTCTGATAGATTGGGCCACGGGAATGGATGGGTGTTGAGTCATACCAACAATTCCCAACACAATGGCCCGGAATTTGCGATCAGCGTTGAAGTGCTGGCGCTCACCACTGACCTCAAAGAAAGCTGCCACAAAGACCTAGCGATCTCAGTGGGGTGAATTTCAGCTCTCCCGACGTTATTTTGAGTCTGGCACCAAATCAAGCAAATCCCCACCGTTCCGCAACAGTGATGTCATCAAGCTGGCTAAGCAGCCAATCACATTGAAGAATTCTCACAGACAGCAAACCAGGAAGTAAAATGCACAGATTATAATTTACTTTTTATAAATTTTACAGAGCAAAATGAAGATTGGGACATACACATAGGATTAAAGTAAGAGCTGAAATATCGTAAACAATTTAAAAAAAAATTATTATATTAAAAGCCATGTGATTCTTAATATATTAATGGAGAAATTTGACATTCCACAAATTTAAAATTAGCTTTTCAGGGTCAGAATGGTTGTTCAGCAGTCAATACGCCATTTAAAACCCAGTTATGCCTCTTTGAAAAAGGCTTAATTTTTTCAGGGAATTTAACAGCGATATTCGAGCGTTATAGGGGAAGGTTTAGTCAGGAGCTACAATTCAGTCTGTTTTGAATTGATTGTCGGCTCCGAGGAGTTCCACAGCGCCACCTGTGGAGGAGCCCGGGAATGACTGACCGCAACTTCTGGATTTCCGCGTTGATCTGCGCACGGGTTGACTCCAGAAGTTGCTGTCACTTTCAGGGGAGTAATGATGAAAAAGTTAAGCCGGCAGTTTTGCCGTCATTACCACCGCAAAATCTGGGCCAATGAGTTACCAATCAAAGGAATCAAATTGGAACTGAGCTACTAGCAGTTCTCCTGAAAGTGGGATCGAGAATGCCATTGTTAAAGTTTGAGCAATATAAGGAATTATCAGAGAATGGTCACTTACAGTTGGATCTCAGCAACGAGGCAAAAATGCAAGAAAGATTGCTGATCTCCTAATTTATTTCATATTGCTTTTATCTACATGAAATACATAAATAATCAACCAAGTTACATCAGAATAGGAAGAAAAAAAGACTTACATTTCTATAGCGCCTTTCACGACCACCGAATGTCTCAAAGCACTTTACAGTCAATAAAGTACTTTTTGAAGTGGAGTCACTGTTGTAATGTGGGAAACACGGCAGCCAATTTGCACACAGCAAGCTCCCACAAACAGCAATGTGATAATGACCAGATAATCTGTTTTTGTTATGTTGGTTGAGGGATAAATATTGGCCCCAGGACACCGGGGATAACTCCCCTGCTCTTCTTCAAAATAGTACCATGGGATCTACGTCCACCTTGAGAGAGCAGGCGGGGCCTCGGTTTAACATCTCATCTGAAAGACGGCACCTCCGACAGTGCAGCACTCCCTCAGCACTGCACTGGGAGCGTCAGTCTAGCTTTATGTGCTCAAGTCCCAAAGTGGGGACTTGAGTAAACAGGTTAACGTCAGTATTATCTGAACGGCAATAGATTGGGAAAAGGGGGAGTGCAACAAGACCTGGGTGTCCTTGTGCACCAGTCGCTGAAGGTAAGCATGCAGGTGCAGCAGGCAGTTAAGAAGGCAAATGGTATGTTGGCCTACAGAGCGAGAGGATTCGAGTACAGGAGTGAGGATGTCTTGCTGCAGTTGTACAGGGCCTTGGTGAGACCACACCTTGAGTATTGTGTGCAGTTTTGGTCGCCTTATCTGAGGAAGGATGTTCTTGCCATGGAGGGAGTGCAGCGAAGATTCACCAGACTGATATCTGGGATGGCAGGAATGACGTATGAAGAGAGGTTGGGTCGATTAGGCTTATATTCGCTAGAGTTTAGAAGAATGAGAGGGGATCACATTGAAACTTATAAAATTTTAACAGGACTAGACAGGCTAGATGCAGGAAGGATGTTCCCGATGGCGGGGGAGTCCAGAACGAGGGGTCACAGTCTAAGGATAAGGAGTAAGCCATTTAGGACTGAGATGAGGAGGAATTTCTTCACCCAGAGAGTGGTGAACCTGTGGAATTCTCTACCACAGAAGGCAGTTGAGGCCAATTCATTAAATATATTCAAGAAGGAGTTGGATATATTTCTTAAGGTTAAGGGGATCAAGGGATATGGGGAGAAGGCAGGGACAAGGTACTGAATTTGGATGATCAGCCATGATCTCATTAAATGGCGAAGCAGGCTCGAGGGGCCGAATGGCCTACTCCTGCTCCTATCTTCTATGTTTCTATGTTAAAATAGTACAAACAGGAATTGATGTGAATGGGTTAATGGGTTTGCTTTAAACAAATCACAGAAGGAATTATGCTCACAGCTATCTGTGGGGCAGCGATGAGGGGTGGCGTGACCCTGGTAAAATGACACAATGAGCCTACCTGCCAGGACATTCTTACACGGCGGGAGGATCTGGCAACCTGAGAAAATCAGGGAAAAAACAATCGGGTGTTCTCACAGAAGGAAATCCACCCTAAAAAATAAACCAGTAGCAATGGGAACTGTGGGCCACAATGAGGGAAGATTTCCTCCCAGCATTCTATCGAACCAAATCATAAACCCCCTTGATAAAGAACAGGGTTTCTGATTTTTGTTACACATAGCACACAGAGGACCTCATCCCCTTGATACGTCCAACTTGTGATTCAGACCTCCGAAGCAACCTCGCGAAAATAGTCACTTGTGGTTCAAGAGCTCTTTCTCCTCTGCGGGATAAACTGCCTCTCCGACTATTCCCCCACTGCACCTCCTCTGATCTTAAGAGCTATGTGTCTGTCTGTCCGGGGCAATCTCAGAAGAGCTCCAGTCTATTTTTGTTTCCCGCCGCACGGCAGGGCTACACCGAAATGATAGCCCAGATGCGAATGATATCTGACAGCGTATTACTGGCGTGTCAGTGCCCGAGCAGCTTCCCTTGGAATGAGTCAATTTATTTTTATTTTCATTAATTTTAATGGGAAAATGGGCTTAGCAAACTGGGTAATACGTGTAATTTACACCTTATCTTGACTAAAGTAGACATAACAGCTTGAGTGTTAAGCTCCAGAAATCTATTTGAATCGTTTCAGTGGATGCTAAACCTTTCTCTGACTCCAAATCCTTAATAACCTTGTCAGTGAAACAGTTTATCAGTATTCCGCAGCAAGCCTTTGAACTGTTACCAGCCAGCCTTCAGCCAGCTAAAAAACTGTAATTGTCTGTTAATAAGACAACATGTTGTAGCTGCTTTAGATGGGATGAAGTTTTAGTTTACATGTTACAATTTATTTTCGAAAAGCCTGCATAGTTCCAATTTCCTCCTGAGGTTGGTGCGCGTTAGTCCTTGGGGAATATTGAAGGAAGCCTATTTACTCTGGGAAACTTTATTCCGAAGTAAATATGCTTTACCTCTTCAGTCTAAATGCTGTTAATAAAAAAAAAAATCAACATTTCTGTAAATGGTAATGTAATGTTTTGCCTCAATAGTAGCAGTTACTGCATTTCAAATGTGACTAATCGTGTGAAGCACTCCTTCATCCGCTGCTGAAACCCTTATCCATGCCTTTGTTACCTCCAGACTTGACTATTCCAATGCACTCCTGGCTGGTCTCCCACATTCCAGCCTACGTAAATTTGAGGTCATCCAAAACTCGGCTGCCAGTGTCCTAACTCGCACCAAGTCCCATTTGCCCATCACCCCTCTGCTCATAGAGTCATAGAGTTATACAGCACAGAAAGAGGCTCTTCGGCCCATCGTGTTCTCGCCGGCCATCAAGCCCTGTCTATTCTAATCCCATTTTCCAGCACTTGGTCCGTAGCCTTGTATGCTATGGCGTTTCAAGTGCTCATCTAAATGCTTCTTGAATGTTGTGAGGGCTCCTGCCTCTACCACCCTTTCAGGCAGTGAGTTCCGGATTCCAACCACCCTCTGGGTGAAAAAGTTTTTCCTCAAATCCCCTCTAAACCTCCTGCCCCTTACCTTGAAACTATGCCCCTCTGTTATTGACCCCTCTACTAAGGGGAAACGTTCCTTTCCATCTACCCTATCTATGCCCCTCATAATTTTGCACACCTCAATCAGGTCCCCCCTCAGCCTTCTCTGCTCTAAGGAAAACAACTCCAGCCTGTCCAGTCTCTCTTCATAGCTGAAGCGCTCCAGCCCAGGTAACGTCCTGGTGAATCTCCTCTGCACCCTCTCCAATGCAATCACATCCTTCCTATAGTGTGGCGACCAGAACTGCACACAGTATTCCAGCTGTGTTTTGTACAGCTCCATCATAACCTCCCTGCTCTTATATTCTATGCCTCAGCTAATGAAGGCAAGTATCCCATATGCCTTTTTAACCACCTTATCTACCTGTCCTGCTGCCTTCAGGGATCTATGTACATGCACACCAAGGTCCCTCTGATCCTCTGTCCTTCCTAGGGCCCTACCATTCATTGTGTATTCCCGTGCCTTGTTAGTCCTCCCAAAATGCATCACCTCACACTTTTCAGGGTTAAATTCCATTTGCCACTGTTCTGCCCATCTGACCAACCCGCCTATATCGTCCTGTAGCCTGAGGCTTCCCTCCTCGCTATTTACCACCCCACCAAATTTCGTGTCATCTGCAAACTTACTGATCATACCTCTTGCATTCATATCTAAATCATTAATGTACACTACAAACAGCAAAGGACCCAGCACCGATCCCTGCGGTACACCACTGGACACAGGCTTCCAGTCACAAAAACAACCTTCGACCATCACCCTCTGCCTCCTGTCACTAAGCCAATTTTGGATCCAATGTGCCAAGTTGCCCTGGATCCCATGGGCTCTTACCTTCTTGACCAGTCTCCCATGCGGGACTTTGTCAAAAACCTTACTGAAGTCCATGTAGGCCACACCAACTGCACTACCCTCATCCACACACCTAGTCACCCCCTCGAAAAATTCAATCAAAGTGGTCAGACATGATAAGCTGACTATCCTTGATTAATCCTTGCCTCTCCTAGTGGAGACTAATTCTGTCCCTCAGAATTTTTTCCAATAATTTCCCTACCACTTCTTCTTCTTCTTCTTAGGCAGTCCCTTGGAACCGAGGATGACTTGCTTCCACATTAAAAATGAGTTCTCAGGTGACTGATGAGTCCAATGTGGGACCTACAGTCTCTGTCACAGGTGAGGCAGACGGTGGTCGAAGGGGCGGGTGGGTGGTGTGCTTGGGTTGACATGCGCTTCTTGCGCTGCCTGCGCTTGGCTTCCGCTAGCTCCCGGCGAAGAGACTCAAGGTGTTCGGCGCCTTCCCGGATGCTTCTCCTCTACTTTGTGCGGTCTTGGGCCAGGGATTCCCAGGTGTCGATGGGGATGTTACACTTTTTCAAGGAGGCTTTAAGGCACTGATGTTAGGCTCACTGGCCTGTAATTCCCTGGTTTATCCCTACTACCCTTCATGAATAATGGTACTACGTTAGCTGTTTTCCAGTCCTCTGGCACCTCCCCTGTGGCCAGAGAGGTTCTGAAAATTTGTGTCAGAGCCCCTGCAATCTCCTCCCTTGCCTCACACAGCAGCCTGGGATACATCTCGTCTGGGCCTGGTGATTTATCCACTTTTAAGCCCGCTAAAACCGCTAGTGCCTCCTCCCTCTCGCTGACCTACATTGGCTCCTGGTTAAGCAACGCCTTGATTTCAAAATTCACATCCTTGTTTTCAAATCTCTCCATGGCCTCGCCCCTCCCTATCTCTGTCATCTCCTCCAGCCCCGCAACACCCCGGAGATATCTGCGCTCTTCTAATTCTGCCCTCTTAAGCATCCCTGATTATAATCACTCAACCTTTGGTGGCCGTGCCTTCTGTTGCCTAGGCCCTAAGCTTTGGAATTCCCTGCTTAAACCTGTCCGCCTCGCTACCTCTCTTTCCTCCTTTAAGACGCTCCTTAAAACCTACCTCTTTGACCAAGCTTTTGGTCACCTGCCCTAATCTCTCCTTATGTGGCTTGGTGTCAAATTTTTTGTCTTATAATTCTCCTGTGCAGCGCCTCGGGACGTTTTACTACATTAAAGGTGCTATATAAATACAAGTTGTTGTTGTTGTTATGTTTCAGCATGTTAAGAAGCTATATATCATTAAACTATTTATATTATTATAAAATTAGCTGAAGAGGGACTGAACGGTGCAGTGGGTGAGAACTTTGTCGTTGATGGAAAGGCCTTACGTGAACGAAACATGGGGGGGGCCGGGAAATTCAATTGCGCCGTGGCCATTTTACAATTGCGCCGTGACCATTTTACAATTGCGCCGTGGCCATTTTACAATTGCACTGTGGCCACGGCGCAATTGTAAAATGGCCGCCCGAGCATCCATTACGATGGGTGGCATGCGGGCAATCATCCTGCACCGGAAATGCGCCACCCACCATCTTGGTGAAGGCTCCTGCACAGCTGTCCCGGGGCCTGTGCCTGAAACAGTCATTAGGCCATTTTTTACATGCAAATAGGGGATGGCTGCCTCCTCAGAAAGGTAAGTTTAATTTTTGTTTTTTACTGTATTGTTTTGCCTCCCGGCTCCACGTTAAATTTGCCGGCCACCGCCGGCCATCCGCTCGTGCCAATCCCAGTTGCCTCCCCCCGTGCCCACCTCCCGGACTTCAGCTGGCATTCGAGCCCGATGATCTTGCTGCCTCCCAGTCCACTCACTTCACCCACCATCCATGTCCTACGTTAGGACCGGATGTTACACCCTTGTTCCAAAAAAAAGGGTGTAAGGATAAACCCAGCAACTACAGGCCAGTCAGTTTAACCTCGGTAGTGGGGAAGCTTTTGGGAAACGATAATCCGGGACAAAATTAACTGTCACTTGGACAAGTGTGGATTAATTAAGGAAAGCCAGCACGGATTTGTTAAAGGCAAATCGTGTTTAACGAACTTGATTTGAGTTTTTTGATGAAGTTACAGAGAGGGCTGATGAGGGCAATGCGGTTGATGTGGTGTACATGGACTTCCAAAAGGCGTTTGATAAAGTGCCACATAATAGGCTTGTCAGCAAAGTTGAAACCCATGGAATAAAAGGGACAGTGGCAGCATGGATATGAAATTGGCTAAGTGACAGGAAACAGAGAGTAATGGTGAACGGTTGTTTATCAGACTGGAGGAAGGTACACAGTGGTGTTCCCCAGGAGTCGGTACTAAGACCACTGCTTTTCTTGATATATATTAATGACTTGGATTTGAGTGTACAGGGCACTATCTCAAAATTTGCAGATGACAAAAAACTTGGAAGTATAGTGAACAGTGAGGAGGACACGGTGGCATAGTGGTTAGCACTGTTGCCTCACAGTGCCAGGGACCCGGGTTCGAATCCGGCCTCGGGTGACTGTCTGTGTGGAGTTTGCACATTCTCCCCGTGTTTGCGTGGGTTTCCTCCGGGTGCTCCGGTTTCCTCCCACAGTCCAAAGATGTGCGGGTTAGGTTGATTGGCTATGATAAATTGACCCTTAGTGTAAGGGGGATTAAATGCGTGGGGTTACGGGGATAGGGTGGGATATGTGTTGGTGTAGGGGTTACGGGGATCGGGTGGGATATGTGTCGGTGCAGGCTCGATGGGCCGAAATGGCCTCTATCTGCACTGTGGGGTTTCTGTGATTCTGTGTGACAGTGACAGACTCCAAGAGGATAGAGACAGGCTGGTGGAACGGGCGGACACGTGACAGATGAAATTTAAGAAAAGTGCGAAGTGATACATTTTGGTAGGAAGAATGATATAAACTACGGGTACAATCCTAAAGTGGGTGCATGAACAGAGAGATCTGGGGGTATATGTGCACAAATCATTGAAAGTGACAGGGCAGGTTGAGAAAGCGATTAAGAAAGCCTACAGGATCCTGGGCTTCATAAATAGAGGTATAGAGTACAAAAGCAAGGAAGTTATGATGAACCTTTATAAAACACTGGTTCGGCCTCAACTGGAGTATTGTGTCCAATTCTGGGCATCGCACTTTAGGAAGGATGTGAAGGCCTTAGCAAGGGTGTAGAAAAGATTTACGAGAATGATTCCAGGGATGAGGGACTTCAGTTACGTGGATAGACTGGAGAAGCTGGGATTGCTCTCCTTAGAGCAGAGAAGGTTGAGAGGAGATTTGATAGAGGTGTTCAAAATCATGAGGGGTCTAGACAGAGTCGATAGAGAGAAACTGTTCCCATTGGCGGAAGGGTCGAGAACCAGAGGACACAGATTTAAGGTGATTGGCAGAAGAACCAAAGACAACATGAGGGAAAACATTTTTACGCAGCGAGTGTTTAGGATCTGGAATGCACTGCCTGAGAGGGAGGTGGAGGCAGATTCACTCGTGGCTTTCAAAAGGGAATTGGATAAGTACCTGAGGGAAACAAATTTGCAGGGCTACGGGGAAAGGGCGGGGGTGTGGGGCTAGCTGAGGTGTTCTCACAGAGAGCCGGCATGGGCTCAACGGGCTGAACAGCCTCCTTCTGTGCTGTAACCAGTCTATGATTCTAGATGTGACCATTTTTATCTCTATCCTACCCCAAGCCAATGGCACGGTCCCCGGCAGTCAGGTAAGTGGTTAGGAGATGTGTCGGGAATGCATCACGGACGGGCGAGGGGGGAAGGGAAGGCCAGGACGGGAAGGCCTGAGGTTTCTCCGAGCCCACAAGGGAACCCCCAAAAAAACAAGGTTCTCAGCTTTCTGGGCCTCTTCCGGCCCTGCTCCTCTTTGTCACTAGGTAGACCTGGCGGGGAAGGCACAATGGCTCCCCAGCACGGGCCTGCGAGTAAAATTGCAGTTTGGCCTTGATCATGTCATTGGAGCCCATTCTGCATATTTAATGCAGAATCCTGCTGCCTTATGGGCAGGGATACAATTGGGTTTGACGTACTGTACTAGATGGCAGTCTTATTCAATAGGTTGACTGCTCTAACGAGCTATTCCTGAAATTAAGTTCGGCTTATAATGTTATCCTTTGATTGTTCTATCATTGTTTCGCCCCATATGCTTCTCTGCATTTAACATTATTCTAATCATGCTCTATTTTCCAGTGAGAACAGACATAGCTTCCTTAGCTCTGGAATCCTCTTTGTTGCCCTTCTATGAATCTTTTTTTCCCTGGTTAAATTTCTCTCCCCCCCTTTCTCTCCTGAAGACTCTAGCTCCTTGGGGTAGGACATTTAGGACTGAGGTGAGGAGAAATTTCTTCACTCAGTGGGTGTGGAGGCCCAGTCACTGAATATATTTAAGAAGGAGATAGATAGATTTCTAGACACAAAATGCATCAAGGAGTATGGGGAGAGAGCGGGAATATGGTATTGAGATAAAGGATCAGCCATGATCATATTGAATGGCGGAGCAGGCTCGAAGGGCCGAATGGCCGACTCCTGCTCCTATGTTTCTATGTTTCTGTGGTAAAACCACCAATGAACTCCTGTACAAATGAATAACTGTCTTTAAAGCAATGTTACAGCACCTATGTCCGCTTGCTGAGTGTAAACAAGCTTTCTGTAAAAACCCTGAAACAACACGATGACGCCATCATGTTGGTCACGTGGTGCCCCGAGTGGCGGGAAACGTGATGACGTCATGACGTCAGAGGTGGGAGGTTCTGGGTTCAGACCTCGTGGAACTAGTTACTGTGTAGACCTGTTTGCTGTTGCTCCTGCATGTTTTTGTTTTGTTCACCAGTTTAATTAAATGCGGTTAATTTACTGAACTGCCTCGACCTCAGTGATTTAGAAAGGAATCCGTTGATTCCTACATTTCTATATTTCTCTGTAATCTCCTCCAGCCCTACAATGCCCCCTACCCCTGGACTCTCCTTTCTTCTGACTGACTATGATCTCTTGTGCACTCCCAGCTCCCTTTGCCCCCTTCTCCCATTGGCAGCCATGCTCCCTAAGCCCCTCAGCCTCTCTGTTTCCCTCTCTTCCTTTAAGGCCTTCCTTATAGACTACCGGCTGAAAATTCAGTAGCCTTAGCGCCTCATTTGAGGCGCTAGAGGGCCTTGCGCCGGAGTTATGGCCAGTAGTGAAATTCCCTGGGGCCCTAAATCGGCGTTGCTCCGGTAGCGCTGCGCCGGCACCGATGACGTCATCGGTGTGCGCAGCGTCCCGGTTGCCGTGGTAACCCGCCCGAACTCCGAAATTGAGTTGCGGCCGCCTCGCCCGTGGCAGCCGCAACCAGCGTTTTGTCAGAGGTGCCTTACTGCAGTTAGCGCCGGCGCATTAAAGGCCCCGCGGCGGCCGGCCGCTTTCCCGCCGGCCGCCTGCCCGCAGCTCCCTCCCCGGACTTCTCTCGCCCCCCCCCGGAACAGATGCAAGCCCGGCACTTGTCCGAGGTGCCGGGCTCATTTTTAAGCAGATTTGCGCGGGCCGCGGCCGGGTGCAGGCAGCTCCTCCTTAACAGAAGGAGGAGGCCTGCACTTCCCCAGCCTGCCGCACCGCATCGGGTGCCGCAGCGCCGGAATTGCGGCGCGAAACGGCAGTTAGCGCCCTTTTCCAGGCGCTAAGACCCTTCAGTAGCGCCGGCAGCCGTTTGGGCGCGGCGCCACTGAATTTTTGGCGCGCGCAGGGGACTTAGCGCCGGCACTAATTTCCGGCGCTAAAGCCCTGGCTAAGCCAAAACCCAATTTCTAGGCCGTACCTCTTTGACCAAGCTTTTGGTCAGCCCCTCTACTGCCTCCTTCTTTGCCTCAGGGTCTATTTTTTTGATTATGCATCTGCAAAGCAACTTAAGGCATTTTTCTACATTAAAGGCTACATATAAATGCATGTGGCTGTTGTCTCCTCTTGCAGGTGTACAGTTCATTGGTTGCATCAGAGATATTAGTTAGAATTCTGGTGGGTGACCCCTTTGCACCAGTCCCAGCTCCATTTTTGATGCCAAGTTGCAAGGGGGTGAATGCACCAACTGCTCATCCCCACAGGGAATCCCAATGCAAAGTTAAACAAGGCGGAAACCCAATTTAACCAGGATCTAGCAGAGCAGGGGAGTTCACCTCAGTGGCCTGGCCAATATTTATCCCTCAACCAACATCACCGAAAACAGATTATCTGGTCATTTGGAAGATAGGAGCGGGAGTAGGCCATTCGGCCCCTCGAGCCTGTTCCGCCATTTAATGAGATCATTGCTGATCATCCAAATTCAGTACCCTGTCCCTGCTTTCTCCCCATATCCCTTGATCCCTTTAGCCTTAAGAAATATATCTGACTCCTTCTTGAACATATTTTAATAAGTTGGCCTCAACTGCCTTCTGTGGTAGAGAATTCCACAGGTTCACCACTCTCTGGGTAAAGAAATTCCTCCTCATCTCAGTCCTAAATGGCTTACCCCTTATCCTTAGACTGTGACCCCTGGTTCTGGACTCCCCCGCCACCGGGAACATCCTTCCTGCATCTAGTCTGCCTAGTCCTGTTAGAATTTTATAAGTTTCAATGAGATCCCCTCTCATTCTTCTAAACTCTAGCGAATTTCTCACATTACTGTTGGTGGGTCCTTGCTGTGCGCAAATTGGCTGCCGCGTTTCCCACATTACAACAATGACTACACCTCAAAAGTACTTCATTGGCTTTCAAACATCCTGAGGTCTTTCTTTATTATCTCCATAGATGTCCCCAAAACTGCACATCCTGCCTGACATATTCTCGAATGGCTGCAAGAACTACTGATACTGAGCTCATAAACTGCAGTGATAGGCAGGCCCTGTGAGGTTCAAGTCACTGGTCTCGGAACAGGAGGTTGTGCCTCCTCCAATTCCACTCGCCCCCTTGCTGCTCCTCACTTGTGCTTTGCACTTCACCCAGGGCAGCACCCCCCCCACCCTTGCGACTCACTAACCGACCCCTGTGGCGTGTTTGTATCAGTGTCGGCGCTTGCCACTGTAAGAGTGGGTGGCGATGGGTGCCACGAGGTGCGAGGGTGAGTCTGCACTGTGGGCTCTGATGATGGCAGTAAATCAGCCTCTGGAACAAACATTATGTAGCAAAACATTCAACTGTGTTACGTCGCACTGCTGTTGTGCGCGCCTGTGTTTGAAGGAGTGAATGAGTGAGTGAGCAAAGAGCAAAAAAAAAATGCCAGCTTGGAATGCTAGAACTCCTGACATAACCGCACTGTGGGAATAACTTCACCACATGGACTACCACAGTTCAAGAAGAAGGCCCACCGTCACCTTCTCAAGGGCAACTAGTGCCAGCCTTGCCAGGGATGCCCGCGTACCGAAGAATGATTTTTTTTCTCCAAAATGTAACAGTCAAAATGTTCTTCTACGGAGGTTACCCCATAAAGACTATTTCAGCCAAAGGAACACTAATTCTGAATCAAGCATACTGGGCGGTTTCGGCCATCACTCCCAACAAGTCCATCTCTGTTTGATTGATCTCAAGCCCATCTTCTCACCATATCCTTCAATTCCATCTCTCAGACTGCACACAATGTTACAGTTCTGCTTGCCGTCTCCTGTGGTCAAATGTTGCAGCAACGGTATTACACTAAAACTGAGTTAAATTGGGCCCGATTTTGTGGATTGTGTGGGAAATGGTCGGATTCCCCCGAATGTGGGGTTCTGACACACAAAAAAATATGTCAGCCAGCTGCATGCAATTTTCCCTCAAGTGGCCAATTAATTCCCAGCATGTGGGCAGCCTTGCTAATTGTCCATTTCTAGTCAGGAAGCCCCACAGTATGATGTCATCATTCGTGGTGCTTTCAAGGTCCACAGCAAGCATTGCTTCCTCTGTTGGTTTCCAAACGAACCATACAGGATGGCAGAGGAGCCTGCAGCAGCTGTGGCCAGTGCCAGACCCCGAGCTGCCTCCAAATTCGATGAAGCTTCACTGCAGGCATTATTGGATGGGGTTAGGGCCCACAGGGAGGTCCTCTTCCCTAGGTCAGGCAGGAAGAGGCCTCCCACTGAGACCAAGGCTGCATGGATGCAGGTGTCAACAGATGTCAACTCGAATGTGCATGTCACCTTGGCATCACATCTCTAACTACTTCCTCTACTCCCCCACAGGACCATCCAGAGCCCCCGTCCCCACTGTGGAGGAGGAAGAGGCTGTGCAGCCAGACTCCTCAGAGGAAGCTCCAACCTCTGAGGGTGCAGCGTCAGCAGAAGTAAGCGCACCCAGCACCAGCGCAGACACTCACACCTCAGGGAGACCTTCGGGACATACAGTAGTGTTGTCACCTGGTGCTTCACAGCTCACAAGTGAGCTTCAGCAGATTCTGGAGACAGGGACAGCAGTGGAGAGTCCTCGCCGGAGGGCGCAGGACTCTGCCAGCTCAGCTCAGCTGTGCTGCATGTCGACCCTCTGCCTCTGGGTCCATCCGCAAGGGAAGAGGTGATGGATCTCCATGCACAGATGCAGGAGTCTCTGGCAGGTTTTGTCTCCAGGGTCGCTGCGAGTGCGGAGCGAATGGAGGAGTCCATAGCGACCATGAGCAGAGCCTCTGTGGAGTCATTGGCGCAGGAACGCATCACCATGGAAAGGTTGGCAACCTCCATGGAGGAGATAACTCGCCAGGGTATGGAAAACATGGTGAGTGCTCATAAGAGAATGACATTTCTTGAGGAGCGTTGGCCATTTATTGAACAGAGAAACCAGACCTTCATGGAAGTCCTTCTGAGTAGGACTGCCAGTGCAGATACGGGTCCCCATGGCCCCCTAAAGCGCAGCAAGGTGCTCTCAAGCCACTTCCAAGCGCTGGCCCCTTCTGGCCTGTGCAGCTTCAGGTGAGTGAGCAGCAGCCTGGTGCTCCTGGTGCTCATTCTGCTGTTCCTGGTTCTGCTGCTGCCGCCTCTGCTGCTGGAGATCCTCTAATGGCAAGAAGGGAAGGAAGAAAAGGCATCCCATGCTTCTGGTAGATGCCTCCGCTGAGGAAGCGCTGAGTGAGGGTGGCGAGAGGGGCTTCCCAGGAGATCACGTTGGAGAAGTGTGTGAGGCTCCAACCTTCCACAGCTGTGCCTAAGTCTTGAAGAAGTAGCCCCAAGCCTGCAGCAACAAGGTCCTTCACCAAACAAATGCTGTCCCTTTAAATCGCAGCTTTCCCGAATGACCTGCAGCTGAGAGCAAGCAAGCCGGCAAGCTTCACACCAGGTTTCATCAGCGGGGTTCCCCGCAGGCGTGTTTAATGTGGGGAACCCCTGAAAATCACAAGGGCACCCTAAAATCAGCTTAAACATGGTGATAATTGCTCATTACTGTTCCGACGGCTAGTCCCGCCAGCGGCGGGCGGGACTGAATCGGGTCGTGGAGAAACGGCTGTTCGAAAGTCAGACGGGGCGGGGAATCAGGCGGGGGGGGGGTCGCGACCTGCTTTTTTGGCGATTTTCGGCCCCCGGCCGCCTGGAAAACCGTCCGACGGCTGGCAGAAAATCGGGGCCAATGAGTCTGTAAGAAGTACTCATTTGGGTAGGGGACAGTTGGGTGAAGGTTGTTTTTGTTAAATTATGGTGTCTAGCACATGTGACCACAATTTCTATAGATTAGTTGGACAGACAGGGCTTCCAGCTGCACGGAACAGTTTTGCACTGTGAAGGCAGTTGGCATTTCTGCTGATAGAGGCTTACTTCACAGCTGCATTTTCTGTGCCACAGGCTAAACCAAAACAATATGTTAGTTAGGAATAACTAACAGAAGATTTCAGCCAAAAGAACTCCAATTCTGAATCAAGAACGCTGGACGTTTCAGGAAGAGCAAAAGGCCATTACTCCCAACAAGCCCACCTCTTTTTGATTGATCTCAAGCCCATCTTCTCACCATATCCTTCAATGACATCTCTCTCCAGAAACACATCTAACTGCCGCTTTTGGGAGGGGTTAAAATTGAGGCGTTATTTTCAATGCCATCTGTGGACTCCGTTCCCTCACCAGTAATTGCATCTCCATCCTGGCCAATCATTTAGACTGAACCACACTGTGCAAAACCTTGCTGTTCTGTTTGACCCAGGACTGAGGTTCACACCCCCACCCTATCCATCATGGGTGTAGGGGGGCATCTATTAACTGGTTTATGGTAACATACCTGGCCAGCAGCCTTTTTGCCTGCTGCACTGTAAACCAATTTTAACAGCGGTTCCGAATCGCTACCCTACCTTTCAGTTCTGACTGGAGGACTTACAATTAATGATATTAAAGCGGACAATTGGTTTGGATGTGAGAAAGTCAAAATTTATTAAACTAAAGAAACCATAATCAAATATAAACTATACCACACGAACACAGTAAATGCAGTAAAAGTGTATAACAGAAGGGGGGGTACAGACGGCGAAAACGAGGGATACAATGACTACAATGTTATTTAAACAATCTTAGTAATTCCCTTAAATCACCACCCCAAACTCCTTGCTAGGTTGTCTTGTTGAGGAGTCAGAACACCCTGCTCACCTGTGGTCCAGCGAAGTAAAAAGAGAGAGATAGCTTCTCAGTAGCTATCTTTATACCTGTGTGCTGCTGCCGTTCTGTCTGGAAAAATTCCCGCCTAAAGTTCCAGTACACAAACAAAAGGACTGTGATTGGTTGCTGAATTGCTTGTTTAAACATAGCCAGCCATAATAACCTGTCTCTGTGACCTCGGGTCAAGTGGGCAACTCCTGACCTCCCTGGTTTGATTGACAGGTCTTTCACACAGACACATTACAAGCTGCCTAGCTTCTTTTTGCCATGCTTTTTGCTGATGGCCATTTTAAAACCTCTGTGTTTGACCGGGCTCAAAAGCACAAATTTTAATCAAGATGTACTGTCTCAATGTGTGTAAATACTTCCACGAATTTCCTCGATTCCATTGTAGTCCAGTTAAGCCCAGCTCAGCAGTCTTTCGTGGTTCTGAGTATGCTTTAAAACATTGATCTGACCCAGAGGCAATTCAAAACACATAAATCTTCATCCACGATGTGAACCAATGTTTCTTTTATCTTCAGGGAAATTAGGGGAATTTTGCGAAACCCCTACATAGGACTGCCTGTTTCTGCCTGTGCAGTATTGCCCACTTCTGCTCTGTCCTCGGCTGCATAACCACCAAAATCCTTAATCACGCTTTTGCTACCTCTCGATTTGATTATTTCCAACGCCTCCTTTCTGACTTCTCATTCCCCACGAACTCCAACATTTCCAGAATGCAACTGCCCTTGCTGTCCTTACAGACCTACACAGGCTCCCTGTCCTCCAACCAGTTCTGGTCACCACACTTTAGCAAGGATGTGAAGGCCCTTGAGAGGATGCAGAGGAGATTTTACACAGGATTACATCGGATATACGGCACAGAAACAGGCCATTCAGCCCAACCAGTCCATGCCGGTGTTTATGCTCCACTCGAGCCTCCTCCCTTCTTTCCTCATCTAAATCTATCAGCATAACCCTCTATTCCCTTCTTCCTCATATGCTTGTCCAGCCTCCCCTTAAATGCATCCATACTATTCACTTCAACCACTCCCTGTGGTAGCGAGTTCCACATTCTCACCACTCTCTGGGTAAAGAAGTTCCTTCTGAATTCCCTATTGGATTTCTTGGTGACTATCTTGTATTGATGGCCTTTGGTTATGCTCTTCCCCACAAGTGGAAACATTCTCTCTGTATCCAGGGAGAAGCCAGGGAGTAAACAAGTGACCTAACATGACTAGGTGTCGTGCTTCATTGATTTGGTGGTCATCAAGGGTCATTAGGGCTGTGTGAGGTGATTAACACCAGAAGGGTCCAACTCATCAAACGAAGATTTACCAGGATGGTTCCGGGGATGGGGGATCTTAGCTGCAAGGACAGGTTGGAGAAGCTGGATTTGTTTTCATTAGAGCAAAGGAGGTTGACGGGTGATTTGATAGAGGTGTACAAGATTATGACGGGTTTGGATAGGCTAGATGGGGAAAGGCTGTTCCCACTAGTTGATTGTACAAGGACTAGGGGACACAGATTTAAGGTTTTGGGCAAGAGATACAGGGGGGACGTGAGGAAAAACTTTTTTACGCAGTGAGCGGTGAGGACCTGGAATTCGCTGCCGACGGAAGTGGTGGAAGCGGAGACACTCAATGTTTTCAAGGGGAGACTGGATAGGCACTTGAGGGAAATAAACTTGCAGGGCTACGGGGATAGAGCGGGGGAATGGGACTGACTGGATTGCTCTGCAGAGAGCCGGCATGGACTTGATGGGCTGAATGGCCTCCTTCTGTGCCGTTATGACTCTACGACTCTATGACTATGACTATATTAAACTTAAACTTAGTCTCTCGTCCTCATGTTCATGACCTTGCTACACCCTATCTCTCCAATCTCCTCAAGTTTGAAACCCCCTGCACCTTTCTGACTCTGGCCTTTTGTACATCCTTTGGATGTCAGCCTTGGCTCAATGGTAGAACTCTCACCGCTGAGATTTGAGCACATCATCTAGGCTGTCCCAAACTCCTCCATCACCATCCCTGGATATGTCCTGTCCCACCGGCAGGGCAGACTCACCAGGGGTGGCGACACAGTGGTATACAGTTGGGAAGAAGTGGTCCTGGGAGTCCTCAACATTGAGTCCGGACCCCATGAAGTCTCATGGCTTCAGGTCAAGCCTGGGCAAGGAAACCTCCTGCTGATTATCGCCTACCGCCCTCCCTCAGCTGATGAATCAGTATTCCGCCATGTTGAACACCACTTGGAAGAAGCACTGAGAGTAGCAAGGGCACAGAATGTACTCTGGGTGGGGGACTTCAATGTCCATCACCAAGAGTGGCTCGGTAGCACCACTACTGACCGAGCTGGCCGAGTACTGAAGGACATAACTGCCAGTCTGGGCCTGCGACAGGTTGGTGAGAGAACCAACACAAGGGAAAAACCTACTTGACCTCGTCCTCACCAATGTACCTGTCGCAGATTCATCTGTCCATGACCGCATTGGAAGCAGTGACCACCGCACAGTCATTGTGGAGACGAAGTCCCATCTTCACACTGAGGACACCCTCCATCGTGTTGTGTGGCACTACCACTGTGCTAAATGGGACAGATTCAGAACAGATCTAGCAGCTCAAAACTGGGCATCCATGAGGCACTGTGGGTCATCAACAGCAGCAGAATTCCACCACAATCTGTAACCTCATGGCCCGGCATTATGTAAGGAATTAGCACACACGCTAGTGGGGCTGGGGTTATTTGTCTCTGGCCAGTCAGAAGCCTCTGAGCTGCTCCAGGGACCCCCTTGCAGCTTTGAAGCGCTCCCCTATTCCTGAGTTCTGACCGCCGGACTTATTCGGTAGCGATGTAGACAGAAAACAACGTGACTCGTGGTTTGGGTGCAAAACAGACAAGTATTTAAAAGAAAGAAACAACTTAGAAAAATCGATATAGCTCTTATGCCTGGTACAACACTTTTGCTTAAACACAGTACACTTAGTGTCCACTAGAGGGCTCCCTGCCCAGTGCAACACTACCTTATTTTAAATACAGTACTTTAATATAGACTTTTAAAAAATAGCTACACAGCGTTCACCACAGCTCTACAGTTTGATGCAACACCCCTTTTAATACAGTTTTACATACAGTACTTTAAAACAGCTACTCCTTTTAAATAGTTTTAAATACTGAATTCAATGTTCACCATAGCACTTCTCTGCTAAGTGCAACACTGTCTTGATTAAATAGGGGAGGAGAAACGGACACAACGAAGGAAATCAACTAAAATCACAATTCTAACGAAATTCCCACTTTACTCCCACCCCTATACCTATTCTAAGTTGCCTTGTGGAAGGCCAGAAAAATATATGCTCACCACTGGAAATGCCTGCTCCGTGTCCTGTGAACTTAGATCTTCACTGCCCCGAAGTGAAAAATACCCCAGTGTTTTAAAAGTAAACTGCTGGTGTTTTGCTTCTACAGGCAGACTCCCACGCTGTAGAGGGACACGGAGGCGAGGCCAGAGAGAGAGCTTCTGAGAAGCTATCTTTTATACCCCCATTTGGGGCCCGCCCAGATCCGGATGTTTCTGGGCTAAAACAAAAGAGATCCAACTGCCCCATTGTCCAGTGATGGGTTTGAATGTGTTCTCCCATTCATTTAAATGGTTTCTCCTCAGTTTGGATGTGTCCACTTGATATACAAACAAATGCTAATAGCATTCAATTTCTTTGTAAACAAAGCATTGTCCTGTGGTCATCTGGAACCGCAATTGATTGACAGTCTTGAGTGCTTAGCAAACAAAGTTCCTTTGTTCATGCTGGCCATTTCAAGCACTTGATCTTAGAGTCAACATTTGTAGAACGTTCTGTAAACAGGCATCGATTGTCCTGCTGCAGGGCGGGGGAAACTCCCCTTTGATTGACAGATTTGACTGCCATTGAACCTTTCTTCACAGACACAGAAAGCTGTTTTCCATGTCCTTTGTCTTCTGCCATGCGGTCTGACGGCCATTTTTGATCCCTGAAATTTTTAAAGGCGTATCACCCAGGGATTCTTTACTCAAAAAAATTAATCTTCGGAGCTGTAAATTACTGCGAATTCTTACAATATCCCTCACTCTACTATTACCATCAAGCCAGGGGACCAACCCTGGTTCAATAAGGAGTGCAGAAGAGCATGCCAGGAGCAGCACCAGGCATACCTAAAAATGAGGTGCCAACCTGGGGAAGCTGCAGCACAGGTCTACATGCATGCTAAAAAGTGGAAGCAGCTTGCTATAGACAGAGCTAAGCGATCCCACAATCAACGGATCAGATCAAAGCTCTGCAGTCCTGCCAAATCCAGTCATGAATGGTGGTGGACCATTAAACAACTAATGGGAGGAGGAGGCTCCATGAATATTCCCATTCTCAACGATGGTGGAGCCCAGCACGTGAGTGCAAAAGACAAAGCTGAAGCGTTTGCAACCATCTTCAGCCAGAAGTGCCGAGTGAATGACCCATATCGGCCTCCTCCTGAGGTCTCCACCATCATAGAAGCCAATCTTCAGCCAATTCGATTCACTCCACGTGATATCACGAAACAGCTGAGTGCACTGGATACAGCAAAGGCTGTGGGTCCCGACAACATCCCAGCTGTCATGCTGAAGACTTGTGCTCCAGAACTAGCCACGCCTCTAGCCAAGCTGTTCCAGTACAGCTACAACACTGGCATCTATCCAACAATGTGGAAAACTGCCCAGGTATGTCCTGTCCACAAAAAGCAGGACTAATCCAATCTGTCCAATTACCGCCTTCTGTCAATCATCAGCAAAGTGATGGAAGGTGTCATCGACAGTGCTATCAAGCAGCACTTACTCACCAATAACCTGCTCACTGATGCCTAATTTGGGTTCCGCCAGGACCACTCGGCTCCAGATCTCATTGCAGCCTTGGTCCAAACATGGACAAAAGAACTGAATTCCAGAGGTGAGGTGAGAGTGACTGCCCTTGACATCAAGGCAGCATTTGACTGAGTGTGGCATCAAGGAGCCCTAGTAAACCTGAAGTCAATGGGAATCGGGGGAAAACTCTCCACTGGCTCGAATCATCCCTAGCACAAAGAAAGATGGTTGTGGTGGTTGGAGGTCAATCATCACAGCCCCAGGACATCGCTGCAGGAGTTCCTCAGGGCAGTATCCTAGGCCCAACTATCTTTAGCTGCTTCATCAATGACTTTCCCTCAATCATAAGGTCAGAAGTGGTGATGTTTGCTGATGACTGCACAGTGTTCAATGCCATTCGCAACTCCTCAGATAATGAAGCAGTCCATGCCCGCATGCTATAAGACCGGGATTACATTCAAGCTTGGGCTGATAAGTGGCAGGTAACATTCGTGCCACACAAGTGCTAGGCAATGACTATCTCCAACAAGCGAGAGTCTAACCACCACCCCTTGACATTCAATTACATTACCATCACCGAATCCTCCACCATCAATATCCTGGGGGTCACCATTGACCAGAAACTTAACTGGACCAGCCACATAAATACTGTGGCAACAAGAGCAGGTCAGAGTCTGGGTATTCTGCGGCGTGTGTCTCCCCAAAGCCTTTCCACCATCTATAAGGCACAAGTCAGGAGTGTGATGGAATACTCTCCACTTGCCTGGATGAGTGCAGCTCCAACTACACTCAAGATGCTCGACACCATCCAGGACAAAGCAGCCCGCTTGATCGACACCCCATCCACCACCTTAAACATTCACTCCCTCCACCACCGGCGTACCGTGGCTGCAGTGTGTACCATCTACATGATGCACTGCAGCAACTCGCCAAGGCTTCTTCGGCAGCACCTCCCAAACCCGCGACCCCTACCACCTAGAAGGGCAAGGGCAGCAGGCACATGTGAACACCACCACCTCCAAGTTCCTCTCCAAGTCACACACCATCCTGACTTGGAATTCTATCGCTGTTCCTTCATCGTCGCTGGGTCAAAATCCTGGAACTCCCTCCCTAACAGCACTGTGTGAGTACCTTCACCACACGGACTGCAGCGGTTCAAGAAGGCGGCTCAGCACCACCTTCTCAAGGGCATCTAGGGATGGGCAATAAATGCTGGCCTTGCCAGCGACGCCCACATCCCATGAACGAATAAACAAAAAAAAATGACATGTTAAACTGAGGTCCCGTCTGCCATCTCAGGTGTACATAAAAGATCCTGTGGCACTTTTCGAAGCAGTGCAGATGACATTTGTCCCTCACCCAACCGTCAGTGAAACAGATTACATGGTCATTTATCTCATTGCCGTTTATGGGACCTTGGAACAGTGATTACATTTCAAAGGAGCACTGCATTGACTAGGAAGCGCATTGGGATGTCCTGAGGCTGGGAAAGGCACTATATAAATGCAAAGTGTTTTTTTTTCTTCATGGGCCCAAGTAGCTGCTGCATTTCCCTACAGTACAACAGTGGCTGCAATTCAAAACAGTACTTCATTGCACGTGAAGTGCTTTGGGACATTCTAAGGTCATGAATTGCTCCATATAAATGTTCTTTATTTCTCCCGTTGCTTTACAATTGGAATTGTCATCCTGGAGTACTTATCAGTCTGCCTTCTGGAAGACAGGAGAATTGCATATGGAGCACGTGTGAGGGTATCAGTATCCACTAACGCACAATGACGGGTCTTATTGTCACGGGCCTGGATTGTCACTCAATACAGGGCAAGAAAGGTAAATCCCTCTGACACGAATCAGTCATTCATAAAAGAAAGACTTATGACATGATACTGAGCGGCCTGCGGGTGGCGCTGTGCAGGGAGAGTATAAATACTCGGGCACGGGCCCAGCTTGCGCAGGACATTCTTAACAGGAGCTAGTGAAGGACACAACTAGACCTCCATGTTGTAAAACAGTTGATTAAAGCTTTGTTTACCGCTTAGACCAAGTGCCTAGTAGTTTTCTTACATCACCCTCATTGTAGGGTCCACTTGTAAGAGTGTCTGATGATGCTGAACCCAAAAGAATATCTAGTCTAGACAAGAAAATTGGCTGAGGTGTCAAACAATAAGCCCCCATGAAATTATACACTGTCAATGCTATCAGGAATGGTGAGGAAAATATTGGCATGAAAAAATATCTGATGATCTATTATGACTACTAGCATCAGCGTTGCAATTAATTTGAATGTGGACAATCCAAAACTCCAGTGATCTAAATCCAACTATCAAATTGAAATCTGTCAAGTAAAGCCATCATGGGAGAAGCCAAGCTGGCCATGGACTCAGCTGTATGCCCTTTACCAAACACTCGAGTATACCACAGGGAATACCTTCCATTGTGTTTCCAGGGAGTCTAATACAGACCCTACAAAAGACTGCCAGAGAATCAAATGCACACCCTTTGCTTCTTCTTCTTATCGTGTCCACGGACAGTCTATACATAGCCCAGCCAGAACTGGACACATTTTTGCGCCTTGTTGTTGGATTCGGCAAGATCTGCAACAGTGCAGGGCTCCTCTAACGATGGGCATTGCAGGAGATGTTGCATAGTCTGTGCCTCAGTTCCACATTCACAAGTTGTCGGGCTGGTTGAATATCCCCATTTGCTTAGTGACACCTTTGAGCAACCTACACCGGTCCTAAGTCTGTTAAGGCACTTCCAGATTGCCCAGTTGCAATTAGCTCCTGGGGGAAGGCTTTCATCAGGTAAAATTTCCATCGCTGGGGGTTGTTCAAGACTGGCGAGCCGGTCTTTCCACAAGGCGATGCGGGCTTCAGATGAGGTTGATTGTAATAAACACTGTTCATGAAGCTCTTCCTTGACTTTAGGCGGCTGGGTGTAGGTGTATGACAATGCAGAGGGTGTCTCATCTGATGTTTGACGGAGTCGCTCTTTCTTGCTGGCTACCGTTCTTCTTATATCAGGGGGAGTGATACCCGCCAGGATATATTGCTAAAATGTACACTTCCCCCTCCATTGCCCCACTGAATTACATGCATTCCCATCATTGGACACTCGGGGAATCGTACAGATTCCCATCACCCCTCCCCAACCACCCCATCCCCCCTCAGTGAATCACATGTATTCCTATGACCAGACAACATAGGAGGAATAACTTGCATTCCTATTACTAGACTATCCCAGGAAATCAAATATGTAGGCTTCACCGTACCACAGGGGCTCAGATGTATTCCCATCACTGGACCATATAGTCCCTCTTCTAGACTACTGTGAAATCAACTAGATATTCTTCACTCGACTGCTACACAACTGGATGTGTAGAGACATCGCATAACTGTAAAAAACAGCTGGGGCTCAGTGGCTAGCACACTCGGTTGTGGGTTCACAGTCCCCACTCCAGGGACTTGAGCACATAAAGCTAGGCTGACACTCCCAGTGCAGTGCTGAGGGAGCGCTGCACTGTCGGAGGTGGCGTCTTTCGGATGAGACGTTAAACCGAGGTTCCGTCTGCTCTCTCAGGTGGATGTAAAAGATCCTGCGGCACTATTTCGAAGAAGAGTAGGGGAGTTATCCCCGGTGTCCTGGCCAATATTTATCCCTCAATCAACATAACAAAAAAAACAGATTATCTGGTCATTATCACATTGCTGTTTGTGGGAGCTTGCTGTGCGCAAATTGGCTGCCGCGTTTCCCACATTCCAACAGTGACTACACTCCAAAAGTACTTCATTGGCTGTAAAGCGCTTTGAGACGTCCGGTTGTCGTGAAAGGCGCTATAGAAATGCAAGTCTTTCTTTTGCTTTTTACATTTAATCACTACAGTTATGGAAAGATGATCACAGGTGAGGCAGAAACACAGAAACACTCCAGCCCTATCCTTGGATTCTATTGATATCGTCATCAGATTCTGTATCTACACAGCACCTTTTGCGTCCACAGGATATCCCAAAGTGTTTCACAGCCAATGAATTACTTTGGAAGGGTAACCTCTGCCAGTCTGCTCACAGCAAGGCCCCACACCTAGAAATCAGATAACGGCCAGTTAGCTGTGTTTGGTGGTATTGGTTGAAGGGTAAATGTTAGCTTTGACACCCGGAGAATTCCTGTGCTTCTCGTCAAACAATGCCATTGTATCCTTTCCTACCACCTGAACAGGACCCTCAGAAATATCAGTCTAGATGATGTGTCAAGTCCAGGCATGGGGTTTAGAACATAAGACGTAGGAGCAGGAGTCGGCCATTCGGCCCCTCGAGCCTGCTCCGCCATTCAATGCGATCATGGCTGATCTGATCTTGGCCTCAACTCCACTTTCCTGCCCACTCCCCATAACCCTCGACTCCCTTATCGTTCAAAAATCTGTCTATCTCCACCTTGAATATATTCAATGACCCAGCCTCCACAGCTCTCTGGGGAAGAGAATTCCAAAGATTCACGACCCTCTGAGAGAAGAAATTCCTCTTCAACTCCGTTTTAAATAGGCGACCCCTTATTTTTAAACTATGCCCCCTAGTTCTAGATTCCCCCACGAGGGGAAACATCCTCTCTGCATCTACCCTGTCAAACCCCTTCAGAATCTTATATGTTTCAATAAGATCCCCTCTCATTCTTCTAAACTCCAATGAGTATAGGCCCAACCTGCTCAACCTTTCTTCATAAGACAACCCCTTCATCTCCGGAATCAACCTCGTGAACCCACAACCTTCTGACTCAGAGGCAAGAGTGTTACCATTGAGCCAAACGGACACAAATACAACCCTTAAAATAACATTGCCCATAAATAGAAACACAAACAGCAAGTTGTGGCTCTGCACTTGCAATGTATCCAAATGGTCAAAACTGGGCCAACATTAATATTTTCTGGAGCGTTTGAATGTTGTCTCAATTCAGACCCACTCTGCATTTGGAATTTTCAGCTTGATGTTCATCTCCAGTTGGCAGGCTATCAAAGTCTTTGTCGCCTGGCTAAGATCATTGCCATTTGGGATCAGATTCACAATATTGGGCATTAACTGAACAGAAGCTCTGTTTGTTGGATCAAACCTACAAGAACCAAAAAAGAATGCTTTGAAGTTTCAGCCTCAACCCAACTCAAATTGAAAGTGTGTGATAATACTGGAACTTCTACCGCCGTGGCAAATATTTATCTGCAGATATCATTGCCACAAATCACAACCTAGTCTCCCGCGTCACTTGTGAAATATATAAAATTCTCAAATTGAAATAAATTATTTATTGTTTTTGTAGACATTTGACCAGATTAATCCAATATGCATTGTTCACACGTGGACCTAAGAGTGGATTTCTTTGGGGAGGGAATAATATTGAGGGCGACGCCAGGGCTTCCTCTTTGTATTAGGAAGTCTGCATCAACCATCTGGGCAGACAGGCGAGACCTCAGTTTTTGAAGGACAATCCCACCAATAGTGCACCGTGGTCGCAGTGTTAGGTATGAGCTTAGATTACGCCAGGTGGGAGCTGAAGCCCGAGCACCTGCTACTTCAGAGAGGAGGTACTGGAGTGATAATGGAACTGAGCACTAGAAACATAGAAACATAGAAAAATAGGAGCAGGAGTAGGCCATTCGGCCCCTCGAGCCTGCTCCGCCATTCAATATGATCACGGCTGATCCTCTGGGCTGGATTTTGATTGAGGAGGCGTGTAGGAGGCGGGATTACAACTTTCGGGGTTGTAGTCCCGCCTCCATCGAGTTCTAGCCAACGCACGCGATTTTCACTTGATTGACGTTGTTGAACCCGCCCAGTGGGCTCAGCAGGCTAATTAAGGGCCACCTGGCAACAGGTGACATCACATATTGACATTTAAGAACATAAGAACATAAGAACATAAGAAATAGGAGCAGGAGTAGGCCAATCGGCCCCTCGAGCCTGCTCCACCATTCAATAAGATCATGGCTGATCTGATCCTAACCTCAAATCTTCTATCACTGTGCATCCACCCAAACCCATGTGATCTCCCGGGAGAGGCAAAAAACCAGATAAAGACCCAATGGCCAATTTGGGAGAAAAAAATCTGGGAAATTCCTCTCCGACCCATCTAGGCGATCGAAATTCTTCCAGGAGATCACTCTGTCCCTATATTTTCTACAGTACTTACCTTCTGTAAAGGCTATCTCCACCCCAGCCAGGAACAGGAATAAAACCGTCTCCTGAAATCTAACACAGAATTAGAACACAGTAGGAGCAGAACCAGGCTACATGGCCCCTGGGCCCAGTCCACTACCCACAGGGCCATGACCATTCCGAACCTAGGCTCATGTCCAATTTCCTGCCCGCTCCCCGTAACCCTTAATTCCCTTTACTGCTAGGAAACTATCTATTTCTGTTTTAAATTTATTTAATGATGTAGCTTCCACAGCTTTCTGGGGCAGCAAATTCCACAAACCTACCACCCTTTGAGTGAAGAAGTTTCTCCTCATCTCAGTTTTGAAAGAGCAGCCCCTTATTTTAAGATTATGCCCCCTAGTTCTAGTTTCACCCATCATTGGGAACATCCTCACCGCATCCATGTTTCAATAAGATCGCCTCTCATTCTTCTGAACTCCAATGAGTAGAGTCCCAATCTACTCAACCTCTCCTCATATGTCCATCCCCTCATCCCCGGGATTAACCGAGTGAACCTTCTTTGTACTGACTCGAGAGCAAGTATGTCCTTTCTTAAGTATGGACACCAAAACTGTACGCAGTATTCCAGGTGCGGTCTCACCAATACCTTGTACAACTGAAGCAATACCTCCCTATTTTTATATTCTATCCCGCTAGCAATGAAAGCCAACATTCCATTGGCCTTCTTAATCACTTGCTGCACCTGCATACTAACCTTTTGAGTTTCGTGCACCAGGACCCCCAGATCCCTTTGTACTTCAGTACTTTCCAGTTTCTTGCCATTAAGATAATAAGTTGCTCTACGATTTTTCCTGCCAAAGTGCATAACCTCACACTTTCCAGTATTGTATTCCATCTGCCAAATCTCTGCCCACTTACTTAGCCTGTCTATGTCCCCTTGCAGGTTTTTTATGTCCTCCTCACTCACTACTTTCCCTCCCATCTTAGTATCATCTGCAAACTTTGATATGTTACACTCGGTCCCCTCCTCCAAATCGTTAATATAGATTGTAAAGAGTAGGGGACCTAGCACTGACCCCTGTGGAACACCACTAGTTACTGATTGCCAGTCCGAGAATGAACCATTTATCCCAACTCTCTGCCTTCTGTTAGATAGCCAATCCTCTATCCATGCCAGAATATTACCCCCAATCCTGTGATTTTTTATCTTAAGCAATAATCTTTTGTGTGGCACCTTGTCAAATGCCTTTTGGAAGTCTAAATACACTACGTCCACTGGTTCCCCTTTATCCACCATATATGTTACTTCCTCAAAGAACTCCAGCAAATTTGTCAAACATGACTTCCCCTTCATAAAACCATGCTGACTTTGTCCTATTAAATTATGATTATCCAAATGTCCCGTTACTGTCTCCGTAATAATGGACTCCAATATTTTACCTACCACAGATGTTAGGCTAACCGGTCTATAGTTTCCAGCCTTCTGTCTACTGCCCTTTTTAAATAAGGGCATTACATTAGCAGTTTTCCAGTCTGCCGGGACCTTTGCTGAGTCCAGGGAGTTTTGGAAAATTATTACCAATGCATCCACAATCCCTACCGCCACTTCCCTCAAGACCCTAGGATGTAAGCCATCAGGTCCAGGTGATTTATCCGCCTTGAGTCCCATTATTTTACCGAGTATCACTTCCTTAGTGATTTTGATCGTGTTTAGCTCCTCCCCCACTATAGCCCCCTGTTTGTCCAGTGTTGGGATATTCTTAGTGTCTTCTACTGTAAAGACTGATACAAAATAATTGTTCAGTGTTTTTGCCATCTCCATGTTTCCCACCATTAATTTCCCGGTCTCATCCTCTAAGGGACCAACATTTACTTTAGCCACCCTTTTTCTTTTTATATAACTATAAAAACTCTTACTATCTGTTTTTATATTTTTTGCTAATTTACTTTCATAATCTATCTTCCCTTCCTTAATCAATCTTTTTGTTATTTTTTGCTGCCTTTTAAAGTTTTCCCAATCCTCTATCCTCCCACTAGATTTGGCTACCTTATATGCCCTTGTTTTTAGTCGAATACTATCCTTAATTTCTTTACTTAGCCACGGATGGCTGTCTTTTCTTTTACACCCTTTTCTTCTCAGTGGAATATATATTTTTTGGAAGTCGTAAAATAACTCCTTAAATGTACACCACTGATCATGTATCGTCTTACCCTTTAATCTATTTTCCCAATCCACTCTACTCAATTCCACTCTCATACCTTCATAGTCTCCTTTATTCAAGCTTAGCACGCTTGTTTGAGATCCAACCTTCTCACCCTCTAATTGAATATGGAATTCAACCATGTTATGGTCACTCATTCCAAGGGGATCCTTTACTAGGACATTTTTAATTAATCCTGTCTCATTACACAGGACCAGATCTAAGGTTGCTTGCCCCCTGGTCGGTTCAGTTACATACTGCTCAAGAAACCCATCCCTAATACACTCAATGAACTCATCCTCAAGGCAGCCCTGCCCAATTTGATTTGTCCAATTAATATGATAGTTAAAATCCCCCATAATTATAGATGCTCCCTTATTACAAGCCTCAACTATTTCCTGATTGATACTCCGTCCAACAGAGTTGCAACTGTTCGGAGGCCTATAGACTACGCCCACTAATGTTTTTTTCCCCTTATTATTCCTTACCTCCACCCAAACCGTTTCATTATCCTGATCTTTTGACCCAATATCATTTCTCTGTATTACAGTGATTCCTTCCTTTATTAACATAGCCACCCCACCTCCCCTTCCTTCCTGCCTGTCCTTCCTGATCATTAAATAACCTGGTATGTTTAATTCCCAGGCATTGTCACCCTGCAGCCATGTTTCTGTAATGGCCACAAGATCATACCCATATGTAGTTATTTGTGCCATTAACTCGTCTATTTTGTTACGAATGCTACGTGCATTCAGATAGAGAACTTTCAAATATGTTTTGTGACACTTAGTTGCTGCTTTTGCCCTTTTTATTACTTTACCTTTTACTCCATACCTTCTGCCCCTTCCTGACACGCTCTGGTTTTTAATTTCCCCACTGCTACCTAAGTCTATGACCTTCTCTGTTGTCATTTTTATTATTTGCTCTCTAGGAACCTCCCCCCCACTAGTTAGTTTAAAGCCCTCTCTACAGCCCTAGTTATATGATCCGCCAGGACTCTAGTCCCAGCACTGGCCAAGTGAAGCCCATCCCAACGGAACAGCTCCCTCCTGCCCCAGTACTGGTGCCAGTGTCCCAGGAAGCAAAACCCATTTCTCCCACACCAGTCTTTGAGCCACGCATTTAACTCTCTAATTTTATTTGTCCTAGCCAAATTCGCTCGTGGCTCAGGTAATAACCCAGAGATTATTACCCTTGAGGTTCTGTTTTTTAATTTGACCCCTAGCTGCTCATACTCCTTTAACAGAACTGGCTTCCTAGTCCTATCTACGTTGTTTGTACCAACATGGACCACGACAACTGGATCCACCCCCTCCCACTGCAAGTTTCTTTCCAGCCCAGAGGAGATGTCCTTAACCCTGGCACCAGGTAGGCAACACAGCCTTCGGGACTCTTGCTCTCGGCTGCAGAGAACTCTATCTATCCCCCTAATAATACTATCCCCTACCACTACAACATTTCTCTTTACTCCCCCCTCTTGAATGGCCCCCGTTCCACGGTGCTGTGGCCAGGTTGCTCATCCTCCCTGCAGTCCCTGCTCCTGTCCCCACAGGGAGTAAGAACCTCGAACCTGTTGGTCAAGAGCAAGGGCTGCGGCTCCTCCAGCTCTACCTCCTGGATCCCCGTACCTGCCTCACTCGTAGTCACACCGTCCTGTCCCTGACCATGGGCTACATCTGAATTACTTAACTTCATAAGTGTGACCACCTCCTGATACACAGAGTCCAGGTACTTCTCCCCCTCCCTGATGTGTCGCAGTGTCTGAAGCTCAGACTCCAGCTCATCAACACGGAGCTGGAGTTCCTGTAGCAGAAGTCACTTGTCACAGATGTAATCACCGTGAGCCTCAATGGGGTTCACCGGCTCCCACATCTCACAACAGTAACACATCACCTGCTCCATTCTATGTAATTAATTAAATTTTTTATTGTTAGTTATGGACACCCTCTGCCCGATTTTAGATGCTAGTATCCCCTTTAATTAATTGGATTCATATTAAATCAATCCCTCTAGTTACACCAGTTAAATGGTTTACCAACAGTCACTCTGCACCAGAAAGGCCTTGGTACACCACAGCAACCTTAAAAACTATAAACCACAGACTTAAAGTTTTAAAATGAGAGAAATACTCCAACCAATCACCTACCTGTTTTGTGGTGACATCACACCTTGAATACTTTTTACCTCTCTCCTTGCCTGAGATTGGAGATTGGTGCACCTACCTGAGCCTCTGGGGCCTCTTGTAGTCGCTCTGCCGCGCTGCTCCGCCTCCACCCGCTGCCGATGCCGCACTGAGGCCTACCTGAGCCTCTGGGGCCTCTTGTAGTCGCTCTGCCGCGCTGCTCCGCCTCCACCCGCTGCCGATGCCGCACTGAGGCCTACCTGAGCCTCTGGGGCCTCTTGTAGTCGCTCTGCTGCGCTGCTCCGCCTCCACCCACTGCCGATGCCGCACTGAGGCCTACCTGAGCCTCTGGGGCCTCTTGTAGTCGCTCTGCCGCGCTGCTCCACCTCCACCCGCTGCCGCTGCCGCACTGAGGCCTACCTGAGCCTCTGGGTCCTCTTGTAGTCGCTCTGCCGCGCTGCACCACCTCCACCCGCTGCCGATGCCTCACTGAGGCCTACCTGAGCCTTTGGGGCCTCTTGTAGTCGCTCTGCCGCGCTGCTCCGCCTCCACCCGCTGCCGATGCTGCACTGAGGCCTACCTGAGCCTCTGGGGCCTCTCGTAGTCGCTCTGCCGCGCTGCTCCGCCTCCACCCACTGCCAATGCCGCACTGAGGCCTACCTGAGCCTCTGGGGCCTCTCGTGGTCGCTCTGCCGCACTGCTCCGCCTCCACCCGCTGCCGATGCTGCAACTTTTGACAGCTCGCGGCCATTCTGCTTTCTGTGCAAGTGAGATGAGGGACTCCCGAGACCTGAAGGAAGGAAGGCTGTAAAGGTGAGTAAATGTAAGTAAAACTTCTTTAAACACTTTACACACACCAATCACACTTACCTCTGAACTCATGCACCCATCACTCACCTGAACACTGGACATCTCGAACCCTCCAAGCCCTTCAGCCCGACGGCCCACCTCGCTAACTTGGCGTGGTTTGGAGCCGTCGGGAATCCCACACTTCAGCAATAAAAATAGGGATTAGGCTAAAAACTGCCTGTTAACTACCTTTGGGTGTCCTTGAAGCGTTTCCTCTGCCCACCTGGGGCTCTGTTGCCGTGCCGGCGCTCCGAGTAGAGCGCTTGTTTTGGGAGTCTAGTATCGGGCATGCGGACATTGTGACCCGTCCATCGGAGCTGATTGAGCGTGGTCAAAGCTTCGATGCTGGGGATGTTGGCCTGAGCAAGAACACTGACATTGGTGCGCCTATCCTGCCAATGGATTTGCAGGATCTTGCGGAGGCAGCGTTGGTGGTACCTCTCCAGTGCTTTGAGGTGGGCTTATACTCGCTGGAGTTTAGAAGAATGAGAGGGGATCTCATTGAAACTTATAAAATTCTGACATGACTAGACAGACTAGATGCAGGAAGGATGTTCCCGATGGTCGGGGAGTCCAGAACCAGGGGTCACAGTCTAAAGATAAGGGGTAAGCCATTTAGGACAGAGATGAGGAGGAATTTCTTCACCCAGGGAGTGGTGAACCTGTGGAATTCTCTACCACAGAAGGCAGTTGAGGCCAATTCATTAAATATATTCAAGAAGGAGTTGGATATATTTCTTAAGGCTAAAGGGATCAAGGGATATGGGGAGAAAGCAGGGACAGGGTACTGAGTTTGGATGATCAGCCATGATCTCATTAAATGGCGGAGCAGGCTCAAGGGGCCGAATGGCCTACTCCTGCTCCTATCTTCTATGTTTCTATGATCCTGCTGTACATGGTCCATGTCTCTGAGGCATACATATCCACTCAGCCACTATACAAGAACAAAACACAGAGTAGTGATTTCAGGGCACTTGGAATTTGGTGCTTCCATGAGATTGCTACTTGATCACTCCCAGATATTCAGTAGTGTTGCATCTGTACAAGATCCAGTATGTTTTGCAGCCCTACATCTGTATGACAGCCTGTGTCTGAAAGCCCTCTGCTTCTGTCAGCTGATGCTACGACCCTCAGGTGGCAGCAGAAACTTGAAGAAAAGCTTCCCGTCTTGTCGTCGGGCAAGAAGCCACCCGGGAGAGCTCAGCTGTTGTAATGGTGGCTGTTAGTTGCGGCAAGGAGAAATTGACAGCAGTAATGGAAGCTACAAAACTGCAATTGGAAAAGCACAAATGGAAAAGCGCAGGAGCATTAAAAGCCAGAAGGCAGTTGGCTAGAGGGCTATAATGGGCTCTCTGAAGTCAGAATGATGCTTTCGAAATGGCCGAGGCTTCGCTCTCACAATTCATATTATCTTTGCCTGTTCGAGTGTGCTAGAGTTTTGTAATATACTTCTGTTCATCTGTTATTCCTTGTGTATGTTATGACACACGCAAAACATAATTGTGTGCGCAGTGATGGATATGAAGACGATCTGATTGCAGCGTGGCTTAGTTAAGAGGAAGTGTTTTGACGTTGAATTGTTCAACAGGCAAGCTTGGTTTCCAGAAACTAATCCTAATTTGTTCTGAGGGAAGGCAGGTGAAGAGGTTACATCCTCCGAACAGGTATCCGAACAAATGGTCGACATGAAATCGCTTTTTATCATAACAGTTCTCATTATCTGACTGAAGGAACATCAGAAAAATATAATAGACAGAATTTACAGATGTCCAGCAGATGGAAATTTCAGCTCAAACAATTTATGTGCTAATAAAAACTATGCATATGACAGAAATTGACAGAGGGCAAATATGATTTAAGCAACGGTATGGTGCACAGCTGAATGCCGACAAACCCATCTGGGAAATAAGCAGAAAAACATTTAGTGGGAGTTGTTTAGTTTTTTGGGGGCTTTTAAAACTGCTGTTGAATTCGGCACTACCAATCGAACGTGCAGCGGCCATGGCAGGAACGGTGATTCCAGCACACGGTGAAGTCTCATCTGTGGAAGAGCTGCTTAAAACATAAGAAATAGGAGCAGGAATAGGTCACTCGGCCCCTCGAGCCTGCTCCGCCATTCAATAAGATCATGGCTGATCTTGGGCTCAAAGCCACTTCCCAGCCCGCTCCCCATAACCCTTCACTCCCTTATCTTGCAAAAATCTGTCTATCTCCACCTTAAATGTATTTAATGACCCAGCCTCCACGGCTCTCTGGGGCAGAGAATTCCACAGATTTACGACCCTCTGAGAGAAGAAATTCCTCCTCATCTCGGTTCTAAAAGGGCGACCCTTTATTCTGAGACTGTGCCCCCGAGTTCTAGATTTCCCCACGAGGGGAAGCATCCTCTCTGCATCTACCCTGTCGAGTACCCTCAGAATCTTATATGTTTTGATAGTTAGCAAACTTCGAAACAATTCTCAGAACTAACACGGCCGTTCAGAGCCCGATTTAAAGCGCCGCACTTGGAACAGCGCCTCGGGACGCTTTACTACATTAAAGGTGCTGTATCAAGGCAAGCTGTTGTTGTAACTATTGGGTGTGGCTTCCAATGCACTGTAATGCCAAGGGCCGCGTTTCCCACATTACAGCAGTGACGACACTTCGAAAATACTTCATTGGCTGTAAAGCGCTTTGAATCGTCCTGAGGTTGTGAAAGGCGCTATAAAAGAGGGGAAATTTTAACCTCCTAAAAAATGGGTGGGTTGGGGTCGGGTGGGAGATTAAAGGGCTAAAAAAACTGAATCCCAACCCCAACCCGCCTCCAGCTGCCAATTGCGGTTTTAATGGAGGCGGGATGAAGGGGGGCGAGCAGCCAACCCGCTCCCAGGAGGCGGGTCATCCATTTAAATATTATAATGAGGCTGGCGTGCCTCAGATTTAACCACAATTTCAAATTTAACTCTGGCTGGTCGGGTTTCTCAGGCCTCAGGGAACCCGCCAGCTAAAGTGAAGTGAGGACTGCTGGATCTCTCCGATCCCCCACGGGGCCTCCAATTCCCCCCCGAGACCTCCGATTCCCCCCCGAGACCTCCGATTCCCCCCAAGACCTCCGATTCCCCCCAAGACCTCCGATTCCCCCCCGAGACCTCCGATTCCCCCCGAGACCTCCGATTCCCCCCCGAGACCTCCGATTCCCCCCCGAGACCTCCGATTCCCGCCCGAGATCTCCGATTCCCCCCGAGACCTCCGATTCCCCCCCGAGACCTCCGATTCCCCCCCGAGACCTCCGATTCCCCCCCGAGACCTCCGATTCCCCCCGAGACCTCCGATTCCCCCCCGAGACCTCCGATTCCCCCCCGAGACCTCCGATTCCCCCCGAGACCTCCAATTCCCCCCCGAGATCTCCGATTCCCCCCCGAGACCTCCGATTCCCCCCGAGACCTCCAATTCCCCCCCCCACGAGACCTCTGATCCCCTTCCCCGACTCACCTATCCAGCCTCGATCCTTACCCACCTCTCAGTGCTGCGGTCCCGATCCTACCCCCCCACCCCGCCTCGATCCTCCTCCTGCCCTCGACCACCCCCTAGTCCCCACCCGATCCCAGCTTCCCTCCCTCCTCTCTGCGGCCCAGTGCCACAGGCCTACCCACTCGCAGCCAGATAGAGAGGCTGGCTGGCTGCGGGTGGGAAACAGAGGTTTGAAATGCAAAATAACAACAGAAAATGCTGGAAAAACTCAGGAGAGAAATTTGAGTTGACGTTTCGGGTCGAACCCTTCTTCTGCTGTTAAATTCGGCAGGGCCTGTGGGAGACCTGTTCTCCCGGGTTTCCCGGCTGCACTCTAGCACCCCATCACCCCTGCTCCCAACCCGCCTCCCTATTAAAATTCTGGCCAAAGTCTCTCTCTCTGTCTTTCTTCCTTTCTTTCTTTCTCTCTCTCTGTCTTTCTCTCTCTCTGTCTTTCTTTCTCTCTCTCTGTCTCTCTCTCTTTCTTTCTGTCTTTCTTTCTTTCTTTCTTGTGCCTGGGAAAAATAGATTCTGATGTGTAGAGTTAGCTACAGGTCAATTCCACTTTTGGGTTTTGCAATTTCTTGCCAAGGTTTTTCAATGAGGGAAAAAAATTGGCTTCACAGCTTGTTGACATGACCCTTAAATACTTCATAGCATTTTCTAGCATCCTTGGAACTCAATTTTAAGTACCTTTTTCTGCAGCAACTGTCACACTTTACTTATTCCAATTACTGGGCAAAGTTTAATATGGTGTCGCACGAACAATATGAACTGAGCCCATTGTCTTTCATCTGGATAGCTGGAGTTTGGTAACTTCATGCCAGTCAGATATGTATTTAAACCCCCTCTGTTGTCTGGGATTTTATGATATCACGACATTGCTCCTGAAGAAGGCGACCACTTTAATACCATCAAGGTTGGCGGCAGGGTGCCGTGAATGTTCTATTATGCATCCTGCTGCTCAGTCGAACGCACAGGGAACTGCATAAAACCAAGACTTTGGGGAGAAATTGGGATGGGTGGCGCCCGTTTTTTTTGGGGAGGCGTTACGAGCCCACTTGGGGGTTCCAAAATGGCGTCCGCGGTGAGCGCGCACACCTCTGACGCGAAGCCTTCTGGACACCAAGGGGTTAGTGCGCGCACACTTAACATCCACCAGAAATGTGCAGAGCATCACCTCACACGCCAGCGCTGCCAGTTTGGATCGCTACACTTCAGCTGTGCCCTCTCTTAACCTCGCACAGCTGAACACGACATGAAGGACCCCCCCACCACCACCACCAACGCTGTTTAAAGGGATCATCAGCAGGCTAGTTGCTGGTTTATTTCCTCTGGCTGTTGCTACAAAATTACATATTTTTTCATGCTTTCCATCGTTGTTTCAAGTTTCCAAAGTCTACGGGGAGTGGTGCGGCAGGTGCTGAAGGACTTTTTTTTGCTGACTTCAAGGCTTCTGCACAGGCCAGTTGATCCGAGACATGGGTGCGCCAGTCGGCCTTTCCTCTTGGAATAGAGCATGACTGGGAGAGTGAGCAGAGGCCCCGCAGAGCAGGACAAGCCGCTAGAAGAGGGAGGAGGAGGAGGAGGAGGGGGAGAAGGGCTCTCAGCAGGAGGCCACGGCCGCCCAGGTTTCAGTGAAGACCTCCTTAGTGAAGCACAGACGTCTCAAACATTGGGCGTCGCTGAAGTTCAGGTTGGAGAATTGCTCCGGGGGATTCCAGAACCAGGGGTCACAGTCTAAGGATAACGGGTAAGCCATTTAGGACTGAGATGAGGAATTTCTTCACCCAGCGAGTGGTGAACCTGTGGAATTCTCTACCACAGAAGGCAGTTGAGGCCAATTCATTAAATATATTCAAGAAGGGATTGGATATATTTCTTAAGGCTAAAGGGATCAAGGGATAGGGGGAGAAAGCAGGGGCAGGGCACTGAGTTTGGATGATCAGCCATGATCTCATTAAATGGCGGAGCAGGCTCGAGGGGCCGAATGGAGTCAGGAGGTGAGTCACTCGCCGCAGAATTGCCAGCCTCTGAGCTGCTCTTGTCGCCCCAGTATTTTACATTGCAGCAAGCCTGGAAGGAGGTGGGAGCAGGTTGGAGGCCACAGCTGACTGGTGCTGTCACTGGCTGTGCTGGCCCTGTGGTGCACGTTACCTGCAGACGGGCTTGCAGCAGATGGCGCGGCTCTGTGTTGGGTTGCCTGCTGAGCTGGAACCTGCGAGGAAGGTTTGCCTCAGTCACTGCGAGGTAGGGGGTCAGCAGCACCTTGGGCGTGTGGGCCCAACCACACGATGCCGGCAGCTGATCGCCCTGGCATTACAGGGTATTTACAGCACAGAACCAGGTCCATTCAGCCCAACAGGTCCACCCCGGTGCTTGTGCTCCACACCAGCCTCATGTCTTCTTTCATGCAGTGCCGTTGAAAGCAATTAAAATACTGTGATTGGTGTGAGATGGTGGGATTGATCAATCGATAAAGGTGTTGTTCTGTTGGGCTAAGTGGCCTTTAAAAAAGAAAGACTTGCATTTCTATAGCGTCTTTCACCACCACCAGATGTTTCAAAGCGCTTCACAGCCAATGAAGTACTTTTGAAGTGTAGTCACTGTTGGAATGTGGGAAATGCGGCAGCCAATTTGCGCACAGCAAGCTCCTACAAACAGCAATGTGATAATGACCAGATAATCTGTTTTTTTGTTATGTTGATTGAGGGATAAATATTGGCCCCAGGACACCGGGGATAACTCCCCTGCTCTTCTTCGAAATAGTGCCATGGGATCTTTTACGTCCACCCGAGAGAGCGGTTTTAACGTCTCATCTGAAAGACGGCACCTCCGACAGTGCAGCACTCCCTCAGCACTGCACTGGGAGAGTGTCAGCCTAGCTTTATGTGCTCAAGTCCCTGGAGTGGGGACCGTGAACCCACAACCTTCTGACTCAGAGAGGCTGAGAGTGTGCTACCCACTGAGCCACAGCTGACACTTAAAATTATTTTGGGGTTTCTTTTGATGAAAATGATGGCAATTCCTAATTAGAGTAGATTTGAAGGAAAGCAACATTTTCCAATGTTTTTTGTTTTCCTCCTTCAGGTGGCTCCATCTCCTCCCTGGAGATCATTATCGCGCTGTAGACTATATCTTGCCCAGATATTTATTTCCTATCGACAAAGTTTTTATTCGTTACAAATATATAATTGCAGAGTTTAGAAGAATGAGAGGGGATCTCATTGAAACATATAAAATTCTGACAGGGTTAGACAGACTGGATGCAGGGAGGATGTTTCCCTGGCTGGGGGGTCTAGAACGAGGGGTCACAATCTCAGGATACGGGGTAGGGCATTTAGGACTGAGATGAGGAGAAATGTCTTCACTCAGAGGGTGGTGAACCTGTGGAATTCTCTACCACAGAAGGCTGTGGAGGCCAAGTCACTGAATATATTTAAGAAGGAGATAGATAGATTTCTAGACACAAAAGATATCAAGGGGTATGGGGAGAGAGTGGGAATATGGTATTGAGATAGAGGATCAGCCATGATCAGATTGAATGGCGGAGCAGGCTTGAAGGGCCGAATGGCCTACTCCTGCTCCTATTTTTCTATGTTTCTAAGATATTGATCAGGAGAAGTCTAAACGGCGATGCTCACTATTAATGGATTTGCCCGTTTATGCCACACAGTATCTTTGCGTTTGGGTTTTACGAGTTTTATTCCTTTCAGTGAATGGATCTTTTTCTCACTACCATCACTTCTTGAAACCTAAAGTCAAAACATTTCCTAGCTTGTGCCATAAAATAAACATAAACTGCGAGATGTGAATGCGACTCCTGTGAGAAGTGTGGAGGCTCTCCTTGTGGTACCTGAGGCCTTGGTCTACACATGGCGGAGTTTATTTGTGCAGCATTAAGGCAGTTAACTTTAAGTGCTAAGTGTGTCCATGTGTTGGCAGAGTGCGCATGAACTTGAGAGTCCTGTTGCATTAATAGGGCTGATCTTCCTGAGAGATGTGTGATAAATGCTGACTGGGGTTAATGTAGTATGACAGACCGAAAGCCAAATTCCCTTTAATGTAGTCTCATTAGGAAGCTCTGTTGTAGGCATCTTTCCCTAACTCTGAGACCATGTGTGCCAGAGCTGGTGGGATACCACACCGCCAGCTGCCGAACATGACATTTCTGACTATGTTGCTGAACCCCAGCAGGTGACATCTGTGCGGCAGCCTTTCATCCTTGCATGCTTTGGATGGCTGGATACCTGCGTGGTGTAAGAACCCTAGGAGGCTCGAGTGAAAGAGGCCAGTCTGTTCCTCCCAGCTGGCCTTTCATATCTGCAGGCTGTGGATTCCCACACTGTGGCTCCCAGAGTCAACACTTTCGCAGTCAGTGCTTCTTTGTCTGTCCTGGAGTCATCGGACATCCACAGGCAGAGCCTGGCCGTACAGAGAAACAACAACTATTGCAGCGCATCTGCATGCTTAATGAAGCTCATCAAAATGTACCCGAGCAGTGAAAGAGCCAGTTGTGCTACAGTTTAACTTCTGTTACAAAAGAACTGAGCCTATGAGAGTTGGTCAATGCCAATTTATTTGTCCGATAACGCTCCTGTGAAGCGTCTGGGGATGCTTTACTATGTTAAGGGCACTATGTAAATGCAAGTTGTTGTTATCGGATAGCCCGCATGTGTCCATGTTGGAGCAACGCGGCCTGGCAATGGCCACCCTTCGCTCTCTTCTGCCCCCCAGCCACTTACCTTATATAGGCCTCGGCTCATTCCGAGGCCATCATAAAAATTTTAGGGCTAATCTTCGGGTACTTGAGGATCCTATCATGGTGGCTCCTCCTCTTTCTGGTGATGAGATTTACTGATGCATTTCTCTGACTGGCAGTGACCAGCGGAGACCCCATGGGGAGCCCACCCTGCATTCTTCAAAGAGCTCTTTCCCAGGAGAAGGGGTTGGGGTCACGGCGGGGTCAGTACTGTGCACAGTTTTGGTCTCTTCTTATCTAAGGAAGGATATACTTGCCTTGGAGGCGGTGCAACGAAGGTTCACTGGATTGATTCCTGGGATAAAAGGGCTGTCCTATGATGAGAGATTGAGTAGAATGGGCCTATACTCTCTGGAGTTTAGAAGAATGAGAGGTGATCTCATTGAAACATACAAGATTCTGAGGGGGATTGACAGTGTAGATGCTGAGAGGTTGTTTCCCCTGGCTGGAGTGTCTAGAACTAGGGGGCATAGTCTCAGGATAAGGGGTCGGCCATTTAAGATCGAGATGGGTAAGAATTTCTTCACTCGGAGGGTTGTGAATCTTTGGAATTCTCTGCCCCAGAGGGCTGTGGATGCTGAGTCTTTGAATATATTGAAGGCTGAGATCGATAGATTTTTGGACTCTAGGGGAATCGAGGGATATGGAGATCGGACGGGAAAGCGGAGTTGAGGTCGATGATCAGCCATGATCTTATTGAATGGCGGAGCAGGCTCGAGGGGCCGTGTGGCCTACTCCTGCTCTTATTTCTTATGTTCTTATGTCAGGCAGCAGCAAAATGTCCCACCCCAATCTGCCCCAGAGGACAATCAAGCCCACAGACTCGTAAATGGCTGCTGTTGTGATTGTGATTCATGGGTGGGACAAATGCCTCAAGTAGTGTGGCAGATAATCTCAATTTTCCCTTCCTTCTTGTTGTTCTGTGATCTAGCAGCCTCGTTGAGAATGAATGGAATGAATCCAATCAATACAAATAAAATGATGCGTCTGACACTATGTGGTGGGGCTGACGGTCGTTGGTCTGATTCAAGTGCTCAAACACTCAAGTCATAGCTTCCCCGTTCAGTTTTATGTCAGCTTATTTTCTCCCAAGATTCTGCCTCCTATACACAACATTATCCAGCCAAATTGCTAGGGGCAAACTGTTCCTGGGCACGTGCCACTGTTGCTTGAGGTGTGTGAGAGTGGCCTGAAGTGATTCTACTGACAATGACTTGTTACATAAGAACATAAGAAATAGGAGCAGGAGTCAGCCATTCGGCCCCTCGAGCCTGCTCCGCCATTCAATAAGATCATGGCTGATCATCGACCTCAACTCCACTTTCCTGCCCGATCTCCATATCCCTCGATTACCTTAATATTCAAAAGTCTATCGATATCTGTTTTGTATATACTCAATGACTGAGCCTCCACGGCCCTCTGTGTTACGTCCGTGTAATAATAAGAAAAGGACTGCAGAGAACGGTACAACAGGTGTTTACTCAACGTGGTTCAAACTGCAACTGAAACAACAGATTACTACTCAGCGTTATATACAGGTGTGGTCACTGCCGGTACTACAGTATACATGAGCTGTAGAAAGTAGTTCCCCCCTTAAAGGTACATACATTACAATTCCTCCCCTTTTAGATTAACAGTACCATAACACTCATTTAACAATTAAATGTCAAACTAATTACAATTAACACTTTTAACATGCAACATTAGCTGAAAATAGTCTATTTATAAATTCAGTCTTTGGGGAGGCTTCCTGATCCTTTCTGGATAGCGCCTTTCCCGAGTGTCTTGCTCCTGGTGCGGAGGCGATTCTGGCCCCCTGTCGTCGGTTGGTTCATCAGCTTCCGATGCTACTGTTTCTGGGGTAGATGCTACCTGTACGTCAGGTTCATCACCAGGTACGTATGCGCGAGGCATGGGGTTGACTCGTTCCTGTGACTCTAGGATCTGGTCAGCATGGTGTCTCACGATGCTTTCCCCAATGTCCACTGTGTACATTAGTGGCCACTGCCGTGTGCATATCGTTCCTGGTTGCCATTTCTCTGTTCGGTAGTCGCGGGCCAAGACTGGTTGCCCTACATTGAAGCTCCTTGTCAGCTTCTCATTGATGTGCTGGAATTGCTTACTCTCAACATCTCTTCGTACATTTGGTCTGAGCAAATCCAGACGAGATCTCAACTTTCGGTTAAAGAACATCATGGCTGGGGCCTGGTTGGTGACTGCAGCATTTCTGTAGGCTAACAGGAAATTGTCCACCTTATGCTGCAGTGGAATGTCGTCATCGCACATGGCCTTTACTGCTTTTTTAAAGGTTTGTACGAACCTCTCAGCCAATCCATTTGTGGCTGGATGATACAGGGCGGATGTGTAATGCCTTACCCCATTCCTTTTCATAAATCTTCGAAACTCTTCGGACATAAACTGTGGTCCGTTATCAGAGCAAATCTGCTCTGGCAAGCCGTTCCTGGCAAAAATGGTCCGTAGGACTCCAATAGTTTTCTCCGTGGTGGTGGAGGACATTTTGATCACCTCAGGCCATTTCGAGTGCGCATCCACGGCTATTAAAAACATTGAGTCCATGAATGGACCAGCAAAATCAATATGCACCCGTTGCCATGGAGATGAGGGCCACTCCCATGGGTGTAGAGGGGCATGTGGTGGTGCATTTTGGACCTTCTGGCATCCTGGTAGCTCTTTGTCAGGTCCTCGATTTGCTGATCGATCCCCGGCCACCACACATAAGCCCTAGCAAGGCTTTTCATTTTCACCCCTCCCAGATGACCTTTGTGAAGCTCATTGAGCACTCTCTCCCTTAACTTGGGTGGAATTACCACTCGGGATCCACACATCAAGGTCCCCTGGCATACTGACAGCTGTTCTCTTCTGGATGAGAATGCTGGCAACAGTGAGTCGCCATGTGCTGGCCATCCCTTCACCGTCAAATTATATACCCGAGACAGCGTCGGGTCATTTCAGGTCTCCTTCTCTATACCAGCGTTAGTTACTGGCAAGCATTCAATTATAGTCGAATGAAATATTTCGACAGGATCCACTGCTGGTGCTTCCTCCGCAGTAGGCAGTGGCAGGCGTGATAGCCCATCAGCATTTCCATGCTGTTTCGTGCCCTTATACTCGATTTCATATTGGTGTGCCCCTAGAAAAAGGGACCATCTTTGTAGCCGTTGCGCAGTCATCACCGGAACGCCCTTCTTTGGATTAAAGATGGAGACAAGTGGTTGGTGGTCAGTCAGCAAGGTGAACTTCTGCCCGTGCAGATAGTGATTGAACTTTTTCACTCCCCACACTAGGCTGAGGGCCTCCCTGTCAATCTGGGCATAGTTACGCTCGGCTGAGGTTAGTGACCGAGACGCAAAGGCTACTGGCCTCTCCGAGCTGTCCGGGAATTTGTGCGACAGCACCGCTCCAATGCCATAGGGTGATGCATCACACGCCAACCGAATTGGTAGTGCTGGGTTGAAATGAGCCAACACCTCTTTTGATGTGATCAATGCTTTGCTCTTCTGGAAAGCTCGTTTACATTCGTCACTCCACTTCCATGGTACCCCCGTTTGCAGTAGGGTGTTCAGTGGGTGTAGTACGGTAGACAAATTCGGCAAGAACTTATGGTAGTAGTTCACCAGCCCGAGGAACGACCTCAGTTGTGACACATTTTCCGGTGCTGGAGCCTTGACTACTGCCTCAATCTTTTCAGGGGACTTATGTAACCCCTCTTTATCTATAACATGGCCACAATATGAGATCTGCTTCTGGAAAAACTCGCATTTGTGGCGATTAGCTCGGAGCCCATATTCCTTCAATCTAGTGAGCACCTGCTCCAGGTTGGCGAGGTGATCACTGTCATTTTCGCCCGTGACCAGGATGTCGTCCAAATAACACTGGGTCCCTGGAATCCCTTGCTGGACTTGTTCCATTGCCCTTTGCCAAATAGCCGGAGCTGATGCTACCCCGAACACCAGCCGGTTGTATTGGTAGAGACCTTTATGAGTGTTGATCGTGAGGTACTGTTTCGAGGCTTCTTCTACCTCCATTTGCAGGTACGCCTGGGCCAGATCAATCTTAGTGAAGCGCTTCCCTCCAGATAGCGAGGCGAAAATATCTTCAATCCGCGGAAACGGATATTGTACAGTGTGAAGGACTTGTTTCACTGTCACCTTAAAGTCCCCACAGATGCGAACCTGCTTTGGTTCCCCAGGCGTATTACTCAACGACCTCTTCATTACAGGAACGATGGGTGTAGCCCACTTGCTCCAGTCCACTTTGGACAGTACTCCTGAACATTCCAAACCTTCCAGCTCTGCTTCGACGGTTGGGCGGATCGCATAAGGTACCGATCTGGCCTTAAAAAACTTTGGGCTTGCATTTTCCTCTATTTTGATCGTCGCTGTTATGCCTTTTAGTGTTCCGAGTCCCTGCTGGAACACTTCTTGTGCGTCAGTTAGCATTTTTGACAGTCGTCCAGGTGTGACGTCGTCATCCTTTTTGGCATCTACAGTCAGTGCTTGTATGGAATGCCAATCTAGCTGTATCTTCCGGATCCATTCACATCCTAGTAGTGGTGGTCCTCCATCTGGCAATACATATAGGTCCATTTTTGGTGTTTCCTTGCCGTTATATATAACGTTCACCCTTATTTTTCCTTTGGGGTAGACTTTTTGCCCTGTGTACGTCTTCAAGACAATCTTTGTATCTCTCAAGGGTATATGTGAGAATAGCCGCTTGTAGTCCCTTCGGTTTATGACTGTTAGGGCTGATCCTGTGTCCAATTCCATTTTCACTTCGACTCCTGCTATCTTGAGCGTGACCCAGATAGTTTGGTGATCCTCCGTTTTGATCACATTATGTAGTTTCAGACAACCCAACTCCTTGCTTCCAGAGTCTGTATCACTCTTCTGTTCATCTGAACTACTCTCCGTCACCTTATGGACCTTCTTGTACTTCTCCTGTGGAGATTTCTTGCTGCTGGTTTTCTTTCCCGACCTGCAGACTCTTGCTATGTGTCCTACTTTTCCACACTGTCTGCACACTTTGTCCTTGAACCAGCAATCATTATGGTCATGTGTTTTTCTGCCGCAGCGATAGCACTTCACTGTTCCGTATGACATTTCATTTGTGCCATATTGTTGCGGTCTCCGTTGTATCTCTGCAGCGCCCCGTGCGGCTGCTTCGTGTGATACTGCAATGCTGAAAGCCTTGTCCAGCGTAAGATCCTTTTCTGATAGAAGCCGTTTCTGGGTTCCTTCACTTTGAAGCCCACACACAAACTTGTCCCTTAAAGTATCTGCTAGTCCCGTTCCAAACTGGCAGTGTTTTGATAGCTTGCGCAGTTCCGTTAAATACTCAGCATTACTTTCATCTTTATGCTGGTTCCTTTTGTGAAACTTAAATCTTTCTGCTATCAGCAGCGGTGTGGGGTTTAAGTGGTCCTGTAGGATTGACACTATGTTTTCAAAATCCTTTTCTACTGGCTTCTCTGGGGTTACTAGGTTTCGTAGTAAGCCATACATTTTTGCACCCATTGAATTCAACAATACCAGCGCTTTCTTGTCATCTGGCACTTCATTCGCCTTGCAGTATACTTCTATGCGTTCGACATATGTCGTCCAATCTTCGACTTCATTGTCGAACGCTGTGATACTGCCACTCTTCGGCATTTTTGGGTGTGGTTAGACTGGCTTAAAATGGTGTCTCCCGCGCTTTCCTTTCTTCCCCGCTGCGGCTTAAAATGACGTCTCCCGCGCTGCTGCCAATGCCGCTCTCGGCGGTCCTCGTGGCAAATGGCTACACCCTGTGGGTTTCGTGCGCTGCTCCTGCGCTGCTGCCAATGCCGCTCTCTGCGGTCCTCGTGGCAATGGCATTGCCTCGCATTTTCCTGCGCGCCTCTCTCCCCCGTTGACGCTGCTCGGCCCTTGACCACCGGCTGCGCTCTGCTCTCTCTCGCCTCTCTCCCCCGTTGACGCCGCTCGGTCCTGAACACCGGCTGCGCCCTCTGCGCTCTGCCCTCTCTCTCTCCCCCGTTGACGCTGCTCGGCCTTTTTCTGTGCCGCTCGGTCGGGCTCTAGCCCGTCGCTGTCCGGGAAGGGTCTACACAGTACCTGTTGCCAGCCCGTTTCGCTGGACCACCGTGACTGGAAAGCCAAGCCTGGCTCTCGACAGCCTCCCCTGCGATGCTCAAATCTCCGCTGGATGACTGGGCGGTTGCCCGTGGTCGACGCCCGTTCTTCTGGACTCGACCTTCTTCCACTGTTCTCCAGGAGCGAATCCCTGGGAGGTGATGCAGAGTTACAGGTAGGTTCGAACTTGCTCGTCGCCACTGTTACGTCCATGTAATAATAAGAAAAGGACTGCAGAGAACGGTACAACAGGTGTTTACTCAACGTTGTTCAAACTGCAACTGAAACAACAGATTACTACTCAGCGTTATATACAGGTGTGGTCACTGCCGGTACTACAGTATACATGAGCTGTAGAAAGTAGTTCCCCCTTAAAGGTACACACATTACACTCTGGGGTAGCGAATTCCAAAGATTCACCACCATCTGAGTGAAGACATTTCTCCTCATCTCAGTCCTAAATGGCCGACTCCTTATTCTGAGACTGTGACCCCTGGTTCTAGACTCCCCAGCCAGGGGAAACATCCTCCCTGCATCTACCCTGTCAAGCCCTGTAAGAATTGTGTATGTTTCAATGAGATCACCTCTCATTCTTCTAAACTCTAGAGAATATAGGCCTAGTCTACTCAATCTCTCCTCATAGGACAATCCCCCCATCCCAGGAATCAGTCTGGTGAACCTTCGTTGCACTCCCTTTATGGCAAGTCTATCCTTCCTTAGGTAAGGAGACCAAAACTGTACACAGTACTCCAGGTGTGGTCTCACCAGGGCCCTATATAATTGCAGTAAGACGTCTTTACTCTTGTACTCAACAACAACAACAGCAACTTATATTTCTATAGCGCCTTTAACATAATAAAACGTCTCAACGCGCGTGAAATAAAGAGTAGATTGCCTTTCAAAAGCTAGGCTTTATTAACCTTAAAAAACCAGCAAGTACATGTTGAGCACCCAGTCTCAACCAAACTGTAGAAAACTGAATTTAAGATGGCCACCACAGGTCACATGGAATCAACTAACCAATAAGTTTACAGCATATATCTCAAGGCAGGAAAACAGGCAAGCAATTACAATGCTACTTATAAAACAAGAATAATCACCACATTCACCCCTCCTTTTAAAATATACTTCAACCTAGGTAGCCTTTACAGTTTACAATTAGTTATTTATGACTAGAGCAATACATGTATAATGCCTTCAACAATTTTAAAATTTTACTATTAAATTATTAATTATTTTAAAAGTCCATTTTTAATCGGTCGACCGGATATCTTGTTCGTGTCGACCTTCTTAGCCTTGGTGGAGTTCCTTGCCCTCCCACACCAGGAGACACAGAAATATCTTCTGCAGGGAGACTATCAATATCCCGATTATCAACGGTTTCCGGATTGGAAGTCCCATTAGAAGGTAGACTGGGAGGGTCATGAACATCCATCGGGGGCAGACTAAGAGAATTGTAAGTGTCTGCAATAGGATTGGAAATGTTCTTCAATCGAAGACTACGATGCCGCTTGGATTTGGTTAAGCCAAACATCAGAAGAGATGTGGAGAACAGGCAGTTTCAGAATATGAATGAAAGGCCGACCAGGAGTTTTAAGATAGGTCAACCAGTTTTGGCCCGGGACTACCGCACAGAGAAACGACAGCCAGGAACGATCTGCACATGGCAAGGACCTCTAATGTATACCGTGGACGTTGGAGAGAGCATTGTAAGACGCCATGCTGACCAGATTCTAGAGTCACTGGAAAACGTCAAATCCACACCACGATCCGATACACCTGGTGATGAAACCGAAGTACCAATTGCATCTACCTCAGAATCGGTGATATTGGAAGCAGATGAACCAAACAACGACGTTGATCCCGAATCAACTTTGCCAGAAGAACCTGATACCCCAAAGAGGTGTTATCCAGACAGAATCAGGAAGCCTCCTCAAAGACTGAATTTATAATTGCTTAACTTCAGCTAATGTATATAGCAACTGTAATTGTAAATATGTTATTTAATTATTAATCGAATGTTATGTACTGTTTAGCTAAAAGGGGAGGAATTGTAGTGTATATACTTTGAAGAAGGAACTATATTCTGCAGCCCCTGTATACTGCAGTACCAGTAGTGACCACCCCTGTATATAAGCCTGTGCAGTAACTTTGTATAGTAGTTCCAGTTTTGTCTCCACTCAGTAAACACCTGTTGTAACCAACTCCTGCAGTCCGTGTCTCAATTACACACGGACGTTACACACAGTACTCCAGGTGTGGTCTCACCAAGGCCCTGTACAATTGTAGCAAGACTTCCTTACTCTTGTACTCCAGCCCCCTTGCAATAAAGGCCAACATGCCTTCCTAATTGCTTGCTGTACCTGTATGCTAACTCTCTGTCTTTCCTGTACGAGGACACCCAAATCTCTCTGAACACCAACATTTCATAGTTTCTCACCATTTAAAAAATGCTGTTTTCCTATTCTTCCTACCAAAGTGAATAACCACACATTTCCCCACATCATACTCTATCTGCCACTCTATTGCCCACTCACTTAACCTGTCTATATCCCTTTGCTGGCTCTTTTTATCCTCCTCACAGCTTACTGTCCCACCTAGCTTTGTATTGTCAGAAAACTTGGATACATTGCATTTGGTCCCTTTATCTAAGTCATTAATATAGATTGTGAATAGCTGAGGCCCCAGCAGTGATCCTTGCGGCACCCCACTAGTTACAGCCTGCCAACCTGAAAAAGACCCGTTTATCCCTACTCTCTGTTTTCTGTCCGTTAACCAATCCTCTATCCATGATAATATATTGCCCCCAACCCCATGAGACCTTATCTTGCATAACAGCCTTTTATGTGGCACCTTATTGAATGCAGTTTGGAAATCCAAATATACTACATCCACTGATTCCCCTTTATCTACCCTGCTAGTTACATCCTCAAAATCCTCTAATAAATTTGTTAAACACAGTTTCCCTTTCACAAAACCATGTTGACTGCCTAATCATGTTATGCTTTTCTAAGTGCCCTGTTACCACTTCCTTATTAATAGATTCCAGCATTTTCCTGATGACTGATATCAGGCTAACTGGCCTGTAGTTCCCTGTTTTCTCCCTCCCTCCTTTCTTGAATAGCGGGGTTACATTTGCTACTTTCCAGTCTGTGGGGACCGTTCTAGAACCTAGGGACTTTTGGAAGATCACAACCAATGCATCCACTATCTCTGCAGCCACCTTTTATTGGAACCCTTAACTGTAATCCTGTTGAACTAGACACAGACGTCTGTGTTTGGACTTGTAAATGACTGAATGCAGACCATTGTTAAGACACACCCAACAAGGCTACGTCAAAAGAGCCACATGTGTGCAATGGGGAAAGTTTTATTACTGGAATAACTAACAATCTTGGCTGGCTGCAGTGATATCACTGCCACCATTTCTGGATCAAAAGTTTCCCACCATCGCTCAGGACATCACACCAAGCCAAAAAAAAAAACCCAAACCTATTTGGTTTCACTCATTTGGAGTGAGTCTCAATAAATGTAATCAATTTTAATGTATTTCATCCTTTAAAATGGGTTTTCAATCAGCCTCACTTTTTAGTCGTAAATCTCACTCCCGAGTATGATTCCAGTCTGCTGTGAAACTGGGTTTAGAGCAGATGGATCTCCTGAGCACCTTCTAATGTTATAGAAAGCAGATGCTGCTACCCAGTCTTCCCTAACATTAAAGAAATGGCAGCTGGGGAAGCAAAGCATGAACACACAGAAGCTTCTACTATCATGTACCATGCACGTGACAACACAGAGTATAACTCAGGCCTTCCTGGCAGCAGTTGGTGCTCTACAGCTCCCAGTCTCAACAGCAACAACTTGTATTTATATAGCGCCTTTAACGTAGTAAAACGTCCCAAGGTGCTGCACAGGATTATTTTACAAAAATTTGACACCGAGCCACATAAGCTGGGTGGGCGTGTGTGCTGTGAGGAGGCTGCCGAGAAACTCCAGTATGATTTGGACAGGTTGGGTGATTGGGCAGAAGCATGGCAGATGCAGTATAATGTGGATAAATGCGAGGTTATCCACTTCGGTGGCAAAAACAGGAAGACAGATTATTATCTGAACGGCAATAGATTGGGAAAAGGGGAAGTGCAACGAGACCTGGGTGTCCTTGTGCACCAGTCGCTGAAGGTAAGCATGCAGGTGCAGCAGGCGGTTAAAAAGGCAAATGGTATGCTGGCCTTCGTAGCGAGAGGATTCGAGTACAGGAGCAAGGATGTCTTGCTGCAGTTGTACAGGGCCTTGGTGAGACCACACCTTGAGTATTGTGTGCAGTTTTGCTCGCCTTATCTGAGGAAGGATGTTCTTGCCATGGAGGGAGTGCAGCGAAGATTCACCAGACTGATACCTGGGATGGCAGGAATGACATATGAGGAGAGATTGGGTCGATTAAGCTTATATTCGCTAGAGTTGAGAAGAATGAGAGGGGATCTCATTGAAACTTATAAAATTCTAACAGGACTAGACAGACTAGATGCAGCAAGGATGTTCCCGATGGCGGGGGAGTCCAGAACCAGGGGTCACAGTCTAAGGATAAGGGGTAAGCCATTTAGGACTGAGATGAGGAGGAATTTCTTCACCCAGAGAGTGGTGAACCTGTGGAATTCTCTACCACAGAGGGCGGTGGAGGCCAATTCATTAAATATATTCAAGAAGGAGTTGGATATATTTCTTGAGGCTAAAGGGATCAAGGGATATGGGGAGAAAGCAGGGACAGGGTACTGAATTTGGATGATCAGCCATGATCTCATTGAATGGCGGAGCAGGCTCGAGGGGCCGAATGGCCGACTCCTGCTCCTATCTTCTATGTTTCTATGTTTCTATAAGGATAAATTAGGGCAGGTGACCAAAAGCTTGGTCAAAGAGGTAGGTTTTAAGGAGCGTCTTAAAGGAGGAAAGAGAGGTGGAGAGGTTGAGGAAGGGAATTCCAGAGCTTAGGGCCCAGGCAACAGAAGGCACGGCCACCAATGGTTGAGCGATTATAATCAGGGATGCTCAAGAGGGCAGAATTGGAGGAGGGCAGATATCTCGGGGGGGGTTGGGAATGAAAGTGTGGTATTAATATAGTAAAGTAAAGGGGGTTATTTTTCGACTGCATGCCCCAGTAGGAAGTCTTGCCCTCCAGGGGTAATAAATTCATCTGGTCCTATGTTTGGGGCCCAGAATCGGTGCTACGCAGGCAGTGAGCGTGCCCCATCCGAGGCAGGCCTGAAATTGGGCCTGGGGCCTCATTTCAATCATCTAGGCGAACTGCTGACGCCCATTTTAGCGGATGGATTTTGGCCGAGGCACCCTCGGGTAAGTGTCGGGGGTGGGGAGGAGAGTGGCAGGCAGCGACTGCAGAGGAGCCTCCCGGCTTCACATGAATTTTTACTAAAAATTTAAACTCATTCTTTTCAGTGGTGGCTGGTTCCTAAGTCATATCCATGGCAGGAAAACCAAACCTAATTTCTCAGAGGGGTTCTGAAAGAGTCATTAGGTCCTCATTAGCATATGCACAGGGCGTATTGCCAGTTTAGGGCGACTGCCTTGAATGCCTGAAAATCATCCAATTGAGCATTTTTTCAGTTGTCCTTGCGGCCCAGGCCATCGCCCTACAAAATCGGGATGGCGGGACTGTCGTATGAGAAGAGATTGAGTAAACTAGGTCTGTATTCTCTTGAATTCAGAAGAATGAGAGGGGATCTCATTGAAGCATACAAAATTATTACAGGGCTTGATAGGGTGGATGCTGGGAGAATGTTTCCCTTGGCTGGGGAGTCTAGAACCAGGGGCCACAGCCTCAGGATAAAGGGTCGGCCATTCAGGACTGAGATGAGAAGAAATTTCTTCACACAGAGGGTGGTGAATCTTTGGAATTCTCTACCCCAGAGGGCTGTGGAGGCTCAGTCATTGGGTATATTCAAAACAGAAGTCGATAGATTTCTGACTAGTAAGGGCATCAAGGGATATGGCGATAGGGCCGGTGAATGGAGTGGAGGCAGAAGATCAGCCATGATCTCATTGAATGGTGGAGCAGGCTCGAAGGGCCGAATGGCCGACTCCTGCTCCTATTTCTTATGTTCTTGAAGCGGGCGCGGTAATGAACAACGTCTACCCTGATATCAGCAACTTGTGTATGTCATGTGTCTAATTTTGCGACCATTATTTTAAATGGTTAGACAATCACGTGCGCCTGGCCCAGAGTTCTGATATGTGTTCCTGGCGGATGAAGTTTCATGCTCAGAAAGATTACCCCTCTGAATCCAGACCAGGTTCTCCCGGAACCCGTTTTAATCGCCTAACCAATGTTCCACGCACTGGGACCGAGTTCGTGATTCTGCTTTGCTAAACATCATTTCTGCACTGTTTTGTCTTCTACTTGCATTACATTTAGAACACTTCGTACTGGTGCTAGCTGCTTGTGTGTGGGAGAGGAGAGATGTAATCGGGGATAGGATGGTATTACTAACCCCTGAGATTTTAGATTTTCTGTTCTCAGTGCTAATGATGCATGACCTATTAACAAGTCTCAAATGAGACGAGAGTTTAGAATCATTTCCCCCCCCCGCCACCCCCCCCCCCCCGCCCACACAGATTTATGGAACAGACTCCTAGCAAAAGTAATTGGTGCTGCGTTGATTCATTCCTTCAAAAGAAAGGCTGTATAAATCTGGCTGCAAATGTGATTTGAAGGTTGTAGGGATTAGTATAGACCGAGATGATCAAGTGCTCCAGGGGAACATCCTCTGCAGTTGTCAGCTAAGGCGAGTGTGGAGCAAGATTGTCATCTGTGGGGGCGGCCGGCTAGAGTTCAGTGGAATTGTGGGGAAGGACTGATAGTGTGGAGTCCACTTGACTACCTTTGGAGTGGGGAGCTCTTTCCCTTGTAGTATTAAATCTCGTCTCGGGCAGCGTTCGCATGCCCGATACGAGACTCCCAAAGCAAGCGCTCTACTCGGAGCTCCGACACGTCAAGAGAGTCCCAAAATAACAACAGAAAACGCTGGAGAAACTCAGCAGGCCAGGCAGCATCGGTGGAGAGAGAAACAGAGTTAACGTTTCAGGTCGATGACCTTTCGTCAGAACTGGAAAAAAGCAGGAAATGGAAAACAAGTTTAGGGGTTGGAAAAAGGGGGATGGGATGAAAGAACAAAAGGGAAGGTCAGTGATAGGATAGAAAGCAGGAGGGATTAAGAGACATTGAGAGACATTAAGAGATATTCAAGGCGAGAGGAGGTGGTAATGGGACAGGTTTAGGAACAAAGGATGGCTCTAGATGAAGTGTGAATTGCGCTGGCAGAATGAAAGACAGCTGCCATGTGGGAGGGAAGGAAAAAAGGTGAAACAAAAAGTGTGGATAAAAAAAAAAAGAAAATATATATATGTGATAGGGGCCGTGGTTATGATCTGAAATTGTTGAACTCTATGTTGAACCCAGAGGGCTGTAGAGTGCCCTGTAGAGAGCCCCAGGTGGGCAGAGGAAACGCTTCAAGGGCACCCCCAAAGCCTCCTTGAAAAAGTGTAACATCCCCATCGACACCTGGGAATCCCTGGCCCAAGGCTGTACAAAGTGGAGGAGAAGCATTCGGGAAGGCGCCGGTCACCTCGAGTCTCTTCGCCGGGAGCAAGCGGAAGCCAAGCGCAGGCAGCGCAAGGAGCGCACGTCAACCCAAGCACCCCACCCACCCGCCCCTTCAACCACCGTCTGCCCCACCTGTGACAGAGACTGTAGGTCCCGCATTGGGCTCATCAGTCACCTGAGAACTCACTCTTAATGTGGAAGCAAGTCATCCTCGGTTCCGAGGGACTGCCTAAGAAGAAGCGAAGGATTAAATAGATTGGGTGAGAGCCATAATAAAATAGATTGCACGGCAAGGAGCTAGCTTGATGGGCTGAATGGTCTTTTCGCGTCCCACGTTTCCTTATGTCTAATGGCTTCAGTTGGTGCACTATTTCATTGACATAAGAAAACTACTAGGCACTTGGTCTAAGCATTAAACAAAGCTTTAATCAACTGTTTTACAACATGGAGGTCTAGTTGTGTCCTTCACTAGTTCCTGTTAAGAATGTCCTGCGCAAGCTGGGCCCGTGCCCGAGTATTTATACTCTCCCTGGACAGCGCCACCCATAGGCCGCTCAGTATTATTTCATAAGTCTTTCTTTCATGAATGACTGATTCATGTCAGTCATTTCTTTATATATTTCTTTCCCTTTCCTGGTGTGTTTGCCTCACAAGCCAGAGACTGGTTACCTTGCCCAGGTGCACATTATCCACCTGTGAGTGTTAACAATGAATGTTGGCAGGCCAATCTCAGTGCAAGGTGGCATCACGACCAAACTTATTCTGTCCTTACTCAACGTGTCTGCTGTGGCTCAGTGGGTAGCACACTCAGCCTCTGAGTCAGAAGGTTGTGGGTTCACAGTCCCCACTCCAGGGACTTGAGCACATAAAGCTAGGCTGACACTTGAGGGAGTGCTGCACTGTCAGAGGTGCCGTCTTTCAGATGAGACGTTAAACCGAGGCCCCGTCTGCTCTCTCAGGTGGACGTAAAAGATCCCAAGGAACTATTTTGAAGAAGAGCAGGGGAGTTACCCCCGGTGTCCTGCCCAATATTTATCCCTCAACCAACATAACAAATACAGATTATCTGGTCATCATCACATTGCTGTTTGTGGGAGCTTGCTGTGCGCAAATTGCTGCGTTTCCCACATTACAACAGTGACTACACTCCAAAAGTACATCATTGGCTGTGAAGCGCTTTGAGACATCCGGTGGTCGTGAAAGGCGCTATAGAAATGCAAGTCTTTCTTTTCTTTCAATGTTCATACACACACATAATTCTATCAATAGTGATTAAGCGCGAGAACCTTGGATGATTCTTCCCACCCGCGTCCTGCGGAGCTGAGAGCAATTCATTCTTGGGATGTGGTCGTTGTGGCCGTGCCGGCATTTATGGCATTGATACAATTAAGAGTCAATCACGTTGGTGTTGATTCGGAGTCAGATACAGGCCAGAGCAGGGTGAGGACGGCAGGTTTCCTGCCCCAAGGGACATTAATCAACCAGCTGGATTTTTATGACAATCCGACAGCTTCACGGTCACTTTTACTGGTCCCAGCGTTTTATTTCCAGGATTTGTTTTTAAACTGAAGTCCAATGCTCAAATGGCCACAGGTGGTGATTGGAACCCACGTTCTCTGTATTATTGCTCCAGGCCTCTGGATTAATAGTCCAGTGACATCACCATTACACTATATCATACCCTGATCGAGTGCAGTACCTCGATGGCCACAATGGCTGCGATCAAACTGCGGCCTGAACCTGACACCTTCCTTTGGTGATGTGATTGACAGGCGACACGACTGACTGCACTCAGTAATGTAGCTTGTCAATCATACCACCAAGTAAAGGCTGCAGGTCTAATGATCTAAACGCATTCACTGCATATTCATTTCCGAGGCTCCCCAGCCGCAACCCCAACTGTCCCATCCTACTCTCTCGCCGACCTTCCCGCCCAGCGTGCCGAATGGGGGCTAATGTCGCCAATCTCATCCCCGTCTAACTCATCCCCCCCCAGCGCTGACCCTGTGGACGCTGGCAGTGGGGCAGCCATCACCGACCCTCTCCGCATCTCCCTCTAGAATATCCGTTCACTTGTGAACAAGGCCATTACCATCCATGAGCTTATCATGGATGATTGCATCGACATCTTGGCCCTGACCGAAACTTGCTTGAGGGGTGATGACACCTTACCCTTAAATTAAGCCTCTCCGCCTGGCTATACCTTCCACCACTTGCCCTGCTCAGACCGCCGTGGTGGCGGTGTAGCTCTCATCATCAAATCACACGTTGGTCTGTCCCCCTACTCCTCCAGCACTTTCTCCTCCTTTGAGCATCTCACCTTATTCCACCCCTCTCACCTCTCATTTAAAATTCTCGTTCTCTACCGCCCATAAATATTTTATTACCAAGATATCTTCACTGCTCTCCTCCCTCAGCCTCTGCACCGAATGACTTCTCACCCTTGGTGATTTCAACCTCCATCTCAATTCATCATGCTCTCTCTCCTCTGAGTTCACTAGCCTCCTATCCTCCCTTAATCTCTCCCTCCATGTAAACTCCCCAACCCATATTCACGGCCACCCCCTCGACCTTGCCATCTCTCGTGGCCTCGCTACTCCCGTCGTGTCAATCACAGATAAGGCCATTTCTGACCACTTCCTCGTATCGCTCTCCACCCACATCCCCCTTCCTCCACCACCACCGCCCCCCAACCCTACTTCCTTCTATGTTCGCCCCTGGAAAAGACTCTCTTACAACTGCACTTACGAAATCCCAACTGCCCAGCCTTTGGCCCTCCATTCACCACAACATTTCTGCAGCTACCGATCTGCTCAACCACACCCTCACCACCACCTTTGATGCCCTGGTCCCTAATAAAATAATTACTCTCTCTCACCCTGTCCGCTCCCCCTGGTACGGCCCTCATCTTCGCTCCACTAAGTCCAAGGGATGCAGACTTGAATGGATATGGCGGACAACTGGTTTAGCCATTCACTGCCAGATCTGGCTGGACCACATAAAGCACTATCGGGCCCTGCTCTTGTCTGCCAAAATTGCTCACTATTCCAGAATCATTCTAGAATGCAAAGATAAACCCCGGCTTCTATTCTCCGCTGTTAACCATCTTCTTAAACCCCTCTCCCCTGTCTCCTCCACCTTCACCTTTGACAACAAGTGTGAGGAGCTCATGGACTTCATTGTCTCCAAGATTGAGACCATCCGATCAGCTGCTTCTGCCACTTCCCTTCCTTCCCCTAGCCCACCAGGTCAAACATCCTCTAAGGTTCCCCCCTGCCCTAGCCCTGAACTCACATCTTTCTCCAGTTTCTCTCCGATCTCCCCTCATGACCTCTCCGCGCTCATCTTGTCCATGAGACCCACTTCCTGCTCCCTCGACCCTATTCCCACCAAACTGCTGACCACCCAACTTCCTTTTCTGGCTCCCATGTTAGCTGACATTGTTAACAGTTCTCTCTCCTCAGGTACTGTCCCCCTCCCCCTCAAATCTGCCCTCATCACCCCTCTCCTCAAAAAATCCAACCCTTGACCCCTCCGTCCCTGCAAACTACCGCCCCATCTCCAACCTCCCTTTCCTCGCCAAAGTCCTTGAACATGTTGTCGCCTCCCAAACCCGTGCCCATCTTTCCCGCAACTCCATGTTTGAATCCCTCCAATCAGGTTTCCGTTCCTACTACAGTACTGAAACGGCTCTCATCAAAGTCACAAATGACATCCTTTGTGACTGTGACAAAGGTAAACTATCCCTTCTCATCCTTCTTGACTTGTCTGCAGCCTTTGACACGGTTGACCACTCCATCCTCCTCCAATGCCTTTCCACCGTTGTCCAGCTGGATGGGACTGCACTCGCCTGGTTCCATTCTTATCTATCTAATTGTAGCCGGAGAATCACCTGTAACGGCTTCTCTTCCCGCTCCCGCATCGTTACCTCTGGTGTCCCCCAAGGATCTATCCTTGGCCCCCTCCTATTTCTCATCTACATGCTGCCCCTTGAAGACATCATCTGAAAACACAGCTTCAGTTTCCACATGTACGCTGACAACAGCCAGCTCTACCTCACCACCACTTCTCTCAACCGCTCCACGGTCTCTAAATTGTCAGACTGCTTGTCCAACATACAGTACTGGATGAGCAAAAATTTTCTCCAATTAAATATTGGGAAGACTGAAGCCATTGTTTTCGGTCCCCGCCACAAACTCCGTTCCCGAGCCACTGACTCCATCCCTCTCCCTAACATCTGTCTGAGGCTGAACCACACTGTTCGCAACCTTGCTGTCATATTTGACCCTGAAATGAGCTTCCGACCACATATCCGCAGCATAACAAAGACCGCCTACTTCCATCTCTGTAACCTCGCCCGTCTCCGCCCTTGCCTCAGCTCATCCGCTGCTGAAACCCTCATCCATGCCTTTGTTACCTCTAGACTTGATGGTTCCAACGCACTCCTGGCTGGCCTCCCACATTCCACCCTATGTAAACTTGAGGTCATCCAAAACTCAGCTGTCCGTGTCCTAACTCGCACCAAGTCCCGTTCACCCATCACCCCTGTGCTCGCTGACCTACATTGGCTTCTGGTTCAGCCTCGATTTCAAAATTCTCATCCTTGTTTTCAAATCCCTCCATGGCCTCGCCCCTCCCTATCTCTGTAATCTCCTTCAGCCCCACAACCCCTCCCCGAGATATCTGCGCTCCTCTAATTCTGCCCTCTTGAGCATCCCTGATTATAATCGCTCAACCATTGGTGGCCGTGCCTTCTGTTGCCTGGGCCCTAAGCTCTGGAATTCCCTGCCTCAACCTCTCCGCCTCGCTACCTCTCTTTCCTCCTTTAAGGCGCTCCTTAAAACCTACCTCTTTGACCGAGCTTTTGGTCACCTGCCCTCATTTATCCTTGGGTGGCTCGGTGTCAAATTTTTTGTCTTATAATTCTCCTGTGCAGCGCCTTGGGACGTTTTACTACATTAAAGGCGCTATATAAATACAAGTTGTTGCTGTTGTTGTTGCTGAATAACAAGTCAGAAAACAGAATACTCTGATTTGTTTTTCTCCTGCCAACCAGCCAGATTATACCCAGCTCCGACATCCTGTGACTCTCTAGAGTTTAAATTTCTGCCATGCCCGTTGAAGCCACGTGGAGGCCACTTAATGATCTGTGCTAAGGGGAGGGTCCGCTGGGTCCGTGCTCGGGCGCACTGGGTGCGGCGAATGTTAAAGAATTTGGTGGGTCAGAGCACTTGCCTGTAAAGGAACCCGTCCAATATTTCTTAATTAAGTTTAATGGAGAAACTGGGGTGGGTTTCTTCACGGATGTGCGCTTTGACCCGCTCAGTGTTCCAGTGTTTGGTGCGATCTGATGCACCTGGGTGCAGATCCAGGCAAATCTCCCCCTTTAATGTTTAGCAAACGGAATGACCCAAATCCACAGGGATTCCTTTGCAAGGAAAACCATGCAAGAGCTGGGCTCAGGAAGGAAACCTCTGACTCCATAGTATTTGTGGGGCCTCCTGTTTTCCATCTGATACCAAACTGGCTGCCTCATCTTGCAAGTGACATGGGATATGCTTGACATACCATATTTCCTTATTCTTTAGAAAAATAACAGTTCTTCCGTACTTTTCCTGCTTCGTTCTCACTTTTTGCGGGGGTTGTGTGCAGAGGAGTTGCCGTGAGCACGGCCGCATCTTTATCCGGGAATCGGCGCCAACTCATGCCACGTGTGAGAAAGATGCTCCTCCTGAAACAAGGGACCTGCTCTGCTGGCCTTGGCCTCGTCGCGGCTCCTGGCTGCCTCCTGAAGCCGCTGCTCTGAGGAACTGGATTGTGCTGCGAAAACTCATCATCGAAACCAGAGCGGCGGTGAGGAAAGAGCGAGGAAGGCAACAACATGAATTAGGCAGGAGGTGGAGCGGGGGCGGGGGGGGGGGGGCAGTGAAGAGTGTGAGTGTGAACTGAAGGGAGAGAGTGTGAACTGAAGAGAGTGTGAACTGAAGGGAGAGAGTGTCAAGGGCAGTCACTCTCACCTCACCTCTGCAATTCAGCTCCTTTGCCCATGTTTGGACCAAGGCTGCAATGAGGTCTGGAGACGAGTAGTCCTGGCGGAACCCAAACTGGGCATCAGTGAGCAGGTTATTGGTGAGTAAGTGCTGCTTGATAGCACTGTCGATGACACCTTCCATCACTTTGCTTATGATTGAGAGTAGACTGATGGGGCGGTAATTCGCCGGATTGGATTTGTCCTGCTTTTTGTGGACAGGACATGCCCGGGCAGTTTTCCACATTGTTGGATAGATGCTAGTGTTGTAGCTGTACTGGAACAGCTTGGCTAGAGGCGTGGCTAGTTCTGGAGCACGAGTCTTCAGCACGACAGCCGGGATGTTGTCGGGGCCCATAGCCTTTGCTGTATCCAGTGCACTCAGCTGTTTCGTGATATAACGTGGAGTGAATCGAATTGGCTGAAGACTGGCTTCTGTGATGGTGGGGACCTCAGGAGGAGGTCGATATGGATCATCCACTTGCCACTTCTGGCTGAAGATGGTTGCAAACGCTTCAGCCTTGTCTTTTGCACTCATGTGCTGGGCTCCACCATCATTGAGGATGGGGATATTCATGGAGCCTCCTCCTCCAGTTAGTTGTTTCATGGTCCACCACCATTCACAACTGGATGTGGCAGGACTGCAGAGCTTTGATCTGATCTGTTGATTGTGAGATTGCTTAGCCCTGTCTGTAGCATGCTGCTTCCGCTTTTTAGCATGCATGTAGTCCTGTGTTGCAGCTTCCCCAGGTTGGCACCTCATTTTTAGGTACGCCTGGTGCTGCTCCTGGCATGCTCTTCTACACTCCTTATTGAACCAGGGTTGGTCCCCTGGCTTGACGGTAATGGTAGAGTGAGGGATATGCCGGGCCATGAGGTTAGATTGTGGTGGAATACAATTCTGCTGCTGCTGATGGCCCACAGCGCCTCATGGATGCCCAGTTTTGAGCTGCTCGATCTGTTTTGAATCTATCCTATTTAGCACAGTGGTAGTGCCACACCACACGATGGAGGGTGTCCTCAGTGTGAAGACAGGACTTCGTCTCCACAGTGACTGTGCGGTGGTCACTGCTACCAATACTGTCATGGACAGATGCATCTGTGACAGGTAGATTGGTGAGGTCGAGGTCAAGTAGGTTTTTCCTTCGTGTTGGTTCTCTCAGCACCTGTCGCAGGCCCAGACTGGCAGTTATGTCCTTCAGGACTCGGCCAGCTCGGTCAGTAGTGGTGCTTCCGAGCCACTCTTGGTGATGGACATTGAAGTCCCCCACCCAGAGTACATTCTGTGCCCTTGCTACTCTCAGTGCTTCTTCCAAGTGGTGTTCAACATGGAGGAGTACTGATTCATCAGCTGAGAGAGGGCGGTAGGTGGTAATCAGCAGGAGGTGTCCTTGCCCATGTTTGACCTGAAGCCATGAGACTTCATGGGGTCCGGATTCAATGTTGAGGACTCCCAGGGCCACTCCTTCCCGCCTGTATACCACTGTGCCACCACCCCTGGTGGGTTTGTCCTGCCGGTGGGACAGGACATACCCAGGGATGGTGATGGAGGAGTTTGGCTGAAAGGTATGATTCTGAGAGTATGACTACTTCAGGCTGTTGCTTGACTAGTCTGTGGGACAGCTCTCCCAGTTTTGGCACAAGTCCCCAGATGTTGGTGAGGAGGACTTTGCAGGGTCGACTGGGCTGGGTGTGCCGTTGCCGTGTCCGTAGCTGATGCCGAGGTCGATGCCGGGTGGTCCGTCCGGTTTCATTCTTAGTATTTTGTTTCATAGCGGTTTGTGACTTGCTCGGCCATTTCAGAGGGCAGTTAAGTGTCAACCACATTGCTGTGTGTCTGGAGTCACATATCGGCCAGACCGGGTAAGGGTGGCAGATTTCCTTCCCTAAAGGACATTAGTGAACCAGATGGGTTTTTACAACAATCTGATAGTTTCATGGTCACCATTACTGATACTAGTAATTACAGGAAACTCTCTTTTTACCGGCACCTAATTAACCGGAAATCTCTCTTAAGCAGCAAAATTCAGGAGTAGGTTCAGGTAAGTTTTACTTCATATTAGTGGCCGTGTAACCGGGGTTTCTGGACCTGTGGTCTTGTAACTGGAGTTCCTGCACCTGTTCCAATGCAACAGGGACGCCTGGATCTGTGGCCGTGTAACCGGGGTTCCTGCACCTGTTGCCATGCAACAGGGACGCCTGGATCTGTGGCCGTCAACCGGGGTTCCTGGATCTGTGGCCGTGTAACCGGGGTTCCTGCACCAGTTCCAATGCAACAGGGACGCCTGGATCTGTGGCCGTGTAACCGGGGTTCCTGCACCTGTTCCAATGCAACAGGGACGCCTGGATCTGTGGCCGTGTAACCGGGGTTCCTGCACCTGTTGCCATGCAACAGGGACGCCTGGATCTGTGGCCGTGTAACCGGGGTTCCTGCACCTGTTGCCATGCAACAGGGACGCCTGGATCTGTGGCCGTGTACGGAGCTCTTGTGCCTTTTACTATACCTCTCTGTAATCCGGACTTTTTGATCAACCGGCACCACGCCGGTCCCGTCGATGCCGGATAAAAAAGAGTTTCCTGTATTCCAGAGTTATTTAATTAACTGAAGGGAGAGAGTGTGAGTGTGAACCGGGAGAGAGGTTAAAGGGAGCACGAACTGTGGGGTGGGAATGAGCGCCAGTGTGAAGTGGAGGAGTTTTAAAGCAACTTTAAAGCAATTTTCAACATGAAGCAATTTAACAACCAGACTTAGCAACACCATACCAGCCAGTATACATTCGCAATAACCCACTATTTCCCTGCAAGAAGTGAGGGAAGATTGCTGCAAGTTTTGTCACAACCCTCTGCAGTGTTTCACTGGCCCTGGTCATAAGCCCAGAGAAAAAAACGGGGCGAAGGTGCATAATCCTGGAAAAAAGTCCAGTCATGAACTGATAAAATAAATATATAAAATGTTTCCTGGTGCATTGGAGGAGGGGGTGGGGGGGGGGGCGGGTCTAATATCATAAAGCAGGCAATACCGCTGTTAGTTCACCCAAAATAGGGTTCCTTTCTCTGCCGAGCTTATCCCTGTACAGTGTTTTTCCAGTGCTCTGGCGTTTTGATAGTAAATAAGACGCCATTTTTAACCTCCAATCATAAAGGTTATCTGAATATAGACTCAAAACTGGGACACATCTCTGCACCTACAGCAGCAGCAGCAGTGAAGTGCGCACCGCTTGTCAGCTCCCTTAGTTTAGGAAAAAGCAAATTAGAATTTGCACCAAGATATTGGCCCGTATTTTCCGATGTGTATGGGTGTGTACGAGCTGTGTACCCACCCATAGGGACATCGGAAATGCTGGTTTCGGGCATGCACTGCGCATGCGCTGGAAACCGGCATTTCCGATCTGTGGAGAATCCTCTTGACAGATCGGACGCCTGCCCTGGAGAAGGGTCTCTGCGGGGGGGAGAGTTCCGCTTTCTGCAGAACCTCTGCCCGCTGAAATCACTTAGAAATCTTACGCCTGGTAAAAGCCTGCGTAAGGCCTGCTTTTACCAGCATAAGAGTTGAAAAAAAGTAACAAAAATCATTTTTATCACTCATTTATAATTTTAAAAAACTTTTTGTTTAAAATATTTAATTTAATGTAATTTTAACACATTTTAAAAATGTGATTTTTTTTTTTCAATTTAGTTAATGTTTTAGTGTGTTTTTGGGGTGATCTCCATTCATATATTTGGCAGGTCTTCCTGTCAAAAGTATGAAGGGGGATCCCCTTCTTTCATTGGCTGGCCTGGCCCACGTGATCCCAGGGACGCTTGCGAACCGCCTGCGCCCCTGGGATACGTGGGCCCTGCGCGTTCCGACTGTGGAGAGGCCCAGGATCGGAAGTGTCCAGACCTCGGGTAAGGGCGTAGATTTTTTTCCGATAGGAGGCCTCCGCACGCAGGAAGCCTCCGATCGGAAATTACGGGCCAATAACTACATTGTGGCATCTGCAGGAGTGCTCCGCTTCTGGGAAAGAGAGCGGGTCGGGTCTAACCACATTGCATTCCTGGTTATTATACCCACAGTCCCAAAAAGGGCAGCTTCTAATGTATTGGTATGCCAGCGGATCATCAATTTCCTAAATGCCACGCTGTCCAGAGGGCCCACAGCCATTATTGTTAAATGCTGTAGAGAGTTGTGTCTCTCTTCTACTTAGTGCTCCCTCTTGGCTTCATCACTGTGCAAAACTCTGGACTCAGTGGGGATTCCCGGGTGCACAAGAGACCCCACACAGTCACCCTGCATTTTTCAACTTTATCTTTATACTATTAGGTAGGTTTCTTTCTGAGTAAATTTAAGGAATTTATTTTACTTCTAAAAAAATAAGTCCGTCGTCGGATTTTAATGATGGTTGCTAAAAATAAATGTTCTTTAATTTTACACGCAGAGGAGACTGCATCTCCACACAGTAGAAATCGGTCCTCGTTAAGCCCATTCTCTGAGGGCAGAAACTTCGGGGGAACGACGTCTCAAGCCCGATCTGCCCCTGTGGTAGGGGCGGCTCATAGAGTCATAGGGCTCGAATTTCCAAGCCCCGTGGAGGCGGGTGTGGAGACGGGAGTGGGGGGAAAATTGCAGATTCGGGGGGGGGGCAGGAACTCATCCCGCCCCCAACCCGCCTCCGTGCCAGTTTCAAAGGAGGCGGGTACCTGACCTGTGCTGGCACCCGTCTCCCCGAGGCGGGAAGGGGATTAGTGCCAATTAACTGCCTGTTAACAGGTAGTTAACAGGCAGTTTTTGGTCTAATCCCTATTTTCATTGTTGAAATGTGGGATTCCCGATGGCTCCAAACCACGGCAATTAGCGAGGCGGGTCGTCGGGATGAAGGGCTTGGAGGGTTCAAGATGTCCAGTGTTCAGGTGAGTGATGGGTGCATGAGTGCAGAGGTAAGTGTGTTTGGTGTGTGTAAAGTGTTTAAATAAGTTTTACTTACCTTTACTTACTAATGCATGCTTCCTTCCTTCAGGTCTCGGGAGTCCCTCATCTCACCGGCACAGAAAGCAGAATGGCCGCGAGCAGTCAAAAGTTGCAGCATTCTGCTTTCTGTTCTGGAGAGATTTCTAACTGAGTCTGTGAAGAAGGACTCAAGTTAGAAGTCAGATTGTCAGTGTTTGACAGCTTCACAAAGCTGTCAAATGCTGATATTTCATCTGTCAAAAACTCTTGACAGATGAAATATCAATCCCTGATGTCACCTGTAACCGGGTGTCCCTTAATTGGCCTGCTGAGCCCGCTGGGCGGGCTCAACAAGGTCAATCAAGGGAAAATCATGTGGGTTGGCCGCAAATCGATGGAGGTGGGACTACAACCCAAAAGGTGGGAGTCCCGCCTCCATCACGTCCCCATTGACAAAATCTAGCCCATAGAGTCATAGGGGTCGATTTTCCTGGAGTTGTCAGGCGGGCTTTCAGGCGTGTGGGGGGGGAAAATCGCAAAAATAGGGGGTCGCGAGCTCTCCCCCCTGCCTGATTCCCCGCCCCGTCCGACCTTCACCCCGGCGTTTCTACCGACCCGAATCAGTCCCGCCCGCAGCAGGCGGGACTGGTCTTCAGGCACCTTAATCACCAATAATTGGCATCTATAATGCCATTTTAAGGGGCCCTTGCTATTTTCAGCCTTTTCCCACGCTAAACACGCCTGGTGGGAACCCCGCTGATGAAATCTGGCATGAACAATATCGGCTCGCTTACTTTCAGCTGCAGGTCAATCAGGAAAGAAGAGATTTAATCAGACAGCATTTGTAGGTTGCAGGAACTTGTTGATTCAGGCTTGGGGCAACTTGTTCCAGGCTTAGGCACAGCTGTGGAAGGTTGGAGCCTCACACACTTCTCCAATGTGAGCTCCTGGGAAGCATCTCTCGGCACCCTCACTCAGCGCTTCCTCAATGGAGGCATCTACCAGAAGCATGGGAGGCCTTTTTTCCCTTCCCTTCATGCCATTAGAGGATCTCCAGCAGCAGAGGCGTCAGCAGCAGAACCAGGAACAGCAGCATCAGCAACAGGAGCGCCAGGCTGCTGCTCACTCACCTGAAGCTGCACAGGCCAGAAGGGGCCAGTGCTTGAATGTGGCTTGAGAGCACCTTGCTGCGCATCAGGGGGCCATGGGGATCCATATCTGCACTGGCAGTCCTACTCAGACGGACTTCCATGAAGGTCTGGTTTCTCTGTTCAATGGATGCCCATCACTCCTCAAGAGATGTCATTCTATTATGAACACTCACCATGTTTTCCATACCCTGGCGACTTATCTCCTCCATGGAGGGTGCCAACCTTTCCATGGTGATGCGTTCCTGCGCCAATGACTACGCAAAGGCTCAGCTCATCTTCGCTATGGACTCCTCCATTCGCTCCACACTTGCAGCGACCCTGGAGACAAAACCTGTCAGACTCCTGCATCTGTGCATGGAGATCCATCACCTCTTCTCTTGCAGATGGACCCAGAGGCAAAGGGTCGACATGCAGCTGAGCTGAGCTGGCAGAGTCCTGCGCCCTCCGACGAGGACTCTCCACTGCTGTCCCTGTCTCCACAATCTGCTGATGCTCACTTGTGAGCTGTGAAATACCAGGTGACAACACTACTCTATATCCCGAAGGTCCCCCTGAGGTGTGAGTGTCTGCGCTGGTGCTGGGTGCGCTTACTTCTGCTGACGCTGTGCCCTCAGAGGTTGGAGCTTCCTCTGAGGAGTCTGGCTGCACAGCCTCTTCCTCCTCCACAGTGGGGACAGGGGCTCTGGATGGTACTGTGGGGGAGTAAAGGAAGGAGTTAGAGATGTAATGCCAAGGTTCTTCTGGTGACTCCCAGCGAGTTGACATCTGCTGACACCTGCATCCATGCAGCCTTGGTCTCAGTGGGAGGCCTCTTCCTGCCTGGCCTAGGGACGAGGACCTCCCTGTGGGCCCTAACCCCATCCAATAATGCCTGCAGTGAAGCCTCGTCGAATTTGAAGGCAGCTCAGGTTCTGGCACTGGCCACAGCTGCTGCAGGCTCCTCTGCCATCCTGTATGGTTCGTTTGGAAGCCTTCAGAGGATGCAGTGCTTGCTGTGGACCTTGAAAGCACCACGAATGATGACATCATACTGTGGGGCTTTCTGACTGGAAATAGTTAATTAGCAAGGGTTCCCACACGCTGGAAATGAATTGGCCAATTGAGGGAATATTGCATCGATGTGGCAGACCCATTTAGATTCGTGTGGGAACCCCGACATTCAGGGAACCCGACAATTCCCCGCACCTGCGGGAAAATCGACCGCATAGAGTTATACAGCACAGAAAGAGGCCCTTCGGTCCATCGTGTCTGCGCCGGCCATCAAGCCCTGTCTATTCTAATCCCATTTTCCAGCACTTGGTCTGTAGCCTTGTATGCTATGGCATTTCAAGTGCTCATCTAAATGCTTCTTGAATGTTGTGAGGGTTCCTGCCTCTACCACCCTTTCAGGCAGTGAGTTCCAGATTCCAACCACCCTCTGGGTGAAAAAGTTTTTCCTCAAATCCCCTCTAAACCTCCTGCCCCTTACCTTGAAACTATGCCCCCTGGTTATTAACCCCTCTACTAAGGGGAAAAGCTCCTCTATCTACCCTATCTATGCCCCTCATAATTTTGTACACCTCAATCAGGTCCCCCCCTCAGCCTACTTGGCTCCGTTTTGGTAATGCCGGCTTTGCAGATTCCCCCCTGGGTGGCCACTTAAAACAGGCTCTGAGCCACTTCTACACGTAAATGAAGAGGCCCAACACCTGGCTAGGGCCCCCTTGGCCAAAACTGGTTGGCGATCAGTGGGAGCAGGTGCTGGGCTGCTCCATTATGGATTCTTTAACAGCCCCCTGCAACCGGCAACAAAAATGTAAGTGCCTTTTTAAAAAAATATTAATAACTAACTGCTTGAAGACCAGGACCTCAAACCCAGCACTAAGCTCACGGTCTACAGAGCAGCAGTGATACCCGCCCTGCTGTATGCCTCAGAGACATGGACCATGTACAGCAGGCACCTCAAAGCACTGGAGAGGTACCACCAACGCTGCAAGATCCTGCAAATCCATTGGCAGGATAGGCGCACCAACGTCAGTGTTCTTGCTCAGGCCAACATCCCCAGCATCGAAGCTTTGACCACGCTCAATCAGCTCCAATGGACGGGTCACATTGTCTGCAAGCCCAATACGAGACTCCCAAAACAAGCGCTCTACTCAGAACTCCGACACGACAAGAGAGCCCCAGGTGGGCAGAGGAAATGCTTCAAGGACACCCTCAAAGCCTCCTTGAAAAAGTGTAACATCCCCACCGACACCTGGGAATCCCTGGCCCAAGGCCGCACAAAGTGGAGGAGAAGTATCCAGGAAGGCGCCGAACACCTCGAGTCTCTTTGCCAGGAGCAAGCGGAAGCCAAGCGCAAACACGGCAAGGAGCGCACGTCAACCCAAGCACCCCACCCACCCGCCCCTTCAACCACCGTCTGCCCCACCTGTGACAGAGACTGTGGGTCCCGCATTGGGACTCATTAGTCACCTGAGAACTCATTTTTAATGTGGAAGCAAAGTTATCCTCGGTTCTGAGGGACTGCCTAAGACGAAGAAGAACACTATGGATTCTTTAGCAGCCCCCTGCAACCGGCAATGAAAATGTAAGTGCCTTTTAAAAAAAATATTAATAACTAACTGTTGCCGTGGAAGCAGGAGGAGACAAGAGCGTTCCTCCGACTCCACGGCACTAGCGACGGCCCCACCCCCACCCCAACCCCACCCTTTGCTGCTCCAGTCCTGGCTCGCGAGACTTACCTTTGGGCGGCTGACAGCGAGGCAATTGTCCCGAAACTCAATTCTTCAAATGGGGTGAGCTGCCTGCAAAGTAGCGACAGGCGACGTTCGCGCCCCCTAAATGATTGAAATGAGGCCCGCGGCCCAATTCTGAGCCAGCCTCGGACCGATCAGCTCGCACAGTGCCGATTCGGGGCCTGAAAACACAGCCCAGACAGATTTCTCCCTCTATGTCCCAATGTCCCAATAAAAACCTAGGAGATGACTGCCCGTTACCCATGGCCATGTCACAGCGTGCTGACGTGAAATTCATTCTGGCATGAACACTGTCCCTGAGGCGATAATCCTTTATGCTGAGATGATTCTGGAGCGCAGAATTTTTGTGCACTTGACACAAAAGGACATTAAATCAGATTTATTAGTTCCAGTGTGAACTAAGCAGCAGAATCTCAGAAAAGTTAGACGTGGCTTTTCATGATTCTCCCGGATTTGAAACGTTGGAAAGTGGGGCTCGTTAAAAGCTATTACACGAGTATGCGTCGGCCCCGGTTTTAACTCCGGGTGGATTCCCCGCGCAGGCCTGAGTTAAAATTGCAGTCGGGTCTCAATGATGTCATCGGGTCGCAAACGTGCCTACGTAACAGAAGGACCCCGTTGGCTCCGGGCGGGCGGACGGGCCGGTGTCCTCGCTGCCTGCTCCAGAGAGCAGGTTAAAATTGCAGATGTTGAGAGCATGGTGGCTTTCAGACACCGGTGAGAGCGCAGGGGCTATTTTTTTTTAAACTGGCCACCCGCCAGGTTACCACAGAGTGAGCAGGGTTAAAATCGCCGAAAGTTACAGCATTTCATACAGTCTCTACTTAGTGCAGCAGACGGTTAAGAAGGCAAATGGTATGTTGGCCTTTGTAGCGAGAGGGTTCGAGAACAAGGATGTCTTGCTGCAATTGTACAGGGCCTTGGTGAGACCACACCTTGAGTATTGTGTGCAGTTTTGGTCGCCTTACCTGAGGAAGGATGTTCTTGCCATGGAGGGAGTGCAGCGAGGATTCACCAGACTGATACCTGGGATGGCAGGAATGACGTATGAGGAGAGATTGGGTCGATTGGGCTTATACTCGCTGGAGTTTAGAAGAATGAGAGGGGATCTCATTGAAACTTATAAAATTCTAACAGAACTAGACAGACTAGATGCAGGAAGGATGTTACCGATGGTCGGGGAGTCCAGAACCAGGGGTCACAGTCTAAGGATAAGGGGTAAGCCATTTAGGACTGAGATGAGGAGGAATTTCTTCACCCAGAGAGTGGTGAACCTATGGAATTCTCTACCGCAGAAGGCAGCAGAGGCCAATTCATTAAATATATTCAAGAAGGAGTTAGATATATTTCTTGAGGCTAAAGGGATCAAGGGATATGGGGAGAAGGCAGGGACAGGGTACTGAGTTTGGATGATCAGCCATGATCTCATTAAATGGCGGAGCAGGCTCGAGGGGCCGAATGGCCTACTCCTGCTCCTATCTTCTGTGTTTCTATATTTAAGGAGTTAAATCATTGGTGGGGAGAAAAAACCCTCGTTGCTAATTAGGTTAAATCTGAGCTATCGCAGTGTAACAAAGAAGAAAAGCAACAGCAGCAATTTAATAATTAGAAACACTCTATGTATTTGTGCTCGATGTCGCTGCTTGTTATTTTACAGCACAGTCTCCAGCGCTGTGCTGTTTTACTGTATTGTAAAACACCAGCAAGTGAGTTCAAGGCAGGTACAAATTGGTTTATTAGCCCCTGAATTGCTGCTGTTGCTTTTTTTTTTCGTTTCCCTCAAAGTCATTTGTATTTATTTGAGCAAATTCTTTTCACGAATCGTTGCTTTTCTAAATCAGCAGTTCGCCAGTTGATTGATTGAGAATTTATTGAATTGGAAAATAAGCTTGTCTGGAAAATAGGTTTGCGTGTAAAATAATAAATAACTGACCGGCAAGAACAGGAATTCAGGAGTTTTTTTAATGTAGTCTGCGGAAATACGAGTTCATCAATTCAGTTGAGGAGCTACTACATCGGTTACTTCAGAAAAATATTCTGCCACATTTCTGGATAAAGTGCCATTCTACAGACCCTTAAATCAAATTCGACACTGTCCCTGGCTGTTTTATTGCTAAATTCCCAAATCCATCCCAATGGCAGTGCGATTGTTTAAAAACATTTCCTCCATTTTGTTGGGAAGAACGGACTGAAAAAAAGTGATATGAATCGCACATCATTTCTCAGATGCCCTCCCCCACCGCCCCCGCAAGCCGTCACCATAAGTTTAACAAGAGTATCGGCCATTTCTTGATTTTGGTACATGTTTACTCAGATGGCATGAACATACTTTAAAGCTACGAGTGACTTCACTCAGCTTCCCCGGGTGTACTTTTTCTTAACAAAGCCACTGAAGACTCCTGCGAAGCATCGACAGGCGGGCTGCGGGGTGGCCTGACAGTCAAATGGTCCCACCTGGGGCTTAAGCCACAGTCGTGAGTGGTCAGTCAGGTTCTTATCCATTCTAATGCTGTTTGCTCAACTTGCCTCATTCTGGCTCAGTTTAGCCGTACTGCCGCCAAGTTCAGGTGGAATCCATTTAACGTGAATGCTATGGATATGCAGAGGGCTTATCACCCGCCATTTTATTCGTTTAAAAGCTTGCAATAATGTTCCAACAGATCCAGTTGTTGAATGTTAACGACCAGGACATATGGTTTTCCATGAGGCCAGAAAGTAAGAAGCAAACATCTTATGTTATACTAGATTTTCACACCAAGATGTGGTTCAAAGGGAGAACACAGGTTTGTGATATGTGACAATACCAGTGTTTAAAACACCAGTTAAAGATTATTTAGAATGTACAAACTGTATCACTGCGTCTTTCACCGCTACTATACTTGCAGGGCGCCCCATAATCAGTGGTGTCAATACATTTTAAACCTTAGGCAGCACAGAATAACCCTTTAATAATTAACCAGTGTGACTGCAACTGAGTGTTAGCAATAAAACCCAACTATGTCTTGTAGTGGTGCATGGGTGGGCTGCCTACAGAAGTGAAGTGGGAACAGGCACCTATGGCTTTAACCTCCAATAAAGGTGGGTGATGATGAGTTTCAGCGGCATTCCTCCTAGTCACTTATGGAAATATTTACAATAGTAGAAACCTCAGAATCCCTTTTTCATAATTGGTCACTGACCGACAGAAGCCTTACATAAGAACATAAGAAATAGGAGCAGGAATAGGCCATATGGCCCCTCGAGCCTGCTCCGCCATTCAATAAGATCACGGCTGACCATCGACCTCAACTCCACTTTCCCGCCCCATCTCCGTATCCCTTGATTCCCCGAGAGTCCAAAAATCTATCGATCTCAGCCTTGAATATACTCAAAGACTCAGCATTTACAGCCCTCTGGGGCAGGGAATTCCAAAGAGTCACAACCCTCTGAGTGAAGAAATTCCTCCTCATCTCAGTCTTAAATGGCCGACCCCTTATCCTGAGACTATGCCCCCTAGTTCTAGACACTCCAGCCAGGGGACACAAACTCTCAGCATCTACCCTGTCAAACCCCTTCAGAATCTTGTATGTTTCAATGAGATCACTTCTCATTCTTCTAAACTCCAGAGAGTATAGGCCCATTCTACACAATCTCTCATCATAGGACAGCCCGCTCATCCCAGGAATCAATCTAGTGAACCTTCGTTGCACCGCCTCCAAGGCAAGTATATCCTTCCTTAGATAAGGAGACCAGAACTGTGCCCAGTACTCCAGGTGTGGTCTCACCAAGGCCCTGTACAATTGTAGCAAGACTTCCTTACTCTTATACTCCAACCCCCTTGCAATAAAGGCCAACATGCCTTTTGCCTTCCTTACTGCTTGCTGTACCTGCATGCTAGCTTTCTGTGTTTCTTGCATGAGGACACCCAAATCTCTCTGAATACCAACATTTGAAAGTTTCTCACCATTTAAAAAATATTCTGTTTTTCTATTCTTCCTACCAAAGTGAATAACCTCACATTTCCCCACATTATACTCCATCTGCCACCTTACTGCCCACTCACTTAGTCTATCTATATCCCTTTGCAGACTCTGTTCTCCTCACAGCTTACTGTCCCACTTAGCTTTGTATCGTCAGCAAACTTGGACTCATTACACTCGGTCATTGGACATGGATCATTCTGCCACCTTCCCAACTTGGTCAGAAAGTCCGAAGGTGAGCACCTCTGAGTGGTCTTCTCAAGTCTCACACACCGAGGTCCTAGCTCCTAGGTCTTCTCAAGTCTCACACTCCGAGGTCCTAGCTCCTAGGTCTCTGACAATGCTGTTCTTCAGCTGGCCACTTGGAGGTTTCCACAAGTGGCCTGACGATAACTTTCTGATTGATGTTCCTGCCCTTCCTGCGGGGAGGCACCAGGCCACCAGCCGACACAGCTGAGACTGCAAACTCAGCCAGCTGGGAGATCAAGCCTGCATCTCGCTGTTCTGCGGTGGCCCGTATCTTGACAGACGCCTCCTGTACGCCGCACATTTTCCCTTTTTTTCCCTCCACATTTTCCAATGGACACCCAAATGTCATTAGCCCAGAAGGATATGGAGTCGGTTTGATTGTTTCCAAAATGTTTAAAATCCTTCCGCATTTCCTTATGTCTTTTCAGCCACATGCCTAGTTATCACACTGATAATTGGGGTACCCTCTTTCTCAAAATTTGCTGCTGATGTGGCTCCTTGCTGCTGTTTTACTTGTTGTCACTCTGTGTTTCACCATCTTAGCTTATTTTCTTGTGTCCTCTATCCTCTCTGACTTTTGCTGTTTGTCTTCCCTTTGTCTTTATTTGCTCTTTTCCCCTTGTCTCACCCTGCCTCCCACTCCTATTTCCTTCCTCTATCCTTCTCTGCTCTCCTTTCCAAGTTCTTGAGTGGCACCTTTATTGGTCTGACCCCAAGATAATGTGCAGCCCACATGGCGGCTGTCTCTCACTCTGCCAGCGCATTTCACACTTCATCTAGAGCCGTCTTTTGTCTCTTTACCTGTCCTATTACCATCTCGTCTCGTCTTGAATACCTCTTAATGTCTCTTCACTTCCCTTCTGTTCTTTCATCCCCTCCCCCATTTCCCAGCCTTTTTTTCTCAGTTCTGATGAAGGGTTTCGACCCGAAACGTTGACTCTATTTCACTCTCCACAGATGTTGCCTGGCCTGCTGAGTTTTTCCAGCGTTTTCTGTTGTTATTTCGGATTTCCAGCATCCGCAGTATTTTGCTTTCGTGAATGTGCAGCCAAAATGAATCAAAAAGATAGTCAGTAATTTTAGGGGCGCTTTTACAAAAATAATGCAATTATTCCAGCAGTCTATTGGCATCCTGGAAAGCGTGTAGAAACAAGCATCCGTACCTATCTACTGACTGGGGTCCCATTGAAAGGTAGCTAATGCCTGATGTCGTAAAGGCGTTGTTACACCATTTCAGTGTGCCATCTACCTCTCCCATGTGAACCTGCACAGCCGGCAGGAAGTCCAGTTACCGGCCAGTGGTAGTGAGACTCCGCTTTTACTGGGTCTCCTGTTATGACCGCTCCCCCGCACAGGCCCTTACCAGCCCTCTGAGCATTCTTACTTTTTGGGGATGTGGAGCTGTGCTGCGATGTGATCACGCATGATATACTGGGCCAGCTTAATGTCAATTCACTGACACGTGCTGCAACCTAGAGTTTCGATGCCGAACTGTGCCCGCTGGAGACCTTCCAAGGACTTCCATGCAACCGCACAAGGCCTCCGTTTTCTGAATCGGCCGCCAATGATACGAGAACGAAAAACAAAGAAAAGACTTGCATTTCTATAGCCAGAGTTATGGAAGCGGTGGGGTTCTCCGGTACATGAATCTCACACCTTAACACCAGTGCATTTTACAGCAATACTGTTGGATATTATAGTGAGTTTGTGTTCCCCAGAAGCTAGGTTTGAAGTTCATTACTAGATTTTTTTGTTTCTTAAGTTACATTAATTAAAATCTTTACTGAGCGCCATCTGTTTCATGTGCTCACCCATTTGTGCAGCACTTACCTGTAAGATTACATTTCTCATACAAAAGTACCAGTAGAATCTACAATCATGGTGCCATTTCATTCAGGACGATTTATAACTTTCTTCTGATGAAAGGGTTCTTGCTGCATATTTGCTTGTGTAAAATTCTAAATACTCCAGCGCCGAATATCTACGTGGTTAGTCATGCCGCGGTTCATGCCAGAGAGGTTGACCGGCAGTAATTAACACTTATCATGTCGTTAAAAGGGTACTTAGACTGAAATGGACAAGGCTTAACTTTCTGTGATGTGTTTAGTTCATATCTACCGCGCAAATACAGCAATTTCATGACAGTCGGTGCGTTTCAGTGGTGAGTCAGGCAGCGAGGTGCCGTTCCCGCGAAGCTAACGGCAGAACTGCGCAACTCGGACAGCCATTTCTGGATATTTCCGTTTAACCGCGCATCTGCTCCTCGCCTGAAGTTGCTGCGGCATTTGCGCATAAATAATGGCGTGCGCCATTAGCCTCACCATTACTTTGACAGGAAAATCTGGGCCAATAGAAGAGCCCCTGTGGTGACATCAAGAATGTAAGAACCTTTAAGAAGATGAAAAGCCCATTTGACCCAACAAACCTGTCACATCTTGATTAACCTCAACCCCATCTCCCTGCCTTCTCACCCTGTCCCTCAATCCCTCTTCTCTCCTGAAACATATCTACTTGCCTCTTATCCTGCTCAATTGATAAACCCAATCCCAAGTAACACCCTTAGTGTAAAGCTCTACCAGACCTTTCTTTTTACCACTAACCTCTACACTTTTAGAACGCGGCACCTGATATGCAAACATCCTAACAGAGTAAACAATGATTTTACTTTGTTACAACAAACGCATTTTAAGAACCGAAACCTGGATGTGGAGCGGAGAGTGTGAAGGGATGGCATGATGGAAGTAAAGAGTGGAGAGAGGAGTGCAGCGTTCCAGCGGGACAGAGGTGCAGAGACAAGTGCACGTAAAATCATAGTGGGAGACTTCAGAGAACATGTGGGATTGCGATTGAGAGGGGGGGTTTATGTGTTTTTTATGTGTACTTGGAGGGGTTGGGCTCCAACTATCCATGGCCTGTGTATCTGGAGTAAGGGGTATTACTTCTTCTGAGGATCTAATGCATCGATTTCCATCTTGTGACGAGAGGATAACTGTAGGTGGTCAACTGCGCAGGGTGGAATAAAAAATTTGACCTCAACTCCTCGGGGTCCGGATGGCTTTGCATTCCATCATTTGCCCTCCTCCCTGCCAAACTTTTGTGAAAATGAATATTATATTAAATGGTTCCATGTACACAGCATTCATAGAATGCCACGGAACTCTTTTGAGCTGAGAGTTTGAATGTCTTGTATCCAGTGTCTGACAATGTTCTCTAATATTCTGGTTCATACTTGGTGCTATAATTATGCTGCCATTCTCCTATCAGATCTCCACTCTTCCATGTTTATTACATTTATGGGTATCATGGTGTTTGTGCATCGCGTCTAATGTTTGAAACGGCCATATGACAAGAGATCATTTCTAATTTAGGGCAATTTTAAAATGTATTCATGCACAAGCAAATTAATTTTAATGTAGATTAAAATGGAAACCCACTGCGATAATTTGCAGCAATTTGCATCATGTAAACTGTTGTCATCAAAACCTTCCTAATTACACTGGTGTAAAAATTTACATCACAGATTTAACAGAAATGAAAGACATCAAACTCAGAAATGCAGTATTAAAACATTTTAGTTCAACTTTAACTCCCCCCCACTTAGCAAAAACTAGACTGGGGTGGGGGGGCGGGGTGGTGGGAGCAGGGGCAGTGGGAGTAGGGGGTGCGGAGTTAAAATGGAACAAGGGTCTTCCTCAATTCATTCTCGCCCCGATCTGCCCAACAGCAATTTTAAATTGTAGGCAGCAAGGTCACCTGCACCAAGTCAGGAATGTGATGGAATGTTCTCCACTTGCCTGGATGAGTGCAGCTCCAACAACACTCAAGAAGCTCGACACCATCCAGGACAAAGCAGCCCGCTTGATTGGCACCCCATCCACCACCTTAAAACATTCACTCCCTCCACCACCGGTGCACCTTGACTGCAGTGTGTACCATCTACAAGATGCACTGCAGCAACTCGCCAAGGCTTCTTCGGCAGCACTTCCCAAACCCACGACCTCTTCCACCTAGAAGGACAAGGGCAGCAGATGCATGAGAACACCACCACCTCCAAGTCACACACCATCCTGACTTAGAAATATATCAGCCGATCCTTCATCGTCACTGGTTCAAAATCCTGGAACTCCCTCCCTAACAGCACTGTGGGAGCACCTTCACCACACGGACTGCAGCGGTTCAAGAAGGCAGCTCACCACCGCCTTCTTGAGGGCAATTAGGGATGGGCAATAAATTCTGGTCTTGCCAGCGATGCCTGCATCCCATAAACGAATATAGAAAAAAACCCGGCGGGATCCTGTTTAAACATGCAAATCAGGCCCCGATGAGGTCACAGCCTGATCTGCTACTTCACCCTGAGGCCTACGTTTCCTCTAAGCTGTGCGGTGCACGGCGGGGCAGACGTTTCCCGGCCCCGCTCAGCCCGGGACCGGTTGGTTCGATGTTAAGTTTCGTGCACGGAACTCTTGAATGAGCCGCGCAGCTCCTTAAAGGGGCCGCGCACCCAAAAAGAAGGAAATTAGGGGGAACATTGCCTGAGGCGTGGGCGAGGTAGCAGTGGTGTCTTCCCTACCCGGGCGAACCTGTGGGGAACAGCAGCCAGGGCCAGAAGAGGTCCAGCAAGGTACGTTTTTAACATTTAATTTGGTTGCATTGTGGGCCAGGTGGAGTGCTCCTCCAGGCCTCACAGGGCCTCCCCTGCCCCGGTCATTCCCTCCCTTTCCCTTCCCTCCTTGCAATGATTCCCCTGCCGAGCTTTCTCCGATCCACTTACCTTGTGCCAGGGACCGTTCCCTTGGTTGAGGGAAGAGTAATAGCCAGGACACGAGGAAAACTCGCTCTGCTTCTGCGAATAAATTTAAAAAAATAAAAAATAAAATTATCATTTAAATGGAAAGAGACTACAGAATGCTGCGGTACAGAGGGATCTGGGGGTCCTCGTACATGAAACACAAAAAGTTAGCATGCAGGTACAGCAAGTAATTAGGAAGGCAAATGGAATGTTGGCCTTTATTGCGAGGGGGATGGAGTATAAAAGTAGGGAAGTCTTGCTACAACTGTACAGGGCGCTGGGTGAGACCACACCCGGAGTACTGCGTACAGTTTTGGTCTCCTTATTTAAGGAGGGATATACTTGCATTGGAGGCAGTTCAGAGAAGGTTCACGAGGTTGATTCCGGAGATGAAGGGGTTGTCTTATGAAGAAAGGTTGAGCAGGTTGGGCCTATACTCATTGGAGTTTAGAAGAATGAAAGGTGATCTTATTGAAACATATAAGATTCTGAGGGGGCTTGACAGGGTAGATGCTGAGAGGATGTTTCCACTCGTGGGGGAATCTAGAACTCGGGGGCATAGTTTCAGAATAAGGGGGCACCCATTTAAAACGGCGATGAGGAGGAATTTCTTCTCTCAGAGGGTCGTGAATCTTTGGAATTCTCTACCCGAGAGCTGTGGAGGCTGGGTCACTGAATGTATTTAAGGTGGAGATAGACAGATATTTGAACGATAAGGGAGTCAAGGGTTATGGGGAGTGGGCAGGGAAATGGAGTTTGAGCCAAGACCAGATCAGCCATGATCTTATTGAATGGCGGAGCAGGCTCGAGGGGCCAAATGGCCGACTCCTGCTCCTATTTCTTATGTTCTTATGTTTATGTTATGAATAGTGCTGTGAGATCTTTTATGTCCAGCTGGACAGGCTGAGAGGGCCTCGATTTAACGTCACTTCTGAAAGACGATACCTCCGACAGTGCAGCACTCCCTCAGTACTGCACTGGAGTGTCAGCCTAGACTATATGCTCAAGTTTCCGGAGTGGGAATAGAAAATGCCTCTTTCTGACTCCGAGGTGAGAGTGGTAGCAAGCTGACAGTGTGGGGAAAAGAAATGTTTGGCAAATCTCAGTGTGTGTTTGTGGGAGTCCTATCCCCTTAATCCCACTCCCATCTGGCAGAACAGGAATTTCTGCCCACAGTACGTAACCGCTGGAATAACCTCAAGCAGCAGGAAGTGGGGAGCAGTGTCGATGCCAGAGGGGTTCCATGTCACTTTAATCATCGTGCATAAATGGTGCAATAATACGTTCGCAATCATTGTTTTCTGTGTTTACAAACTCAAAAAAATGCCAAACACTCCATTTAACCAGATGGAAGGTCCTATATTTTGTACAGAAACATGGGCAAGAACTAAATAGATTTGTTCTCTTAAACCGAGGTTCGAATAGCTGAATTTATCAACAGTTCGAATACTTTTAGTCCACTTCAAAGGGAATCAGAGTTCATTCTGGGTTGCATCAGTGTGTGGCACTTATAGCAGATAGAGCCACCTGCAATCAGCAAGAACAGCAAAAGCTTTATAAGATTAAATTATCACCTCTATATTCCCCAGTTGTTTTACACAGCGAATGCTGTGACATACTAGGGACCTTGTTGTGTGCATTTTTGGAATTAAGATCTGTGTGAAAAGAGCTCTGTCCAGAATGAACTTCAGGTCATAAGTGGTAAGGCTCGTGGTCACCAAAGGTCAGAACTTGATCAATAATCTGTTTATATCGCATTGTCTGCTCCGACGAGGTTCTGGTGTTAGGTTTGGTTCATGCGTGGCTGAAGGGCACGACTGACCTGGAATTTCCATCACTGTCGCTTTCTTCCTGTCACTCTGTGAACAGAATGTCTTTGAACAGAACTTTCTGTAGTGTAAGCTTCTTGGCGTTTGCTTGAAGTATCAATTTCCCAGGACGGTCGACGTTGCTAGCTGAAATTCCCTTGTTGTGAAACTTGCCTAGTTTGGCAATGCTGAAGCTGTGGATCCAAAACACGCAGGCAGGCAGCTCCTTCATATCCACCAACAACCGTTACTAGGGGGAACTGGGAGGCGTGGCGCATTAGGCACAGGCCTTTCACTTCTTCCAGCTCAACTTGATGGGACGAAACACAAAAGCAAAATACTGCGGATGCTGGAAATCTGAAATAAAAACAGAAAATGCTGGAAACACTCAGCAGGTCAGGCAGCATCTGTGGAGAGAGAAACAGAGTTAACGTTTCAGGTTGATGACCCTTCGTCAGAACTGGAAAAAGTTGGCGATGGCACCATCATCCCTTTTGTCTCTTAATCTCTCCTGCCTTCCATCCTATCACAGACCTTCCCTTTTGTTCTTTCCTCCTTTCCCGGCCCCAACACTTGCTTAAAAACCTGTTCCATCTCCAACTTTTTCCAGTTCTGACGAAGGGTCATCGACCTGAAACGTTAACTCTGTTTCTCTCTCCACAGATGCTGCCTGACCTGCTGAGTATTTCCAGCGTTTTCTGTTGATGGGATGAAAACCTCCCTTGCCTGCTTTCTGTCAGGGGTCCAATGTGAAATGAGTTTCGGCAGTGCGTGGGCATGGTGGCGTAGTGGTTATGTTGCTGGATTAGTAATCTATGGCGGCCTAGATGACTAATGCAGCAAATATGAGTTCTCATCCCACTTTACTGCTGTTTGAGAATTTCCATTTAGTTTAATTTAAAAATTATATATAAATGGATGTGGAAATAGTAAAAGTAACCATCGATCTATTAAAAACCGAGCTGGTTAATTACTGCCCTTTAGAGAAGGAAATCTGATATCCTAATTTGGTCTGGCCGAGACTGACTCCAGCTGCCTAGCAAGATACTCAGGGCACTGAGGCAACTAGGGATGAACAATGTTATAAATCTCATCATCATGAAGAAACGACTCATGAAGTAACACTGGACGGCCAGCTGGTGGCGCCGTCCAAGGAGTATAAATACTCGGGCGTGGGCCCAGCTTGCTCAGGGACATTTTGTAAGACAGGAACTAGTGAAGGACAACTAGACCTCCATGTTCTGAAACAAGTTGATTAAAGCCTTGCTTTATACTCAAACCAAGTGCGTAGTGAATTTTATTACGTCGAACAATAAATGCTGGCCTTGCCAGTGACGCCGACATCCTGAGAACAAATGTTTAAAAAACATCGCAATCCAGTTCCTAGTGGGCATAGAGCTACAGCACAAAACAGCTTCATATTCAGCGCTTATTTTGACAATGTCACTCAGGCAGCCCTAAGGTGGTTAGTTTGGGTAATGGAAAAATGGCACATTGGACAAGTGGGAGTCGGGGATGGGGGGTCTTCTGAGGTTGGGGTTGGGGCAGTGCAGAGGGACTTTTTCTCTGCATCTGTCTGTGCTATATTTAACCTGGGAATCATACATACCCAAGTCCATGTTTTGGCCCCCACCCCTCCCCTCAACGCCACTTATAACCCACATGAAGAGGAAGCCCACCGCCACCCCCCAACCTCCCGCCTCGCTGTGTCCAGTGGCTGGAATCATTTCCAGGAGCAGGAGCAAATCAGGTAAGAGTTGTTAGGAGGAAAAAAAGGGGAAGGGGTGAAGGAAAGAAAGAGGGACGAGAAAATGGAGCATTAACTGAGGGGGCAGAGTATAGAGAGTGTCAGCTTGAACTGATAAGAGTTGGAGAGGGAAAAGAGCACCACATTGAATTGAGGGGGGAGGGCTAGAGGACAACATGAATTGAGGGTGTTGGAGGGGGAGAAGAGTCCAAGCTTGAACTGAGGTGAGACGAAAAGAGCCAGCATAAACGAGGAGGGTTCGAGGAGGTGTGGTCTCTGGTCCTGAAATTCCAATCACTTGGCATAAAGTTGGCAGCAGACCAGGGAAATATCTTCCCCGTCACACACCCCCACCCCCCACCCTCCCCCCCCCCCCGCACTAAGGTCTGAATTTTACTTCACTATCCTGCTCCAAATCAATGGGATATTGGATTAGCAGCAACAGCAGGAAAGTTGGGACAGAGTGGCCGACTTCCGTCTTCCCACCGCGACCTTAGTTTTTCATCCTCCCCAATCACTGCCATGGAGGCGGCCAGCCACCCTTGTGGCCTTGTAAAAGCCGGGGTCCGGGCTCCTGCCTGACATCCTCCGTTGCTGCTGTTGCTGAGGAACTTTTTGAGGACGTAACTGGTAGAATAGATAAGGGAGCACCAGTGGATGTGGTGTATTTGGACTTTCAGAAGGCTTTCGATAAGGTCCCGCATAAGAGATTAGCGTGTAAAGTTAAGGCACATGGGATTGGGGGCAAGGTACTGACTTGGATAGAGAACTGGTTGGCAGACAGGAAGCAAAGAGTTGGAATAAACGGGTCTTTTTCCGAGTGGCAGGCAGTGACTAGTGGGGTACCGCAGGGATCGGTCCTAGGACCCCAGCTGTTCACAATATATATTAATGATCTAGACGAGGGAACTAGATGTAATATCTCCAAATTTGCAGACGACATAAAGCTGGGTGGGCGTGTATGCTGTGAGGAGGATGCCGAGAAACTCCAGTATGATTTGGACAGGCTGGGTGATTGGGCAGATGCATGTGGATAAATGCGAGGTTATCCACTTTGGCGGCAAAAACAGGTAGGCAGATTATGGCCCAGTAATTCGGGTCCCAACACGTGAGTACGGACGGGGTACTCACGCGTGGGCCCGATGGAAGTGCCGGTTTTCAGGGTGCACAGCGCGTGCGCTGAAAACCGGCATTTCCTGTCCTCTGAAGCAAGGGGTTAAGAGGCGGAACGCGGGCGACATTTCAGGCAGCGCGTGCGCGCTGAAATTCCTTTTTTTTTAAAGAGTTGCCCGTGCGTAAAGGCCTCCGGTTTTTACGCGTGACTTAGTTTTAAAAGGTAAGTGGTCTATTAATAAAATTTAGACATTTTTTTCCACAGGTTTATTATTTTTAAAGAATTTACAGTAAGGTAAGTGTATTTTTAGACCCGATTTGTTAAAAAATTATTTTTTTCAAAAATTTGATTAATTGTTTTAAATAGTTTTTTACAGTTATTCATAGTTCATTGGACTGGGTACTGTGCAATGAGAAGGGACTAATCAGTAATCTTGTTGTACGGGGACCCTTGGGTCAGAGCGATCATAACATGATCGATTTCTCACTCGAAATGGAGAGCGAAGAAATTGACTCAGAGACTAAGGTCCTGAATTTAAACAAGGGGAATTATGATGCCATGAGACGGGAACTGAGTAGGTCTGATTGGACAACGTTCCTGGGAGGACTGGAGGTAGATAAACAATGGCAAACATTTAAAGATAGAATGACAAAATTGCAAAAATTGTTTATACCAATCTGGCATAAAAGGAAATCTAAAAAGGTGACTCAACCGTGGATAACAGGGGAAATTAGAGACAGCATAAAATCCAAAGATAGGGCGTATAAAATAGCCAAAAAAAGCGCCAGAGCGGAAGATTGGGAACAGTTTAAGATAGAGCAAAGGAGGGCAAAGGGCATAATCAAGAGGGGCAAAATAGCTTACGAAAACAAGCTGGCGGAAAATATAAAAACTAACTCCAAAAGCTTTTATAAGTATATCAAAAGGAAAAGACTGGTGAAAACCAAAGTTGGTCCATTGCAGTCAGATACGGGGGAATATATAATGGGAAATAAGGAAATGGCAGATCAACTAAATGCATACTTTGGGTCAGTCTTTACGAAGGAAGACACAAAAAACCTCCCTGGGATATCGGGAAAAATAGGGACATTGGCAAAGGAGGAACTGACGCAAATCAATATCTCTAAGGATATGGTGTTAAGGAAGCTAAAGGGATTGAAGGTGGACAAATCCCCAGGGCCTGATAACATGCATCCTAGGGTACTGAAGGAGGTGGCCCTAGAGATAGCGGATGCACTAAGGATGATTTTTCAGAATTCATTAGACTCGGGAACAGTGCCGATGGATTGGAGGGTAGCTAACGTTACCCCACTATTCAAAAAGGGGGGTAGGGAAAAAGCAGGTAATTACAGACCTGTAAGCCTTACATCAGTTGTGGGCAAAATGCTGGAGTCCATCATTAAGGATGAAATAGCGGAGCACTTAGCAAATGGGGACAGGATAGGACAGAGTCAACATGGATTTACAAAGGGTAAATCGTGCTTGACTAATCTATTGGAATTTTTTGAGGGAGTAACTGGTAGAATAGATGGGGGAGAGCCAGTAGATGTGGTGTACCTGGACTTCCAAAAGGCCTTCGATAAGGTCCCACATAAAAGATTAGCATGGAAAATTGAGGCTCATGGGATAAAGGGGAAAGTTTTGGCGTGGATAGGGAACTGGCTGTCAGATAGAAAACAGAGAGTTGGAATAAACGGCTCATTTTCTGAATGGCAGGCAGTAACAAGTGGGGTACCACAGGGATCTGTCCTGGGCCCCCAGCTGTTCACAATTTACATTAATGACCTGGATCAGGGAGTCGGATGCAGCATTTCCAAATTTGCAGACGACACTAAACTAGGAGGGGGGGTGGGCTCAGAGGAAGAGACCAGGAAGCTCCAGAGCGATTTGGACAGACTGGGCGATTGGGCGGATAAATGGCAGATGCACTATAATGTGGACAAGTGCGAAGTTATCCACCTTGGGTGCAGGAACGGGAGGGCAAATTATTATTTAAATGGCAATAGATTGGGAGAGGGGGAAGTACAGAGAGACCTGGGTGTTCTTGTACACCAGTCACTGAAGGCGAGCATGCAGGTGCAACAGGCGGTCAAGAAGGCAAACGGTATGCTGGCCTTCATAGCAAAAGGGTTAGAATACAGGAACAGGGATACCTTGCTGCAGCTGTACAGGGCACTGGTGAGACCACACCTCGAGTACTGTGTACAGTTTTGGTCGCCTCATCTGAGGAAGGATGTTCTTGCCATGGAGGGGGTGCAGCGGCGATTCACCAGGCTGATACCAGGAATGGCGGGAATGACCTATGAGGAGAGACTATGTAGTTTAGGGATGTACACACTGGAGTTTAGAAGATTGAGAGGGGACCTCATAGAAGTGTATAAAATTCTGACAGGTCTAGACAGACTGGATGCAGAAGGAATGTTTCCCTTGGCGGGTGAGAACAGAACTAGAGGACATAATTTAAGGATAAGGGCTAAACCATTTAGGACAGAGATGAGGGGGAATTTCTTCACTCAGAGAGTGGTGAACCTGTGGAACTCATTGCCACAGAGGGCAGTGTATGCCAGCTCATTAAATATATTTAAGAGGGAATTAGATATATTTCTACGGGCAAAAGGGGTTAAGGGTTACGGAGAGAAGGCGGGGACGGGATACTGAATTAAAGGATCAGCCATGATCTCATTAAATGGCGGAGCAGGCACGAAGGGCCGAATGGCCTACTCCTGCTCCTATCTTCTATGTATCTATGTATCTATGTATTTATTTAGTGGGATTTTTTTAAACTTTTATTTGAAGTTTAAGTACTGTTTTGGGCGCCCTGAGTTTTCATGAGTGTGACAGTTCTTACTATCAAACTCATGAATGAACTTTTGCAACCTCCGATTGGTTGCCCAGTGCTCACGTGATCCCAGCTGGCTCATCGAACTAACTACGCCGCTGGATCACGCAAGCACAGCGCGCCGGGAGCTGGACCGGGTCACAGAGCGGAAATCCACGCAGGCCCAGGCCTCAAATGTCAGCGCGATAGGTAAGTGTAGGTCGGGGGCTTGCACCCGCGGGAAGCCCCCGACCCGAATTTCTGGGCCATTATCTGAACGGCAATAGATTGGGAGAAGGGGAAGTGCAATGAGACCTGGGTGTCCTTGTGCACCAGTCGCTGAAGGTAAGTATGCAGGTGCAGCAGGCGGCTAAGAAGGCAAATGGTATGTTGGCCTTCGTAGCGAGAGGGTTCGAGTACAGGAGCAAGGATGTCTTGCTGCAGTTGTACAGGGCCTTGGTGAGACCACACCTTGAGTATTGTGTGCAGTTTTGGTCGCCTTATCTGAGGAAGGATGTTCTTGCCATGGAGGGAGTGCAGCGAAGATTCACCAGACTGATATCTGGGATGGCAGGAATGACGTATGAAGATTAGGCTTATATTCGCTAGAGTTTAGAAGAATGAGAGGGGATCTCATTGAAACTTATAAAATTCTAACAGGACTAGACAGACTAGATGCAGGAAGGATGTTCCCGATGGCGGGGGAGTCCAGAACCAGGGGTCACAGTCTAAGGATAAGGGGTAAGCCATTTAGGACAGAGATGAGGAGAAATTTCTTCACCCAGAGAGTGGTGAACCTGTGGAATTCTCTACCACAGAAGGAAGTAGAGGCCAATTCATTAAATATATTCAAGAAGGAGTTAGATATATTTCTTAAGGCTAAAGGGATCAAGGGATATGAGGAGAAGGCAGGGACAGGGTACTGAGTTTGGATGATCAGCCATGATCTCATTGAATGGTGGAGCAGGCTCAAGGGGCCAAATGGCCTACTCCTGCTCCTATCTTCTATGTTTCTATGTTTCTATAAACTGCCGACAGTCTCCCGAGGTTGCTGCACGGGGGAGCCTATTAAATGCCAAGCATCAGACAGTCTGAAGCTCATTCTGAGAGACGTGGCTGCTTCCAGCACTAACTAATAACGTGTGGTATCAAGCCGTAGACAAAACCCTTTGTTCCCAATGCAGAGAAAGGGATGGGTAGTGATAGAAACTATTTTGGAATCAGACCGTGATGCTGTTGTCATTGTCTAATTTTGAATGAGAGTTGGTAAATTGCCCAGCTTTACTAAACTTGTGTAAACCTATCCACTGTTTGTCACAAAAGCTAACTAAACAGTTAAGTTATGGGCTGAATTGGTGCACAACATTTTAAATTGTCATAAAATCATCTCCTCAGGGATTCTGTGGTGTTTATACTGCCTGATCAGTGGGCCACAAACCGAGCATTGTAATGATGCTAGAATGTATCGCTGCTGAAACTTTGGGCTCGATTTTGTCAATGGGGAGCTTTTGGAGGCGGGACTCCCACTTTTTGGGTTGTAGTCCCGCCTCCATCGACTTGTGGCCAACCCACGCTATTTTCCCTTGATTGACCTTGTTAAGCCCACCCAGTGGGTTCAGCAGGCCAATTAAGGGACACCTGGTTACTGGTGACGTCAGTGATTGACATTTCATCTGTCAATAGCTTTTGACAGATGAAAAATCAGCGTTTGACAGCTCTGTGAAGCTGTCAAACACGGACAATCTGTCTTCTAACTTGAGTCCTTCTACTCAGACTCAGTTAGAGATCTCTCCTGACCAGAAAGCAGAGGCTGCAGCTTTTGACAGTTCAGCAGCCATTCCGCTTTCTGTGCCGGTGAGCTGAGGGGCTCCCGAGACCTGAAGGGAGGAAGCCTGCAGGAGAAAGTAAAGGTAAGTAAAATTATTAAAACACTTTACAGCCTAGAAATTCAGTAAGGCGCTGCAAGCTTTGCGCCCAGTTACCGCCTAAAGAGGGTTTCTGCGCCAGTATAGGAGGTTGCGCTGATATTGAGCTCGGCGGTAATGGCGGCGGTAGCCGGTAGCGCTGCGCCGGCACCGATGACGTCATCGGTGTGCGCAGTGCCCCGTTTCCGCCCCGATGCCGGCCCGACGCCCATATTCAGTTGCCGCCGCCTCCTCCGTGGCGGCCGCTACTAACATCCGGAGACCAGGGCCTTACTGCAGCCTTAGTGGGGCGCATAAAGGTGGAGGTGCGGCCGGCCGCTTTTTCGGCGGCCGCCTGCCCGCACCTCCTTCCCCGGCCTCCTCCACCACCCCCTCTGCGGCATTGCCGGCTGCTTTCCGCGAGCTCGGCACTTCTCCGTGGTGCCGGGCTCATTTGCCGGCACAATCCAGCGGCGATCTCCCCGTTGCAGGCACCTCCACCTTAAGAGAAGGAGGAGGCCTGCAGTACCGCAGCCTGCCGCACCGCATCGGGTGGCGCAGCGGCACTTAGAGCGCTGAAATTCAGTTTCTGCGCCCCAAGCGGGGGCAGGCACACCCTGGAGTAGCGGCCGGTTCCGACTTGGGGCGCAAAAAGCGAATATCGGACGGTCGCACATGGCTCCGCGCCAAGCGCTAACTTTTGGCCGTTAGCCAGCTGACGGGGCCATAGTGAATTTCTAGGCCTTTACACTTACCTCACACACTTACCTCTGCACACATGCACCAATCACTCACCTGCACAATGGACATCTCGACCCCTCCAACCCCTGCAGACCGACGGTCCGCCTCACTAACTTGGCGTGGTTCAGAGCCGTCGGACAGCCCACACTTCAGGGCTAAAAATAGGGATTAGGCAAAAAACTGCCTGTTAACTACCTCTTAACAGGCAGTTAATTGACACTAATCCCCTTCCTGCCTCGGGGAGGCGGCTCCCAGCACAGGTCGGGTACCCGCCTCCTGGGACATTGGCACGGAGGCAGGTTGGGGGCAGGATGGGTTCCTGCCCCCTCGATTCTGCAATTTTCCCCCCACTCCCGCCTCCAAACCCGCCTCCTCGGGGCTTGGAAAATCAAGCCCTCTGCATCTATTTTTTCAGGTTGGGATGCTTGACTGGCTGCAGGCTTTGCTCTTCCTCCCACTGGATCACACAGTGTCATATGGATTTCGTTGCAACGTTCTACTCCCTGTAAGGTTCACAATAGATCAAGTCTTGAAGCTCTCAGGCAGTCATCGTAAAATCATCTAAATTTACGTCGCAGAAGGAGGCCATTTGGCCCATCGTGTCTGTGCCGGCCGACAAAGAGCTCTGCAGCCTAATCCCACTTTCCAGCTCTTGGTCCGTAGCCCTGTAGGTTACGGCACTTCCAAGTGTATGTCCAAGTTGAATTGTAAGCGTCCGTCACTGAGTGGGGTTGAACCACCAACCTTTCAGTTAACAGCTGACATAAGAAAACTACTAGGCACTTGGTCTAAGCGTTAATCAAAGCTTTAATCAACTGTTTTACAACATGGAGGTCTAGTTGTGTCCTTCACTAGTTCCTGTTACGAATGTCCCTGCGCAAGCTGGGCACGGGCCCGAGTATTTATACTCTCCCTGGACAGCGCCACCCGCAGGCTGCTCAGTATTATTTCATAAGTCTTTCTTTCATGAATTACTGATTCATGTCAACAGCTGAATCATCGTTTCAGTAACATTCACAGAAGCAGACGGGAATTCGAGTTGCATGATACCCAGTCTGTACTCAACCACATGTGTAAAGCTCACGGCAAAGAACAATAGAGACTGATTCCTGGCCAGATTGGGTGGCCTAGGCACAGCAGACAGAGAAAGATCGGATAGGATGATTGCACGCCTGCAAGGAAGCTTCCCTCAACCCCCAACAGAATGAAAGACTTGCATTTCTATAGCGCCTTTCACATCCTTAGGACACCTCAAAGCGTTTTACAGCCAATGAAGTACATTTTGAAGTGGAGTCACTGTTGTAAGGTAGGAAACATGACAGCCAATTTGTGCACAGCAAGCTCCCACAAACAGCAATGTGATAATGACCAGATAATCTGTTTTTGTTCTGTTAGTTGAGGGAGAAATATTGGCCAGGACACCGGGGTTAACTCCCCTGCTCTTCTTCAAAATAGTGGCCATGGGGATCTTTTACATCCACCTGAGAGAGCAGACGGTGCCTCGGTTTAACGTCTCATCCGAAAGACGGCACCTCCGACAGTGCAGCGCTCCCTCAGCACTGCACTGAAGGGTTAGCCTGGACTTTTGTGCTCAAGTCTTTGAACTCACAATGTAGTGTATGTGCCTTTAAATCAGAACTACTTTTACAGCTCCTGTATACTGTAGTACCGGCAGTGACCACACCTGTATATAAGCTTTGCGCATGCCTCTGTATCCCCAGTCTTGAGACTACCGTCCTCCAGTAAAGACCTGTTTATTGTTAATGTACAGCATCCGTGTGATTATTTAATAACAGCATATCCATTGAATCACGGATCCAACCGTGGCGACGAGTGTCGAATCGAATCTACCTGCAACATAAAAAAAAAAATAGTCGAGGCCAGGAACACGGGCGTCGACCACGAGCAACCGCCCAGCAGTCAGGCAGAGATTGAACTTTGCAGGGGAGGCTGTGGAGAGCCGGGCTTGGTTCCCCAGCCACGACGAGCAGCAAGAGACCGACGACAGGTCCAGCGCAGACCCTTCCCGAGCAGCGGCGGCTGGAGCCGACCGACGGCGGAGAGAAAGCCGAGCAGCGTCGACGGGGTAAGACAGAGGGTGAAGAGCGCAGGGCGCAGCCGGGGGTTGAACACCGAGCGGCATCGAGAAAAAGAAAACAAACCAGAGAGAGAGAGGGTAAAGAAACAGCCGGGTTCTAGACTGAGCGGCGTCGAAAAATATAAAAAGAAGAACGCGCAGAGCACAGCCAGGGCTCACGGGCTGAACAGGGTCCGCGGGGCGAAGAAAGGGGAGCGCGGGAGACGCCATTGAGCCGCGGAGAAGAAGAAAGAGCGCGGGAGATGCCATTTTTAGAAGCCGCAGCGGAGAAGAAGGGCGAGCGCGGGAAGGAAGGAAAGCGCGGGAGACGCCATTTCGTGCCAGCGGAGAAGAAGGGGAAGTGCGGGAGGCGCCATTTTTGACAGTTAACTCACACCCAAGGATGCCAAAGAGTGGCAGTATCTCTACGTTCGACAATGAAGTCGAAGATTGGGCGACATATGTGAAACGTATTGAGGTGTACTGCAGGGCGAATGAAGTGCCAGATGCTAATAAAGCACTGGTTCTGTTAAATTCCATGGGTGCAAAAACTTATGGGTTACTGCAAAATCTAATAACCCCAGAGAAGCCAGTAAACAAGAATTTTGAAAGCATAGTAGAAATCCTACAGGACCACGTAAACCCCACACCGCTGCTGATAGCAGAACGATTTAAGTTCCATAAAAGGAACCAACACAAAGACGAAAGCAATGCTGAGTACCTAACAGAACTGCGCAAGCTATCGAAACACTGCCAGTTTGGAGCGGGACTAGCAGATACGTTAAGGGACAAGTTTGTGTGTGGGCTACAAAGTGAAGGAACCCAGAAACGGCTTCTATCAGAAAAGGACCTTACGCTGGACAAAGCTTTCAGTATGGCAGTATCACACGAAGCAGCCGCAAGTGGCGCTGCAGAGATACAATGGAGACCGCAAGAATATGGCACCAATGAAATGTCCTATGGAACAGGGAAGTGCTATCGCTGCGGCAGAACAACACATGACCAGAAAGATTGTTGGTTCAAGGACCAAGTGTGCAGACAGTGTGGGAAAGCAGGACACATAGCAAGAGTCTGCAGGTCTGGGAAGAAAACCAACAGTAAGAAATCTCCACAGGAGAAGTACAAAAAGGTACACCAGGTGATGGACAGTGGTTCAGACGAACAGAAAAGTGACACAGACTCCGGAATCAAGGAGCTGGGTTGTCTGAAACTACATAAGGTAACAGAAATGGAGGATCACCAGACTATCTGGGTTACACTCACGATAGACGGAGTCCAAGTGGAAATGGAACTGGACACAGGGTCAGCTCTAACAGTCATAAATCAAAGAGACTACAAGCGGCTATTTTCACACATACCCTTGAAAGCTACAGAGATTGTCTTGAAGACGTATACGGGGCAAAAAGTCTACCCCAAAGGAAAAATAAGGGTGAAAGTGACATATAAAGGCCAGGAAATACCTAAAATGGATATATATGTATTGCCAGATGGAGGACCACCACTGCTAGGACGTGAATGGATCCGGAAGATACAATTAGATTGGCATTCCATACAGGCACTGAAGGTTGAGGCCAAAAAGGATGATGACGTCACACCTGGACAACTGTCAAAAATGCTAACTGACGCAAAAGAAGTGTTCCAGGAGGGACTAGGAACACTAAAAGGAATAACAGCAACGATTAAAATAGAGGACAATGCAAGCCCAAAGTTTCTGAAGGCCAGACCAGTGCCTTATGCGATCAGACCAGCTGTTGAAGCAGAGCTGGAAGGGTTGGAATGTTCAGGAGTACTGTCCAAAGTGGACTGGAGCGAGTGGGCTACATCCATCATTCCTGTAATGAAGAGGTCGTTGAGTAATACGCCTGGGGAACCAAAGAAGGTCCGCATCTGTGGGGATTTTAAGGTGACAGTGAACCCAGTCCTTCACACGGTACAATATCCGCTTCCACGAATTGAGGATATTTTCACCTCGCTATCTGGAGGTAAATGCTTCACCAAAATTGATCTAGCCCAGGCGTACTTGCAAATGGAGGTAGAAGAAGCTTCGAAACAATACCTTACGATCAACACTCATAAAGGTCTCTATCAATACAACTGGCTGGTGTTTGGAGTAGCCTCGGCTCCGGCTATCTAGCAAAGGGCGATGGATCAGGTCCTGCAAGGGATTCCAGGGACCCAGTGTTATTTGGACGACATCTTGGTCACGGGCGAAAATGACGGTGATCACCTCGCCAACTTGGAGAAGGTGCTCACCAGATTAAAGGAGTATGGGTTACGAGCTAATCGCCACAAGTGCGAATTTTTCCAGAAACAGATCTCGTATTGTGGCCACGTCATCGATGAAGAGGGGTTACATAAGTCCCCTGACAAGATTGAGGCAGTAGTCAAGGCTCCAGCACCGGAAAATGTGTCACAACTGAGGTCGTTCCTCGGGCTGGTAAACTACTACCACAAGTTCTTACCAAATTTGTCTACGGTATTACACCCACTGAACACCCTACTGCAAACAGGGGTACCATGGAAGTGGGATGACGAACGTAGATGAACTTTCCAGAAGTGTAAAGAATTGATCACATCAAAAGAGGTGTTGGCCCATTTCAACCCAGCACTACCAATTCGTTTGGCATGTGATGCATCACCCTATGGTATTGGAGCGGTGCTGTCGCACAAATTCCCTGACGGGTTGGAGAGTAGCCTTTGCGTCTCGGTCACTAACCTCAGCCGAGCGCAACTACGCCCAGATTGACAGGGAGGCCCTCAGCCTAGTATGGGGAGTAAAAAAATTCAACCACTATCTGCATGGGCAGAAGTTCACCTTGCTGACTGACCACCAACCACTTGTCTCCATCTTTAATCCTAAGAAGGGCGTTCCAGTGATGACTGCACAGCGGTTACAAAGATGGTCCCTGTTTCTAGGGGCGAATCAATATGAAATAGAATATAAAGGCACGAAACAGCATGGGAACGCTGATAGGCTATCGAGCCTGCCACTGCCTACTGTGGAGGGAGCACCAGCAGTGGACCCTATCGAGATATTTTATTCGTCAATAATTGAACGATTGCCAGTAATGAACGCGGATATAGAGAAGGGGACCCGCAATGATCCGACGCTGTCTCGGGTATATGAATTGATGGTGAGGGGATGGCCAACTCATGGCGACTCACTGTCGCCAGCATTCTCATCCAGAAGAGAACAGCTGTCAGTGTGCCAGGGGACAGTGATGTGTGGATCCAGAGTGGTGATTCCACCCAAGTTAAGGGAGAGAGTGCTAAATGAGCTACATGAAGGTCATCTGGGGGGAGTGAAAATGAAAAGCCTTGCTAGGGCTTATGTGTGGTGGCCGGGAATCGATCAACAAATTGAAGACCTAACTAAGAGCTGCTTAGGATGCCAGCAGGTCCAAAATGCACCACCACATGCCCTTCTACACCCATGGGAGTGGCCCTCCTCTCCATGGCAACGGGTGCATATTGATTTCGCTGGTCCATTCATGGACTCAATGTTCTTAATAGCAGTGGATGCTCATTCAAAGTGGCCTGAGGTGATAAAAATGTCTTCAACCACTACAGAGAAAACGATTGCAGTCCTACGGACCATATTTGCCAGAAACGGTTTGCCAGAGCAGATTTGCTCTGATAATGGACCACAGTTTGTGTCCGACGAGTTCCAAAAATTTATGAGAAGGAATGGGGTAAGGCATTACACATCCGCCCCGTATCATCCAGCCACAAATGGATTGGCTGAGAGGTTCGCACAAACCTTTAAGAAGGCGATAAAGGCCATGTGCGATGATGAAATTCCACTACAGCATAAGATGGACAATTTCTTATTAGCCTACCGAAACGCGACACATGCAGTTACCAACCAGACCCCGGCCATGATGTTCTTTAACCGAAGGTTGAGATCTCGTCTGGACTTGCTCAGACCAAATGTGCGAAGAAATGTTGAGGACAAAAAATTCCAGCACATCAATGAGAAGCCGACAAGGAGCTTCAATGTAGGGCAACCAGTCTTGGCCCGTGACTATCGAACAGAGAAATGGCAACCCGGAACGATATGTACAAGGCAGGGGCCATTAATGTACACAGTAGATGTCGGGGAGAACATTGTGAGACGCCACGTCGATCAGATCTTAGCGTCACAGGAACGCGTCAACCCCATGTCTCGAGTACCTGGGGATGAACCCGACATACCGGTAGCATCTACCTCAGACCCAGTAGCAGTGGAAACCGATGAACTACCTGATGAAAGGGGTCAGAATCGCCTCTGCACCAAGAACAAGAACCTCCGGAAAGGCGCAATCCCGAAAGGGTCAGGAAGCCGCCCCAAAGACTGAATCTATAAATGGACTTTTGTTGTTTAATGTACATGTTGAAATGTCAATTGTTATTTGAATATTAGGGGTATTACTAATCTAAAAGGGGAGGAATTGTAGTGTATGTGCCCTTAAGTCAGAACTACTTTTACAGCTCCTGTATACTGTAGTACCGGCAGTGACCACACCGGTATATAAGCTTTGCGCATGCCTCTGTACCCCCAGTCTTGAGACTACCCTCCTCCAGTAAAGACCTGTTATTTGTTAATGTACAGCATCCGTGTGATTATTTAATAACAGCATATCCACTGAACCACGGATCGAACACACAACCTTCTGACTCAGGAATTGAGTCTGCTACCAACTGAGCCACAGCTGATAGGAGGCTGAAATTGGCCCCTCAAGGTGCCATCCAGTTGCACCAGGAGAAACACTGCCTGAAGAAATTGCAAGGTGAAAGAGTTTATGTACAGTGACTAACATGTGCCAACTTGAGTATCAACATGTGACTGTGCATTTGCAGCTGGACTCTTCTAAATGATGAGGCACTGTGGCCTGTAAAGATGTGAGTTGGCATGGTTTCCCTTTTCACACTGCATTGGGAAGGTGTTCCCTCCCAAAGTAAGGGTTTGCATGACATGCAAAGAACAAGTTGTAAGATTATGTGCAGGCTTGGTATGAGTGAGACGTACGTGCAGAACAGGTAATGCTTGATTCCTTGCCAGATTCCTTTAAATGTGCAGTCTTCTTCCCCATCTGTTCCCAGGCCCAGCGGGTACTATACACAGCACTGAGCACCTGCTGCTGGGAGTGGTGCCTTGGTGCCCTCTTGGGAGGATGACCTGAAATGCCACATTGGACAACCTCACACTCGCTCATGCAGATGCATGCTCTTTTTTTAATTTGTCCGTGGGATGTGGGCGTTCACTCCCTCCACCACCGGCGCACCGTGGCTGCAGTGTGTACCATCTACAAGAGGCACTGCAGCAACTCGCCAAGGCTTCTTCGGCAGCACCTCCCAAACCCGCGACCTCTTCCGCCTAGAAGGACAAGGGCAGCAGGCGCATGGGAACACCACCACCTCCAAGTTCCCCTCCAAGTCACACACCATCCTGACTTGGAAGTGTATCGGCCGATCCTTCATCGTCGCTGGGTCAAAAACCTGGAACTCCCTCCCTAACAGCACTGTGGGAGCACCTTCACCACACGGACTGCAGCGGTTCAAGAAGGCGGCTCACCACCTCCTTCTCAAGGGCAACTAGGGATGGGCAATAAATGCTGGCCTTGCCAGCGACGCCCAGATCCCATGAATGAATTTTAAAAAAACAATCAGGAAGCTTTTGAACAAGGGTTGGTTTCAGGTTTTTAATGGAAGCAGGTGAATACAACAAGGTTCTTAAAATAACCATTCAGTATCCTAAAATCTCTTAATGCTATCACGGTTTTGGATTAAGTCGGATTCACATCCCCTTCCTGTAAAGTCTGTGGGTTGTGCAGTTAATAAATACACAGACTTCAGAAATAACAACAAACAGGTCTTTACTATTCGAAGGTCCGGGCGAATCTGCCCCAGCAATCCTGCTACAACACTTATATACTGGTGTGGTCACTATCGGTATTACAGTATACAGAAGCCAAACAAATAGTGCCACACCTAAAGTAGTTCCCTTAAAGGTGAACGGTTACATTCAATAGTTCCCTTAAAGATAGACGGGTACATACACTACAATCCTCCCTTTTTAGCTTATTACTTACAGAGTCCCCGTTAAACATACATATCTTCAACTTCCTACAAAACAAATTACAGATATAATCTCGGTGGAGTCAATGTCATATAAAACAATTTACAAATATAATCTCGGTGGAAACAGTTCACAGGTTCAGTCTCTGCGGAAACAGTTCATAGATTCAGTCTCTGATCTTGACTCGTTCCGAACAACATTTCTTTGGTGTAGCCGGATTACCTGGCTAGCGTGACTCCTCCATAGCCTTTTTCATGACGTAACAGCTTGAACCTTCGTCCTGTTGAACCAGCAGTGCGGACTTTTACAACCAACTGGCTGTCTTGACATTTTCCAGTTTTTCAACTAATTTAGCTCCTTTCGTAATGTCCCGCCTGGAATGGTAGAAGTGCTAATATTTTAGACAGTTATTATCTTCTGCTTCTTCTTTTTCTTTTCTGCCTTTTTGAAACTCTCGGAGCTCCTTTCTCGGCTGCCAGCTGTAGCGCCACCAACTCTCTATGTTCCTTAGACCTTAAGTGCTTCCTCCGGATTTCAGCACTTTGAGAGTTTTCATCACAAGCTGGGCAGACCACATCCTCGTAATATTCAGTGTCACTCAACAGGTCATGGTAATATTCGGGTTCGTCCTCAGTTAGGCCAGCGAGAGAGACTTCTTCTTCCTCCTCACCCGTCTGGACGTTAGCTGACGGTGGTTCCTTCCCTAAACATCTTTCTTGAAAAGCCTTCTTCATGCATTCATATTCATCCCGCTCTTCCTGGGTTATCTGCCATTCCTTCACGATGGACCTCATTTGTGAGTTCAATACCTTCCTTTCCATCGGTGATTGCGTCACCAGGCTATTTAACCCTTCTACTGAAGTAACGGTTTCCACATTCTTCTGTTCACCTTGACGTGATTCAACGTACTTTTGGCATCCTTGTAAAATTTGTGTTGCCACCTCAGCTATCTCCGTGACCTTTGAGAGCTCCGAACTCGTTCCCCCTGAAGATTGAAGCTCGTGTTCAGATTGTTCCCCTTGCAGAGTCTTGTCCTTCAGCATATGAAGGAGTTGGCTGACCGTTAACTCTTCCCTGGGAACACGGTGGATCAGAGTCTTCTCCATTTCCTCCACTTCTTCCTCTTGAACTTTGGCTTTCAGCGCTCGGAAAAGTTGCGCCCTGATGCTCTCTAGTTCATGTTCAGGGACCATTCTTACAGTGTCCTGTTCTTCCACTGAAAGGATTCCCAGTTGAATCTGTTCTTCAAGTTGTTGAACCTCGGTCATTGCCGCCTCATATTTGTCCTGGGTGTCCTTCAATGTTTTTATAAGTTCTTGGACATCCTGTCTTTCATGCTCTGCCATGAATTTCACCTCTAATTTCTCATCTATGGATGGAGCTCCTACCGATGAGTCTGTCTTGGCCTTGAGCTCATCAAGAATTTCCTGCAGCCTTTGGACTTCTTGCTCATGTTCAACCTTTAGTTGTTCATATGCTTCTACTGAAACTAGCTTTTCGGAGGCTGCCGAGTTAACCCCCTCCAGAATTGTAGCCTGGGCCTGTTCATACTGTTCTTTCAACTTCTCACACTCTGCTTGTAAGGAGTCGTAGAGAAGAACTGGAATAAAATCCTGGCTCCCTGAAGATTCCTCTTCCTTTGGTTCATTCTGTAAATATTCTAGTTCCTGAACAACATCAGGGGAGTGTGATTGGTATTTGACCACGATGGCTCTATGGTCGCTCTCTGCTTGAGCTAGCTGTCTCTGTAGTCTTTCCAGGTTCTCCCATTCGGTGTCCCAGAACCTTTCCATATTTTTCATCTCTTGTACGAGACGGTCACTCAACTGTTCTAATTGTTGTCGTACTTTGACATAAGTTTGCGTCCGAGCTCGGTGTTCTTCCGTCATGGATGAATCCTTTGCTTGAACAGGCTCAGAATTCTCTGTCAACCTGGAGTTCTGCTCTGCAGCTTTACTCTTCTTGGTACCATAAGTCCTTCTGCATGTCTTCGTTTTCTTTCCCATCGTCGGCAAGTCCCTTTTAGCCTTGTCTTCCATATTCGACTTGGTCTTATCATCATCCATTTCAGAATCTGAGCTAATAGCTTGCACCGAGTCCTCCCTCATTATGGCTTTTAGGTAATGCCATTCCATGTCTATTTTCTTAATCCACTCCCGTCCTAGAAGTGGTGGTCCTCCCTCAGGTAATACGTACAAGTTCATTCTTGGGTGTTCTTTACCCCTATCTCTCACCTTGACTCTTATTTTCCCCACGGGGTATACGTTATGCCCCGTGTATGTCTGCAATACGAACTTGGTATTTCTTAAAGGTATGTGAGAGAATAGCCGGTGGTAGTCCCTTCGGTTGATGACTGATAGAGCTGATCCCGTGTCCAGCTCCATTCTTACTTGGACTCCAGCTATTTTTAGTATGACCCAGATGGCCTGTAGATCCGTTTCTTTACCCACATTGTGGATTCTCAGCCTACCCAGCTCCTGGTTGTTTGGGTCTGAGTCTGAATTCTGTTCGTCTGAACTCTTCTCAGCCACCTTGTGTACCTTGTTGTACTTTTCTTGTGGTGGCTTCCTTTGATTATTGGTCTTTTTCCCGGACCGGCATACCTTCGCGATGTGACCCAGTTTGCCACATTTCCTACACTCTTGGTTCTTAAACCAGCATTGATTCTGGTCATGCGTTGTCTTCCCACAACGGTAGGATTTTGTTGTGCTTGAAGTAATTTGGTCCACCCCGAGTGCCGCCGCCTTTAGTTGCATTTCCGCCGTTCCTTTCGCTGCGGCTTCGTGCGATGCAGCTATAAGGACAGCCCTGTCCAGTGTGAGGTCGTTCTCTTCCAGTAGTCGCTTCTGCGTCCCTTCTTTGGACAATCCGCATATGAACTTGTCCCGCAGCGCTTCTGTCAGATTCCCTCCGAACTGGCAGTATTTCGCTAGCCTACGCAGTTCGACCAAGTATTCCGCATTGCTTTCGTCTTTCTTCTGCGTTCTTGCGTAGAATTTGAATCGTTCAGCCAGCATCAGCGGTGTGGGGTTCAAGTGGTCCTTCAGCACAGCCACAATCTCTTCGAAGGTCTGATCCGCTGGTTTATTTGGTGCTATTAGATGCTTCAAGAGCCCGTATGTTTTTGCCCCCATCGAGTTTAGCAATGTTATCGCCTTGTCGTCTTCCTCTATTTTGTTGGCTTCGCAATAGATCTCTATGCGTTCCACGTACGTGGCCCAGTCTTCTATTTCAGAATTAAAGTCGTTAATATTCCCTCGCTTAGGCATTTTTCTTCCCTTGGGAGCAGCACCAGTATTTCTTTAAGTATTCTTATTTATTTGTTTGTTTCTAAGATGGCGGTTTTCCCGCGAAATCGGCGGTTTCCCGCTCTTTCCTTCTCTCCCCGCCCACTTCAATGGCGGTATGTCAATCAAGATGGCGGTTTTCCCGCGAAAATGGCGGTTTCCCGCTCTTCCTTTCTCGCCCCGCCCACTTCAATGGCGGTTTCCCGCTCCTGGCGTTTTCTCCGCCTAATGGCGGCTTCCCGCGTTTCTTCCCGGTGGAAGGGGTACGCTTCCCCCACAGCGGACAGGTTCAGCCACTGGCTGGCTTCCGCACAGCTCCCCTTACTCGGCTATGTCTTTTCCTCCCGCCCGCACGGCTCTACCGGCGCTGGGTACACCCCGTTAACGGAGGACAGTTCAGCCGCTGGACTGGCTCTCGCACAGTCTCTCTCTCCGTACCCGGCTCTGTCGCTCTCTCACCCGCACGTTCGGTGCTACCGGCCCTGGGTACTCCGTTGGTGGAGAACAGTTCAGCCGCTGGACTGGCTCTCGCGTAGTCTCTCACCCCGTTTTCGGCTGTGTCTCTCACCCACTCCCGCACGTTCGGTTTTGCCGGCTCTGAGTACCCCGTTGGTGGAGAACAGCTCAGCCGCTGGACTGGCTCCTCGCAGTCTCTCTCTCCGCACCCGGCTCTCACCCGCACGGTTCCCGTTCGCCTCCCCAGCCCTTTCGCAGACCGGTGTTTCCCTCCCCGGCTGCGGCTGGGTTCCTCCTCCCGCGCCTACTCGCAGGCTCAGCGCTTCGTGGCTGTGGTCGCTGCCCGGATTTTTCCCGCCGATCACGGTCCGGCTGTCACCCGACGCCGTTGGACCCGACTTTTGGCCGGCACAGCTCCCCCTCGACCGAGGTCGAGTGCTCTGCCCTTATCCTCTGGATATTCTCTACACCTTCCCCTACTCACAGTCTCTTCGGCCGCCTTGTTCCCTGCTGATCGGCTCACTCCGCACCGTGGTAGAAGGGTAGTCAGTGCCTGTTGCAGACGGAGCTTTTGTTGCTAAAGTCTTCCACCTTTCTCCTGCTGCAGCCTCGTGTTTTCTTCCAGCAGCACGACGAGGGCGGTTGCCTCTCTTCGACGCTCTTCTTGCTTTGGTAATCTTGCCGCAGGGTACGATCGGACTCGTCGCCACTGTAAAGTCTGTGGGTTGTGCAGTTAATAAATACACAGACTTCAGAAATAACAACAAACAGGTCTTTACTATTCGAAGGTCCGGGCGAATCTGCCCCAGCAATCCTGCTACAACACTTATATACTGGTGTGGTCACTATCGGTATTACAGTATACAGAAGCCAAACAAATAGTGCCACACCTAAAGTAGTTCCCTTAAAGGTGAACGGGTACATACACTACACTTCCCTATTTCGAACAGCATCAACTTTGCTTGTAATGAACACGTCTTTACCACACATTAAAGCTATTCATGAGGGCTTAGCTCAGATCATTGCTCAATAGCTGATGAAGTGATCCTTCCAAATCCTTAAATATACATACAGGTATGTACACGCTCTTGATGCTACAAATATGTACAATATCAGCACATTTAGATCCACTACAGCTGTAAACGTCTTATTTAATATCCAGTAGGCTCAGTAAAATCTTGTTGCCAAAGATAAACGTTTGTCTACATCTACACTTCTTTAAGTGAAGATACTTTAATACTCTTGTATGTCCCAATGAATGATAAAGCATATTTTCTAGAGCCTCTTCTAAGTATTTCGTCATCCTGATTAAAAATCCTCTGACTTTCTGCATTTCAATCCTTAGGGGGAAAAATTAAGTTGTTTGCACCTCCCGTTAGAGCCTTAAGAGGGCGCTAATGGGGCGCAAAGCAACTAGCGCCCGGGCGCAGCGATGTTTGCGCCGCTCGCGAAATTAACTAGACATTTTGCGGCAGCGCTAAACACTACCGCCACGATCTCCTGCGCCGGCAGATCGTGACATCAGTCGAGTGCGCAACGCCCCGGTAGCGCCCCGGACTGGATATTGAGTGGCGCCCCCTGCCTTACCACCTGCCGATAGCAACGACAGGTTGAGGGGAGCGTTTTGCAGTCAGAAAGGGACTGGGGGAGCGCTATTTAAAGGCGACCGCTTCCTCCCTTTTTTTGTCGGTGACATTTTTGCACCACGCATTCTGAGAGAGAGAGAGAGAGACTTCTGGAGAGATTCAACGCTGTGTGAAGGAGTTTTGGGTACTGAGCAGCACTTTGCAGGTTCATTTTGATTTGCCCTTCCTTGCTTCGCCCGCACTCTGAGGTAACGCCTCGCTCCTCGGCCTTTGCGCCTTAAGACAGGTGTGAAGTGCCTGATTTAGCGCTCCAATCACCTCCAGGGGCGATAAAAGCCAAGTTTGCCGTCGGAGGTGATAATTAGCGCCAGGCGCTAAACTTTGCACACGGCCGATAATGGCGCCCCCTTTATCTTTTATTTTTCCAAAGTCACTTGGATTTTGTTGCAAGATTATTTTCAGTGAAAGTTTCCGTTGCTCGATCATTGCAGTACAGAGAGGACACTGGGGGTGAAGTTGGCCTCGGGAAGCAGAGCAATGGACGTGGTAGCGAAGCCGCAGCCCGGTTTACACCCTGCCAGATTTTCTTTTTCCATTTGACGTGAATATAAAGAAAATTGGGCGTGTAAAGCAGACTGTCCAACCGCTATCGCCCATTTCACAGAACTGCCCAGGGCCAATAGCACCCCCACTGTCTTTAATGAACCCTTCAATAGTCAACAGGTATTCTTCCAGTTCAATTACTGTCAATTTGAGAAAACTCGGTGGCCTGGATGTTTCTCTCCTGGATGTGGATCCGAGTGGGATTTCACCTGCCCTCCCAAATCTCAGCATTGTTCCCAGCCTGGCATTAACTGCGCTTGCGGAGCAGGCTCCCGGTGGAACGTACACGATGTAGAGGGAACCTGACAACCACTGTTCCCGGTGATCTGGAGGTCCCACGCAGACCGCTCACTGGCTTTACAGTGGTAATAAGATAAACCCCGGCTTCTATTCTCCACTGCTTACCGTCTTCTTAAACCCCTCTCCCCTGTCTCCTCCACCCTCACCTCCGACAACAAGTGTGAGGAGCTCATGGACTTCTTTGTCTCTAAGATTGAGACCGTCCGTTCAGCTGCCTCTGCCACTTCCCTTCCTTCCCCTAGCCCACCGGGCCAAACTTCCTCTAAGGTTCCCCCCTGCCCTAGCCCTGACCTCACATCTTTCTCCAGTTTCTCTCCGATCTCGCCTCATGACCTCTCCGCGCTGATCTTGTCCATGAGACCCACTTCCTGCTCCCACGACCCTATTCCCACCAAACTGCTGACCACCCAACTTCCCTTCCTGGTTCCCATGTTAGCTGGCATTGTTAAAAGTTCTCTCTCCTCAGGTACTGTCCTCCTCTCCCTCAAACCTGCCGCCATCACCGCTCTCAGAAAAACCCTTGAACCCTCCGTCCCTGCAAACTACCACCCCATCTCCAACCTCCCTATCCTCTAAAAATCCTTGAACGTGTTGTCGCCTCCCAAATCTGTGCCCGCCTTTCCCGCAATTCCATGTTTGAATCCCTCCAATCAGGTTTCCGCCCTTGCCACAGTACTGAAACGGCTCTCATCAAAGTCACAAATGACATCCTTTGTGACTGTGAAAAAGGTAAACTATCCCTCCTCGTCCTTCTTGACTTATCTGCAGCCTTTGACACGGTTGACCACTCCATCCTTCTCCAACGCCTCTCCACCGTCATCCAGCTGGGTGGGACTGCACTCGCCTGGTTCCATTCTTATCTATCTAATTGTAATCAGAGAATCACCTGCAATGGCTTCTCTTCCCGCTCCCGCATCGTTACCTCTGGGGTCCTATTTCTCATCTAGATGCTGCCCCTTGGTGAAACCATCCAAAAACGTAGCATCAGTTTCCACATGTACGCTGACGACACCCAGCTCTACCTCACTACCTCTTCTCTCGACCCCTCCACAGTCTCTAAATTGTCAGACTGCTTGTCCGACATACAGTTCTGGATGAGCAAAATTTTCTCCAATTAAATATTGGGAAGACTGAAGCCATTGTTTTCAGTCCCCGCCACAAACTCCGATCCCGAGCCACTGACTCCATCCCTCTCCCTAACATCTGTCTGAGGCTGAACCACACTGTTCGCAACCTTGGTGTCATATTTGACCCTGAAATGAGCTTCCGACCACATAGCCGCAGCATAACTAAGACCGCCTATTTTCACCTCCGTAACATCGCCCGTCTCCGCCCTTGCCTCAGCTCATCCGCTGCTGAAACCCTCATCCATGCCTTTGTTACCTCTAGACTTGACTATTCCAACGCACTCCTGGCTGGCCTCCCACATTCCACCCTACGTAAACGAGAGGTCATCTAAAACTCGGCTGCCCGTGTCCTAACTCGCACCAAGTCCCGTTCACCCATCACCCCCTGTGCTCGCTGACCTACATTGGCTCCCGGTTAAGTAACGCCTCAATTTCAAAATTCTCATCCTTGTTTTCAAATCCCTCCATGGCCTCGCCCCTCCCTATCTCTGTAATCTCCTCCAGCCCCACAACCCCCCGAAATATCTGAGCTCCTCTAATTCTGCCCTCTTGAGCATCACTGATTATAATCGCTCAACCATAAGAACATAAGAACATAAGAAGTAGGAGCAGGAGTAGGCCATACGGCCCCTCGGGCCTGCTCCGCCATTCAATAGGATCATGGCTGATCCGGATCTAGACTCACGTTCACTTCCCTGCCCTCTCCCCGTAACCCCTAATTCCCTTATCTGCTAGGAAACTGTCTATCTCCATTTTAAATTTATTTAATGTTGCAGCTTCCACAGCTCTCTGGGGTAGCAAATTCCATAGATTTACTACCCTCTGAGTGAAGAAGTTTCTCCTCATCTCAGTTTTGAAAGGGCAGCCCCTTATTTTAAGATTATGCCCCCTAGTTCTAGTCTCACCCATCATTGGTGGCCGTGCCTTCTGTTGCCTGGGCCCTAAGCTCTGGAATTCCCTGCCTAAACCTCTCCGCCTCGCTACCTCTCTTTCCTCCTTTAAGACGCTCCTTAAAACCTGCCTCTTTGACCAAGTTTTTGGTCACCTGCCCTAATTTCTCCTTATGTGGCTCGGTGTCAAATTTTTTTGTCTTATAATTCTCCTGTGCAGCGCCTTGGGACGTTTTACTACGTTAAAGGCGCTATATAAATACACATTGTTGTTGTAATAACCGCGCATGCACGAAAAATTGAATGGGCCGTGCAGCCAGTTAAAGGGCCCGCGCACCTAAAATGAAATTACGGGGAACATTGCTGACAACTGGCAGGGAAGAAAATGTTGTGCTGCAGCAGGGCACTTGCTGTAGTATTGGAAATGGCACATCTGCTGTTAAAGCCCCTTAAAGACGTCACGAAATTTACTCTTGGTTCACTCAGAACGAGCCCTTCTAGAGAATAAGCCAGAGGTTGGAGCAGATTAGCGAGCAAGAGGTGGTCAAAACCAAGGCTAAAGGGATCAAGGGATATGGGGAGAAGGCAGGGACAGGGTACTGAATTTGGATGATCAGCCATGATCTCATTGAATGGCGGAGCAGGCTCGAGGGGCCGAATGGCCTACTCCTGCTCCTATCTTCTATGTTTCTATGCTTCTATGCCTCCTTTCATGGATTTCTCCTGCCTCTCGCAGCAACAGTCCCTCTACTTCCTTCTCGGTACCTGTGGATCAGCAGTACTGAGTTGGGAAGATCAGGGATATTGGCCGATGTCCCAAGCCTCACCCCCTTTCACCGTCATTCCAATGTGGCCTGGCAAAGGGTGGACGGCTGACAGCCATTCCAGTGGGGGGCAGGAAAATTTGGGAGGCTAGATTTGGGGCAGGAATCTGGCAGTAGGCCTCCCCGGCCCATTTTCCTTGGTATACTACTCCTAGACCACCCTAAAGAGGACATATCCTGGAGAAAATCTGGGCCAGTATGTTTATTGTAAATATATAATTTGTCCTAGACAACATACTGTGGTTCACATTAGCACTTTCAGTAACACAATACATATTGAGAAGACCATCATCGCACAGACAGATTTCCATCCAACCTTCTGCAGCTTAAAAAAGACCTGCATTTATATAGTGCCTTTCATGACCACTGGATGTGCCAAAGCACTTTACAGCCAATGAAACGCTTTTTGAAGTGTAGTCACTGTTGTAATGTAGGAAACGCGGCAGCCAATTTGCACACAGCAAACTCCCATAAACAGCAATGTGATAATGCCCAGATAATATGTTTTAGGGATGTTGATTGAGGGATAAATATTGGCCAGGGCACCGGGGATAACTCCCCTGCTCTTCTTCAAAATAGTGGCCATGGGATCTTTTACGTCCACCTGAGAGAGCAGACGGGGCCTCGGTTTAACATCTCATCTGAAAGACGGCACCTCCGACAGTGCAGCACTCCCAGCGCTGCACTGGAGTGTCAGCCTAGATTTTTGTGCTCAAGTCCCTGGAGTGGGGACTGTGAACCCACAAACTCCTGACTCAGCAACAAGGGTGCTACCAACCGAACCACAGCTGACACTTTAGGATAGCATATAAGGATTAGTGCATTCCAAGGCAGTGATACACCAAGAGGCTAGGGTGATGTCGTAACCACAAGACCTCAAGGAGCTTCTCAACATGTGAATGATAACTTGTTTTGTTAAAGTCATTATAGCTTCTCTACGGATTACAAAGAATAACACAAATAGAAGAGTTTTGCCAGGAGGTGCCCATGCTGGGGTTGAGAAGACAGTGATAAATCAATCAAAAAAATTCACCAGAGCATTTTGATGTGTTACTATCTTATATATATCACAACCTATATATATTATGGGGGAAAAATTTGGTTGCTTTGCGCCTCCCATTAGCGCCCTAAGAGGGCGCCAATGGGGCGCAAAGCAACTAGCGCCCGGGCGCGGCGATGTTTGCTCCGCTCTCGAAATTGACCAGACATTTTGTGGCGGAGCTAAACACTACCGCCACGATCTCCTGCACCCGCAGATCGTGTCGTCAGTCGAGCGTGCAACGCCCCGGTAGCGCCCGGACCGGATATTGAGTGGCACCCCCTGCCTTACCGCCTGCCGTTAGCAATGACAGGTTTTGCAGTCAGGAAGGGACTGGGGGAGCGCTATTTAAAGGCGACTACTTCCTGCCTATTTTTGTCGGCAACCTTTTTGCACCACGAATTCTCAGAGAGAGAGAGAGACTTCTGGAGAGATTCAACGCTGTGTGAAGGAGTTTTGGGTACTGAGCAGCACTTTGCAGGTTTATTTTGATTTGACCTTCCTTGCATCGATTTAGAAGAGACTATGAGGGCTGCACTCTGAGCTCTTTCCCTGGGCCTCTCCATTGTTCTTTCCAGCAGATTTGATGTACATGTCTCTCCAGCGCCTGATTTCGTGCTCCAATCACCTCCAGGGGCGATAGGAGCCAAGTTTGCAGTCGGTGGTGATAATTAGCACCAGGCGCTAAACTTTGCGCCCGGACGATAATTGCGCCCCAAATGGGGTGATACCGAATTTCTCCCCCTATGTATTTTATGTACATGCACATATATACACACATACATCTATATATATATTATATGCTTTGTATTTTGTTGAATGGTTTGTTCTTCATATCTCTATTTATATTTGTAAGTCAATACATTAGTTGCTTTGCCTGTCCAATCTGGTCTGTGTAATATCCGTCAATCTGAAGTAAGTGTAGTAAAGTAGTACAATACCACATTTTTATGGTAAGCATAATATTGGAAAAACAGATGTATTAATATTTAGGTCATACAATTCTGTAGTTGAAAATTAAAGAAAAAAGCACTGCTTCTGATTTTTATTTTATTCATTTATGGGATGTGGGCGTCGCTGGCAAGGCCGGCATTTATTGCCCATTCCTAATTGCCCTTGAGAAGGTGGTGGTGAGCCGCCTTCTTGAACTGCTGCAGTCCATGTGGTGAAAGTGCTCCCACAGTGCTGTTAGGGAGGGAGCTCCAGGATTTCGACCCATCGACGATGAAGGAACGACGATATACTTCTAAGTCAGGATGGTGTGTGACTTGGAGGGGAACTTGGAGGTGGTGGTGTTCCCATGCCCCTGCTGCCCTTGTCCTTCTAGGTGGAAGAGGTCGCGGGTTTGGGAGGTGCTGCCGAAGAAGCCTTGGCGAGTTGCTGCAGTGCATCTTGTAGATGGTACACACGGCAGCCACGGTACGCCGGTGGTGGAGGGAGTGAATGTTTAAGGTGGTGGATGGGGTGCTAATCAAGCGGGCTGCTTTGTCCTGGATGGTGTCGAGCTTCTTGAGTGTTGTTGAAGCTGCACTCATCCAGGCAAGTGGAGAGTATTCCATCACACTCCTTACTTGTGCCTTGTAGATGGTGGAAAGGCTTTGGGGAGTTAGGAGGTGAGTCACTCGCCACAGAATACCCAACCTCTGACCTGCTCTTGTTGCCACAGTATTTACGTGGCTGGTCCAGTTAAGTATCTGGTCAATGGTGACCCCCAGGATGTCACCATTGATAAATCTGTGATAAATCAATTAAAAAATGTCACCAGAGCATTTTGATGTGTTACTACCTTATACATACCACAACCTATATGTATCATGTATTTTATACACATATACATATATATACACACATATATCGATATATTATATATATCTACCATGAGTTATATGCATGTACAATGACAAGCACCATTTTAATTGTCCTACGCACCCTAATGACTTATACCACTTACAATTATTTAATCTATGTAGTAGCAGCCACTTCTTAGTGAAATTAATTTTATTGCCATTTTCTATCTGACCATGAATTACACAGCAGTTAGCTCCACTGACGACAGGAACCACTGTCCAGCCACACTGTTTCAGAACTCACACACCACCAGTGTTCTGGCCAGTGTCCCACAGAATAAAACCGGCAAATTTCCATTTAAATATAAATCAAAGTGCAAGAATAGTCGAATCTACACAGGCGTATCCCAAGAACAATAAATCCCGGCTGGCAGTCACCATGAAGTATAAAAGGGCTGCTCACTTATTATTTTGAACAATAAAAATGCCAGCTGTCAGATCACGTACTCTCCAATTTGCCAAACTTTCCCTGAGGTGGTTAAATAGTGAAGCCCGTGCGAGGGTAGATTGTATTTCGGACCATGGCAGAAACAGACTTGATCAGTCTCCTTTCATTCCGTGCATTCTTACATTCTCAGGTTTCACTATGAGGCTTGATATAAACACACTTTTCAGATTTTCCTAGAAATTGTCCCCTACAACTTTATCATGCTGGTCGGCTGGGTGACTGGCTCATGTGGAAACCCATTGCATAGTTTAACAGTCTTCAAATCAAGCTACTGAGAAATTTACACTCACCTGCAGGGTGCCCAATATGGAGTACACACATTCTTCATGTAGAGACCTATCTCACTTACCCAAGTCCAGATAGTTTAGGTGCAAATTGGCAGAATAACAGCCTAGGAATTCTGCACTGGGTCACTGTTATAGTTAAACCAGCTAAAACCATGGGGCATATCAGTGCAGAGCATGAGTATGTTTCCCACTTCTTGTCCTGCTTGGACCACCCTAACCACTGGGGGCATTGGCTTGAAAAGTTCTTTGGTGTGCATGGGAAGAATTCCAACCCCCAGCAACAGGACACCCCTCCTGGATTCCAGTAGTGGACCAGGCAGGCTGGTGAATGAGTAACAATGCCCTGAAGTCATGCAGACCTGTCTGGCTCAGCTATCAGATTTCCAGGCCTGCTACAGAGGGGTGACTTGGTTGGGAGCTTCCATCGTCAGTCTCAATCTCCCCCACCCCTCGTCTAAAGGGGTTAGTTTGAAGGGATAATTACTAGTCCTAGCCCCTTTAGGGCTACCCCGGATCAGGCGTATTCCTCAGACGTTCACTTTCAACTAAAGTTTGAGGTAGCCAAATCCTAAAGACGCTTAATTGGGCCTAAAGGTCCGGACTATCTCTCCCTAAAGGAAAGGAACAACCTGAAGATATTACCGTCCTCCAGATAGCACTTTTAATAAGTTTAGCTAGGCTGTAACATTCCGGATATTATGAGGGTCCGGAAAACTCCCCCAGAATTCTGCAACTCCTCACCAAAGAGTGTACAGAGATTGAGTTTGCGAGTTTGATACAGAAGTATTATGTGAGACAATTCTAAAAATATATAGATTTATTAAAGAACCGACATGTATTTTACAGTTGGTGAGTCAATCGCAACATTAACAGTTCCAAAAAGAGAAAGCTTTACAATCTTATAAGAGATCCTTATTCTCAAATCTTAACTTCGCTACAGTTTTACAGTTCTTAAAGTTTATTCAGGATATCCACCAAAATCAAATACAGTACCATTGATCCCCGAGGTACAAAGAGTTGTAGACTTACAGAGCTTGCCTCTGAAGCCGAGAATCGCTTTGCCCCTTTACAGCGAGTCTAGTATCCTATTTGAGAGTTCAATATTTATATCCTTTTCCAGTGGTATTCCTTTAAGGTTTTCTGCTGATGTAAGCTAATTATATCTCTCGTAATTTTTCTGCTGACCCCTGCAATTCTTAGTCACCTCAGCTGGTAGCAATACAGAATTATGTCTCCTGTGTAGGTGTCTTAAGCTTACCATAAAAACAGTATGACAGCAGGTGTTTCTATTTGATGTAATTTTTACTAAGGCCTTCTGTTTGTGCTCTTTACAAAGTGTAATTTAGAACACCTTAACTAGGGTGCTCTATGCAATACTTAGTCACCTCAGTTGGTTGTAACACAGAATCATGTCTCTCCTCTGTAGGTGTTCTAAGTTTAACACAGAAACAGTGTGACGGCAGGTGTTTCTTTTACTTGATGTCATTTTTACAAAGACATATGTTTCTTAATTTTATGTGCCTCTTTACAAAGTGTAACTTAGAACACCTTAACCAGGATGCACCATTGTCTTCTTTCCAAAGATTCAGACCGTCAGGAGCCTCCAACCTTCTGTTTCAACAAGGCCATTGACTCAGTGTCAACAACCATCCCATCCCCATAATGCTGTTAACAATACAGCTTCTCCATTGTTAGGTTTTTAGATTTCCAAACTCAGTTTGTCATGTTTTAATAAGGCCAGATTTCTTTCATAGAATGGTGTATTTTTCTGAATAGGTTATATGGCTTATTCCTTCACAAGTTGGTGGTCAGACTACTCAGCACGAGTGTGAGCTCTCACTCGATGAACAATAGGTAGCAAGAGCTCCTCATAAAGAAAGAAAGACTTGCATTTATATAGCACCTTTCACAACCACCGGATGTCTCAAAGCACTTTACAGCCAATGAAGTACTTTTTGAAGTGGAGTCACTGTTGTAATGTGGGAAACGCAGCAGCCAATTTACACACAGCAAGCTTGATATACCTATCAATTCATCCAATGAAAAGCGACGAGTTAAGATAGTAACTATAGGTTTTTATTGGCTAAATAACAGAGCCCACCCTTGTGGGTGATCGGGTCCAACAAGGAGGAATACCAGCCAGTCGACCACCTTTATACCTGGGCAGGTAGGTGGAGTCATGGGCGGAGTCAGCTGTGGTCAGCCCAGGTATAACAGCATGACAAGAGGTGACCTTGTGTAGTGATACAACAGTGTAAACAGTGATAACCATAGTGTAACGATATAAACAGTGATAACCATAGTGTAACGATAGTGAATGATAAAAGTGGTTTACCACATTCACCCTTTGTTTAGATTTGAGTCCGGCGGGGTGAAGTGTACTACCAGTTCGGGTATGTCAGTCTGTCCGGAGGCCTCGTAAGTCCCTCTGATCGGCGCAGCAGCGGCGGCGGTGATGCAGTATCCGATGTTAATGCTGGTGTCTGCGTGGTCGGTGAAGGCTCGTGGGGTTCCGGCATGCCGTCTACCTGGGGTGGATTTGGGGGGGTGGTGGGGGGTAACGGTGGTGTCTCAGGGGTGCCCGAGGGTGCAAGGTCTCGTAAGGAGACTGTGTCCTCCCGCCCGTCTGGGTATGCCACATAGGCGTACTGGGGGTTGGCGTGCAGGAGGTCCACCCTCTCAACCAGGGGGTCCGTTTTATGGGCCCTCACGTGCTTTCGCAGCAAGACGGGCCCCGGAGAAGTCAGCCATGTTGGTAGCGAGGTTCCCGTAGTCGACTTCCTGGGGAAAACAAACATTCGTTCATGGGGGGTGGCGTTAATGGCCGTGCAAAGCAGTGACCGGATGGAATGCAGCGCTGCCGGGAGGACTTCCTGCCAGCGAGAGGTTGGCAGGCCCTTAGACTTTAAGGCTAAGAGAACGGCCTTCCAGACAGTCGCGTTCTCTCTTTCCACCTGGCCGTTCCCTCGGGGGTTGTAGCTGATGGTCCTGCTTGCAGCAATGCCTCTCGCTAGTAGGAACTGGCGAAGTTCCTCGCTCATGAAGGATGAGCCCCGGTCGCTATGTATATAGTTCGGGAACCCGAACAAAGCGAAGAGGTCGTTCAGGCATTTAATGACCGTGGTACTGGTCATGTCTGGGCAGGGGAAGGCAAAGGGGAAACGGGAGTACTCATCAATGATGTTGAGGAAGTACACATTACGGTCAGAGGACGGGAGGGGCCCCTTAAAATCGATGCTCAAGCGCTCGAAGGGGCGGGTGGCCTTGATCAGGCTTGCTCTGTCCGGCCTAAAGAAATGCGGTTTGCATTCGGCGCAGGTTTGGCAGTTCCTGGTCATGGTCCTGACCTCCTCGATGGAGTAGGGTAGGTTGCGGGCCTTAATGAAGTGGTAAAGTCTGGTGACCCCGGGGTGGCAGAGGTCGTTGTGGAGGGTCTGCAGTCTATCAATTTGCGCGTTGGCGCATGTACTTCGTGATAGAGCATCTGGGGGTTCGTTCAGTTTACCAGGCCGGTACAAGATATCATAATCATAGGTGGAGAGCTCGATTCTCCACCTCAAGATCTTGTCGTTCTTGATTTTGCCCCTCAGCTTGTTATTAAACATAAAAGCGACCGAACGCTGGTCGGTGAGGAGGGTAAATCGTTTGCCTGCCAGGTAATGCCTCCAGTGTCGTACTGCCTCCACGATCGCCTGGGCCTCCTTCTCGACCGAAGAGTGTCGGATCTCAGGGCCCTGGAGGGTCCTTGAGAAGAAGGCCACAGGTCTCCCCGCCTGGTTAAGGGTTGCTGCTAGGGCGAAGTCGGATGCATCGCTCTCCACTTGGAAAGGGATAGACTCATCCACCGCGTGCATCGTGGCCTTAGCAATGTCTCCCTTTATGAGGGAGAAGGCTGCGCATGCTTCTGCCATCAGGGGGAAGGAGGTGGACTTCATGAGGGGTCTGGCTTTGTCCGCATAATTCGGCACCCATTGGGCATAGTAGGCGAAGAGCCCCAGGGTTCTCTTCAGCACCTTTGGACAGTGGGGGAGGGGTAGCTCCATGAGGGGGCGCATTCTTTCAGGGTCGGGGCCGATGACCCCGTTCTCTACTACGCAGCCGAGGATGGCGAGACGCGAGGTGTTAAACACACATTTCTCCTTATTGTAAGTGAGGTTCAGCCGTTCAGCCGTACGGAGGAATTTCTCCAGATTAACATCGTGGTCCTGCCGGTCGCGGCCGCAGATGGTGACGTTATCTAGATAAGGGAACGTGGCCTGCAGCCCGTTCTGGTCAACCATCCGGTCCATCTCCCTTTGGAAGACCGAAACCCCGTTGGTGACGCCGAAGGGAACCCTAAGGAAGTGGTAGAGGCGGCCATTCGCCTCGAAGGCGGTATACTGGCGGTCCTCAGGGCGGATAGGGAGTTGGTGATAGGCCGACTTAAGGTCGATGGTGGAGAATACCCGGTACTGTGCAATCTGATTGACCATATCAGATATGCGGGGAAGGGGGTATGCGTCCAGCTGGGTGTACCGGTTTATGGTTTGGCTGTAGTCGATGACCAGGCGGTTTTTATTGCCGGTCTTAACGACTACGACCTGGGCACGCCAGGGGCTGTTGCTCCTCTCGATGATGCCCTCCTTCAGGAGACGCTGCACCTCAGAGCTAATAAAAGCTCTGTCCCCGGCGCTGTACCGCCTGCTCTTGGTGGCGACGGGTTTACAGTCGCGGGTGAGGTTAGCGAACAGGGAGGGGGGCGGGACCTTGAGGGTGGATAGGCCGCAGGTGGTATGCGGTGGGCGGTTTAAAGGCTGCTGGTTGTCGACTGTGAGTGGGGGGAGGGGTCCACCGTATGCCAAAGTGACACTTTGAAGGTGGGATTGGAAGTCCAGCCCTAGTAGGACGGCAGCGCAGAGCTGGGGCAGGACGAGGAGTTTAAAGTTTTTATACTCCGTGCCCCTAACCGACAGGGTCACAACACAGTAGCCGCTGATGTCTGTAGAATGGGACCTCGACGCCATCGAGATCCGGTTGCGCGTTGGCCGGACAGTGAGGGAGTAGTGGCTCACCGTGTCTGGTTGGATGAAACTCTCCGTGCTTCCGCTGTCGAACAGGCAGGTCATGGCGTGGCCGTTTACTTTGATGTCCATCATGGACTTGGACAGGTGACGCGGGCGAGCTTGGTCCAGTGTGACGGAGGCTAGTGTATGGCTGAGCGAGCTGCTGTAGTCTGCGGGTGAGGCGGTGGTTGGGTCTGGAGACAAGGTGGGGGTCGAGTGTGGTGGACAAAATGGCGGCGCCCACGAGGTTGAATAAAATGGCGGAGGAGATGGCCGCCCCCACAACTCACATGAGGCACTGCTGGCGTCGGTGGCCTTGATCAAAGATGGCCGCCCCCACGACTCACACGAGGGGATACTGGCATCTGTGGCCTTGATGAAAGATGGCCGCCCCCACAACTCGCATGAGGCACTGCTGGCGTCTGTGGCTCTCCCCCTGCAGGCCTTCGCGAAGTGGCCTTTCTTGTGGCAATCGGAGCAAGTCGCGTTTCTTGCAGGGCTGCGCGTCCTCGGGTGTTTCGTCTGGCCACAGAAGAAGCAGCCGGCGGCCCGATCGCCGGGCTCCGATGTTGCAGCCGATACTGGGGGTGGCGGTCCCGATCGGTTCTGGGACGCCGACGCTGAGGTAGGTCCCAGAGGCGGCGGTGCGAGGGGTATTGCGGCCGGGGTCAGGCCGGAGTCCCAGGGTCGCACAGCACAGTACCTGGAATACGCCTCGAGGTCCCGATGGGCCACTTCCAGAGAGCGAGCGAGGGCTGCAGTTGTATTCAGGTCGAGGTCCTTTGATTCGAGCAGTCTTTGCCGTGAGTAGTCGGACCGAAGGCCTTTCATGAAGGCATCGCGGATATTCCCTTCAGTATTTTCTGCAGCCGTTACAGCTTTAAAGTCACAGTCCCTGCCGAGTGTTTGTAGCGCCCGTAAAAATTCATCTACAGACTCTCCTGGCTGTTGCGAACGGGATCTTAGGAGATGTCTGGCATACATAGAGTTTACCGGGCTCCGGTACTGCTCTTTCAGCAGGTTGAGGGCGTCCTCATATGTAGTAAGGTCCTGGATGAGTGCAAATACTTTAGGGCTCACTTGGGCGGTCAGAACTCTTAGTTTGGATCCCGGAGGCACGCCGGATTCTCCCAGGTAGGATTCGAAACAGCTCAGCCAGTGTTTGAAGTCGAGGGCTGAGTTCGCTGCCTGTGGGTTTAGATCCAGGTACGGCGGTCGGAGGGCTCGCAGCCAGGCCAGCTGCTGTGGCTGTTGTAGCTGGCCGTTTGGCTGGTTGTTTGGCTGCTCCGATCCACTCATTTCAAAATTTAGCCAATAAAATTGATATACCTATCAATTCATCCAATGAAAAGCGACGAGTTAAGAAAGTAACTATAGGTTTTTATTGGCTAAATAACAGAGCCCACCCTCGTGGGTGATCGGGTCCAACAAGGAGGAATACCAGCCAGTCGATCACCTTTATACCTGGGCAAGCAGGCGGAGCCATGGGCGGAGTCAGCTGTGGTCAGCCCAGGTATAACAGTGTGGCAAGAGGTAACCTTGTGTAGTGATACAACAGTGTAAACAGTGATAACCATAGTGTAACGATATAAACAGTGATAACCATAGTGTAACGATAGTGAACGATAAAAGTGGTTTACCACAAAGCTCCCGCAAACAGCAATGTGATAATGACCAGATAATCTGTTTCTGTTATGTCGATTGAGGGATAAATATTGGCCATGACACCGGGGATAACTCCCCTACTTTTCTTCGAAATAGTGCCACGGGATCGTTTACATCCACCTGAGAGAGCAGACAGGGCCTCGGTTTAACGTATCATCTGAAAGACGGCCCCTCCGACAGTGCAGCACTCCCTCAGCACTGCACTGGAGTGTCAGCCTAGCTTTATGTGCTCAAGTCCCTGGAGTGGGGACTGTGAACCCACAACCTTCTGACTCAGAGGCGAGTTTGCTGCCCACTGAGCCACAGCTGACACTCATGAGTGTATAGTGAGCAGCATAACTCACTATAAGATCCTCCTGACGACAGCATGGATTTACACCATATCTCATTGAATGGTGGCTCCACCAGTTGGAGATGCAACCAATTATGGTAAACACTTAACCCAGGCATATTCTTCAACGTGGTCTTCAGGCAATGCCTTTTAGCAGTTGACATCCCAAGTTTCAGAGTTCCATCAGTGACTATCCTTTCAGTGTGGTAGAAGTTGTGTGCGAGCCAGCATGATGCTCTGGACCTTCAAGTCCAATACCACGTTCCAAGCTTGTTCATCACCAGCTGCTTAATCCAGCTCCTCATATGAGGGATATTAGAAAAGGCACATATCCATCAAAAGGTTTGGCGCCTTCAGGGGACAGAGACCCCACCTTTCTTGCAGCCACTCCGCACAATAATATTGCGCATTTCCGATTTTAATCGCTCCACCATTGGCGGTCGTGTCTTCAGCTGCCGAGGCCCTAAGCTCTGAAATTCCCTCCCTAAACCTCTCCGCTTCTCTTCCTCCTTTAAGATGCTCCGTAAAACTTACCTCTTCGACCAAGCTTTTGGTCATCTGCCTTAATATCTCCTTTATGTGGCCCGGTGTCAAATTTTGTTTGATAACGCTCCTGTGAAATGCCTTGGGACATTTTACTACATAAAAGGCGCTATATAAATGCAAGTTGTTGTCGTTGTTATTGATCCTAAATCATAGTGGATTTTGCCTCTTCACTATCACGATCGTGGCTACATGTAGCTCAGTAAATGTTGTGCTGTGAGGAGGATGCTGAGAAACTCCAGGATGATTTGGACAGGTTGGGTGATTGGGCAGAAGCATGGCAGATGCAATATAACGTGGATAAATGCGAGGTTATCCACTTTGGTGTCAAAAACAGGAAGGCAGATTATTATCTGAATGGCAATAGATTGGGAGAAGGGGAAGTGCAATGAGGCCTGGGTGTCCTTGTGCACCAGTCACCGAAGGTAAGCATGCAGGTGTAGCAGGCGGTTAAGAAGGCAAATGGTATGTTGGCCTTCGTAGCGAGAGGGTTTGAGTACAGGAACAAGGATGTCTTGCTGCAGTTGTACAGGGCCTTGGTGAGACCACATCTTGAGTATTGTGTGCAGTTTTGGTTGCCTGATCTGAGGAAGGATGTTCTTGCCATGGAAGGAGTTCAGTGAAGATTCACTAGGCTGATACCTGGGATGGCAGGAATGACGTATGAGGAGAGATTGGGTCGATTGGGCTTATACTCGCTGGAGTTTAGAAGAATGAGAGGGGATCTCATTGAAAATTATAAAATTCTGACAGGACTGGACAGACTAGATGCAGGAAGGATGTTCCCGATGGTCGGGGAGTCCAGAACTGAAAGGATTCGCAAATTTCATGTCTCCCCCGAAGATTTACTTTTGGCTTATTGAAAAAAAAAACCCTGGTTGGACTGAGTTTAAAATCCAGGGCTCCAGGGCTCAACAAGATGGCTGCAGTCAACCTCATGGCCAAGGCCTGTAAGTTTCAGTTTGGACTGATCAAGAAGGAACTTTCCAGAAATTAGAATGCAGACAGACCTTCTGCATTTATGCATGCGAAGCAAACTCAGTGGCATTCGGTCCTCTGATTAAAACCCATCAAGGTTGTTTGCACAAGCAATCAAGAGCAAGCAAGGCCTATTCAATATGTAATGGGACAAGCTTAGCTGCATTTCAGACCTTCGTTAGAGAACATCGACACTGTTTACAAACGATCAACGGGGCATTCAGACTGGAATGGCCCCATCACGAAACCCGTTGGCCAAAGGGGAACACTGATGAGGCGTTTAAAACCGATTAACCGGCCATCCAGGTCGATGGGCCCAGATCGGTTTCCTTTGTATGAGCTTCAACACGTCCAGGTCAGACAAAGAAATGAGCTGATCTGGCAGGAGATAAGGGCTACCGGGAAGGGTATAACTAGTCCCTCGGGAAGCCAACTCTCTCTCTCTCTCCCGTCTCGCCTCCGGTGCCCTGCCGTATCATCAACCCAGCGAGAGGATCGTCGATGAAGAGCCCGTCCAGGGAAGTAGGATACCCACAGTTACATTTGAATTACTGGGGTATCTCTGCTTTGGGGCGGTGAAAAACCTAAAACATCGGCAGGCAACAGGGCACAGAGCAGGCGTTTCAACATCCTAGACTGGTGAGCATCAACTTTCTGGCCCATTACAAGACAACCTAGATAGGTGTAAAGGGTGGGAGTTAAGGGGAATTGCTAAAGTGTCATTTTAGTCATTTTCCCTCGATGTGTCTGTTTCTCCTCCCCCTTTAAGTGTAATTGTGCTGCATCCATAGTGATTTTTCTCTGTATAGTAATTGTTTCTCTATTTTAATAAACATTGGTTTTCTTTGCACCGAACCACTGGTCTCGTTTGTCTATATCGCTACTTGTAAATAAGTCCGGTGGTCAGAACTAAAAGGGGGAAGCGATTCAAACCGCACGGGGCTGGGGTAGCTCAGGCACACGACTGACTGGCCAGGCACAAACCCCAAACCAAAACCCCCTACAGAACCAGGGGTCACAGTCTAAGGATAAGGGGTAAGCCATTTAGGACAGAGATGAGGAGGAATTTCTTCACCCAGAGAGTGGTGAACCTATGGAATTCTCTACCACAGAAGGCAGTAGAGGCCAATTCATTAAATATATTCAAGAAGGAGTTGGATATATTTCTTAAGGCTAAAGGGATCAAGGGGTATGGGGAGAAAGCAGGGACAGGGTACTGAATTTGGATGATCAGCCATGATCACATTGAATGGCGGAGCAGGCTCGAGGGGCCGAATGGCCTACTCCTGCTCCTATCTCCGCATACCCACCGACTGAAGCCTGCAGGAAGAAACAAAGGTAAGTAAACTTTTTCTAACACTTTCCACTCACCTCACATACTCACCTCTCCACACTTGCACCCATCACTTACCTTCACAGCGCACTTTTGCACCCCTCCGACCCCCTCAGACCCACTGCTCGCCTCGGTGACCCTGGCGGGGTTCGGAGCCTTCGGGAAGCCCACACTTGTGTGGGTAAAATGGGGATAATCCTCTTATCTGCCTGTTAACTACCTGTTAACAGGCAGTTAAGTGGCTGTAATCCCCTTCCCGCCTCCAAGGAGACGGGACCCGGCGCGGGTCGGCTACCTGCCTCCCGGGAAGATAGCACGGACGCGGGTTGGGGGCGGGATGGGCACCTCAACAACCAGAGGATCAAATGGCCATGATTTTGAACATTTTCTCTTTTTATTGATCTTAATGCTTGCCGTGGAACAAAATCAGAAGCGCCCCATAATTCCTGGGTTTCTTTTTAAAGTGCTTTCACCAGTTTTCTTCCCTTTTCTTTTAAATCATGAAGGCATCGATTTCTTGCCGGAGTGCAGTTCCTCAGGTGGCAGTTGCAATTTGGTATCTTGCCCAAAATGCCATTATTCTTCATGTGTGAACCTTGATAGAGATCTTTGGAGGCGACCCCACTGTGGGTGTGTCTCACAGCAGAGTTCATAGAAGATAGGAGCCGGAGCAGGCCATTCGGCCCCTCGAGCCTGCTCCGCCATTTAATGAGATCATGGCTGATCATCCGAATCCAGTCCCCTGTCCCTGCTTTCTCCCCATATCCCTTGATCCCTTTAGCTTTAAGAAATATATCCAACTCCTTCTTATTTAATGAATTGGCCTCAACTGCCCTGTGTGGCAGAGAATTCCACAGGTTCACCACTCTCTGGGTGAAGAAATTCCTCCTCATCTCTGTCCTAAATGGCTTACCCCTTATCCTTAGACTGTGACCCCTGCTTCTGGACTCCCCCGCCATCGGGAACATCCTTCCTGCATCTAGTCTGTCTAGTCCTGTTAGAATTTTATAGGTTTGAATGAGATCCTCTCTCATTCTTCGAAACTCCAGCGAATATAAGCCTAATCAACCCAATCTCTCCTCATACGTCATTCCTGCCATCCCAGGTATCAGTCTGGTGAATCTTCGCTGCACTCTCTCCATGGCAAGAACATCCTTCCTCAGATAAGGTGACCAAAACCAAATCCTTCCTCAGCTGAAGTAAACACACAATAGGGGTCAAAGGGTAGCAACCAGGAGTGGCACCCGGGTTGATTTTCCTTTCTCTAACCCAGGTACCCACCACCAAGTACGATATGTAGTTATTCATAGGAAGATAGGAACAGGAGCAGGCCATTCAGCCCCTCGAGCCTATTCCGCCATTCAATGAGCTCATGGCTGATCTGTGCCTCAACTCCACCTACCTGCCTTGGTTCCTTACCCCCTTTAATACCCTTGCCGCACAAGAATCTCTCAATCAATCAGTTGATTCAGTAGTCATAAGGGAACTGGCTTTGCTACAGTACAAAGGGATCTGGGGGTCCTGGTGCATGAAACACAGAAGATTTGTATGCAGGTACAGCAGGTGATCAGGAAGGCCAATGGAATCTTGGCTTTTATTGCAAGGGGGATGGAGTATAAAAGCAGGGAAGTCTTGCTTCAGTTATACAGGGTACTGGTGAGGCCACACCTGGAATATTGCGTACAGTTTTGGTTTCCATATTTAAGAAAAGATATACTTGCTCTCGAGGCAGTTCAGAGAAGGTTCACTCGGTTGATTCCGGAGATGAGGGGGTTGACTTATGAGGAAAGGTTGAGTAGGTTGGGCCTCTACTCATTGGAATTCAGAAGAATGAGAGGCGATCTTATCGAAACATATAAGATTGTGAGGGGGCTTGATCGGGTGGATGCGGGGAGGATGTTTCCACTGATGGGTGAGACTAGAACGAGGGGGCATAATCTTAGAATAAGGGGCTGCCGTTTCAAAACTGAGATGAGGAGAAACTTCTTCACTCAGAGGGTAGTAAATCAGAGAGCTGTGGAAGCTGCGACATTAAATAAATTTAAAACGGAGATAGACAGTTTCCTAGCTGATAAGGGAATTAGGGGTTACGAGGAGCGGGCAGGGAAGTGGACATGAGTCTAGGTTCGGATCAGCCATGATCCTATTGAATGGCGGAGCAGGCCTGAGGGGCCGTATGGCCTACTCCTGCCCCTTATGTTCTTATGTTATTGCTGGTTTAGCAGGAAAGGGGGCTTAGAGTAGAAGAAAGGATGAGTAAAAGATAGATGGTCGCGGGAACAGAACCTGGTTACTGGGGTGAACTGGATTGGTGGAATAGCCTTTTTCTGGGTTCGTAGATTCTTATGGTTTAATGTTGTCAGTGACCATGTACAATGGCAACAATAATCTCCATTTAAATTGAAAACGGGCAGCCCGCTAGGCTCTTAATGCTTTGAGAAATCCAGTGGTCGTGAAAGGCGCTATATAAATGCAAGTCTTTCTTTCATTAAAATACAGTGGCCCATCTAATATTGTTACCAGGTTATTTTCAAATCCTGTGTCAAACCTATGGTCCAAAGTCCAGGTAATAGTTATAAGATAAGGTCAGAAACATAACGGAATCAGCATTTGTTTTTCATTTCCTCGGCAAATATCCCGAACATTTCAGCATTTTTTTTTTAAATAGTAAAGTTAATGATAAAAGTTATCAAAAAATGAATTAGTTTGGAAGATTGGCTGCTCTATAGTCGTGGAATCAATTTCCTCTAACAAAGAGCAGTCGCAGGAAGGCAATTTGTTTTAACTTGAACTTCAAATTCAATGGAAATCAGCAGTTTCTGGTCCCATCGTCTGAATGGTGTCATTACTGGAGTTGCTTCACTGAGAACGAGAGAGACTGGGTTGGGTCTTGCTAACGAGCAGCCTCCTTCGATATTCTGCAGTTAAGCTGCCGTCCAGTGAGAAAGAAAGTGTCCAGCAGAAAATAACCACTCCCCACTCTGACCTCTCCGCCCTCGGCCCCTTACACTGTTCCGATGAAGCTCAACGTAAGCTCGAGGAACAGCACCTCATCTTTCGATTAGGCACTTTACAGACTTCTGGACTCAACATCGAGTTCAACAATTTCAGATCATAACCTCGGCCCCCATTTTGAGCTTCCAATCCTAAATCCTCTCCATCACTGAGACCGCCTATTTCCACCTCTGTAACATCGCCCGCCTCCATCTCAGCCTCAGCTCATCTGCTACTGAAACCCTCATCCATGCCTTTGTTACCTCTAGACTCGACTATTCCAATGCTGTCCTGGTTGGCCTCCCACATTCCACCCTCCCTAAACATGCGCTCATCCAGAACTTGGCTGCCCGTATCCTAACTCGCACCAAGTCCCGTTTGCCCATCTCCCCTGTGCTCGCTGACCTACATTGGCTCCCCGTTCGGCAACGTCTTGATTTTAAAATTCTCATCCTTGTTTTCAAATCCCCCAGTGGCCTCACCCCCTCCCTAACTCTGTAATCTCCTCCAGCCCCACAACCCCCGAGATATCTGCGCTTCTCCAATTCTGGCCTCTTGTGCATCCCTGATTTCCATCGCTCCACCATTGGTGGCCGTGCCTTCAGCTGCCAAGGCCCTACGCTCTGGAATTCCCTCCCTAAACCTCTCTGCTCTACTTTTACTTCCCTCTCCTCCTTTAAGAAGCTCCTTAAAACTTACCTCTTTGACCAAGCCTGTCCTAATATCTCCTGATGTGGCTCGGTGTCAAATGTTGTTTGATAATCGCTCTTGTGAGGCGCCCTGGGACGTTTTACTACAATAAAGGCGCTATATAAATGAAAGTTGTTGTTGCTGTCGGCAGGAGCTCGCAAAAATTTGATAATTTGGTGGAATCTGCCACCTTTATCAGAGGGCCGATTTAAACTGTGCTTGATTCCATGAAGACTCTTGCAGGTCCCACATCCACCATTCCATTGACGGCAGTGTATTGCCGGCGACCCGTATGATCGGGGCAGAGAAGGTGGGAGCAGTGGGAAATCTGGTGGATTAAGCCATCCCGCTGACTCCCTTCCTTTTTTCAATGCCAGACCTCCAGGATTCCTGCCCAACCCTTCCATCACAGGAAATTCATGTGATAAAAAAGGTCTTTGAGGATGGAGAGGGGCCCACCCCCGTTTCCCACCCCTGTCACATTAGTACCACTGACCACAGACACACCACTGACCACAGACACGCCACTGGCCCCAGACACACCACTGACCCCAGACACACCACTGACCCCAGACACGCCACTGGCCCCAGACACACCACTGGCCCCAGACACACCACTGGCCCCAGACACACCACTGACCCCAGACACACCACTGATCCCAGACACACCACTGACCCCAGACACACCACTGACCCCAGACACACCACTGACCCCAGACACACCACTGACCCCAGACACACCACTGATCCCAGACACACCACTGACCCCAGACACACCACTGACCCCAGACACACCACTGACCCCAGACACACCTCTGACCCCAGACACACCACTGATCCCAGACACACCACTGGCCCCAGACACACCACTGACCCCAGACACACCACTGACCCCAGACACACCACTGACCCCAGACACACCACTGACCCCAGACACACCACTGACCCCAGACACACCACTGGCCCCAGACACACCACTGACCCCAGACACGCCACTGACCCCAGACACACCACTGATCCCAGACACACCACTGACCCCAGACACGCCACTGACCCCAGACACGCCACTGACCCCAGACACGCCACTGGCCCCAGACACACCACTGATCCCAGACACACCACTGACCCCAGACACACCACTGGCCCCAGACACACCACTGGCCCCAGACACACCATCGACCCCCAGATGCACCACTGACCCCAGACACACCACTGGCCCCAGACACACCACTGGCCCCAGACACACCACTGACCCCAGACACACCACTGACCCCAGACACACCACTGACCCCAGACACACCACTGGCCCCAGACACACCACTGACCCCAGACACACCACTGACCCCAGACACACCACTGGCCCCAGACACACCACTGGCCCCAGACACACCACTGACCCCAGACACACCACTGACCCCAGACACACCACTGACCCCAGACACACCACTGACCCCAGACACACCACTGACCCCAGACACGCCACTGGCCCCAGACACACCACTGGCCCCAGACACATCACTGGCCCCAGACACACCATCGACCTCCAGACACACCACTGACCCCAGACACACTACTGGCCCCAGACACATCACTGGCCCCAGACACACCATCGACCCCCAGATGCACCACTGACCCCAGACACACCACTGACCCCAGACACACCACTGGCCCCAGACACACCACTGACCCCAGACACACCACTGGCCCCAGACACACCACTCACCCCAGACACACCACTGACCCCAGACACAGCACTGGCCCCAGACACACCACTGACCCCAGACACACCACTGACCCCAGACACACCACTGACCACAGACACACCACTGGCCCCAGACACACCACTGACCCCAGACACGCCACTGGCCCCAGACACACCACTGATCCCAGACACACCACTGACCCCAGACACACCACTGGCCCCAGACACATCACTGGCCCCAGACACACCATCGACCCCCAGATGCACCACTGACCCCAGACACACCACTGACCCCAGACACACCACTGGCCCCAGATGCACCACTGACCCCAGACACACCACTGACCCCAGACACACCACTGGCCCCAGACACGCCACTGACCCCAGACACACCACTGGCCCCAGACACACCATTGGCCCCAGACACACCACTGGCCCCAGACACACCACTGACCCCAGACACACCACTGACCCCAGACACACCACTGACCCCAGACACACCACTGACCCCCAGATGCACCACTGACCCCAGACACACCACTGACCACAGACACACCACTGACCCCAGACACAGCACTGGCCACAGACACACCACTGGCCCCAGACACACCACTGATCCCAGACACACCACTGACCCCAGACACACCACTGACCCCAGACACACCACTGACCCCAGACACACCACTGGCCCCAGACACACCACTGATCCCAGACACACCACTGGCCCCAGACACGCCACTGACCCCAGACACACCACTGGCCCCAGACACACCACTGACCCCAGACACACCACTGACCCCAGACACAGCACTGGCCCCAGACACACCACTGGCCCCAGACACACCACTCACCCCAGACACACCACTGACCCCAGACACAGCACTGGCCCCAGACACACCACTGACCCCAGACACACCACTGACCCCAGACACACCACTGACCACAGACACACCACTGGCCCCAGACACACCACTGACCCCAGACACGCCACTGGCCCCAGACACACCACTGATCCCAGACACACCACTGACCCCAGACACACCACTGGCCCCAGACACATCACTGGCCCCAGACACACCATCGACCCCCAGATGCACCACTGACCCCAGACACACCACTGACCCCAGACACACCACTGGCCCCAGATGCACCACTGACCCCAGACACACCACTGACCCCAGACACACCACTGGCCCCAGACACGCCACTGACCCCAGACACACCACTGGCCCCAGACACACCATTGGCCCCAGACACACCACTGGCCCCAGACACACCACTGACCCCAGACACACCACTGACCCCAGACACACCACTGACCCCAGACACACCACTGACCCCCAGATGCACCACTGACCCCAGACACACCACTGACCACAGACACACCACTGACCCCAGACACAGCACTGGCCACAGACACACCACTGGCCCCAGACACACCACTGATCCCAGACACACCACTGACCCCAGACACACCACTGACCCCAGACACACCACTGACCCCAGACACACCACTGGCCCCAGACACACCACTGATCCCAGACACACCACTGGCCCCAGACACGCCACTGACCCCAGACACACCACTGGCCCCAGACACACCACTGACCCCAGACACACCACTGACCCCAGACACAGCACTGGCCCCAGACACACCACTGGCCCCAGACACACCACTGATCCCAGACACACCACTGACCCCAGACACACCACTGACCCCAGACACACCACTGACCCCAGACACACCACTGGCCCCAGACACACCACTGATCCCAGACACACCACTGACCCCAGACACACCACTGGCCCCAGACACACCACTGACCCCCAGATGCACCACTGACCACAGACACACCACTGGCCCCAGACACACCACTGACCCCCAGATGCACCACTGACCCCAGACACACCACTGGCCCCAGACACACCACTGACCCCCAGACACATCACTGGCCCCAGACACACCACTGGCCCCAGACACACCACTGACCCCAGACACAGCACTGATCCCAGACACACCACTGACCCCAGACACACCACTGGCCCCAGACACACCACTGACCCCAGACACACCACTGGCCCCAGACACACCACTGACCCCAGACACACCACTGACCCCAGACACATCACTGGCCCCAGACACACCACTGGCCCCAGACACACCACTGACCCCAGACACACCACTGACCCCAGACACACCACTGACCCCAGACACACCACTGACCCCCAGACACACCACTGATCCCAGACACACCACTGACCCCCAGACACACCACTGACCCCAGACACACCACTGGCCCCAGACACAGCACTGACCCCAGACACACCACTGACCCCAGACACACCACTGACCCCCAGACACACCACTGACCCCCAGACACACCACTGATCCCAGACACACCACTGACCCCCAGACACACCACTGACCCCAGACACACCACTGGCCCCAGACACACCACTGGCCCCAGACACACCACTGGCCACAAGGAAATTCGGGGCCCACTGTCCCAAAAATTAAATTCTCGGAAATACACGAGGATACCTCAACTTATGTATTTTCTCCAACAATTTTGATGGTCATTGTGAAGTAAAAAGCCCATCGATAAGGGCCCTGAAACTCTGTGAGGGTGCTAGCAATTTCCTGTTGTAACTCCAGTGGGAGACTGGTAAAAAACCCTTGAGAAGTTGTATAACTCTTCGATTCTCATTAAAATGCATTTTTTTAAATCTATCGTAAGACCATTAGAATCGGATGCACCTATTTCACTGAAACCAACCAGTGAGACAAGGTGATTTGATAATATTATTGGAGTTTCCCTTCAGAGGCACTCGTACTAAATCAAAGGACTTCTGTTGCAGTTCATTCAGGCCCAACAGCCTAATTTATTTATCATCAAGCTGATCTTTGTCCTGCTAAATAAAAATAAAAAGAAAGACATGCATTTATATAGCACCTTTCACGACCACTGGACGTGTCAAAGCGCTTTACAGCCAATGAAGTACTTTTTTGAAGTGTAGTCACTGTTGGAATGTGGGAAACGCGGCAGCCAATTTGCGCACAGCAAGCTCCCACAAACAGCAATGTGATAATGACCAGATAATCTGTTTTTGTTATGTTGATTGAGGGATAAATATTTGCCCCAGGACACCGGGGATAACTCCCCTGCTCTTCTTTGAAATAGTGCCCATGGGGATCTTTTACGTCCACCTGAGAGAGCAGACAGGGCCTCGGTTTAACGTCTCATCCGAAAGACGGCACCTCCGACAGTGCGGCACTCCCTCAGCACTGCACTGGGGGCGTCAGCCTAGCTTTATGTGCTCAAGTCCCTGGAGTGGGGACTGTGAACCCACAACCTCCTGACTCAGAGGCGAGTGTGCTGCCCACTGAGTCACAGCTGACACTTCAAGCTCTTGGATTGGCCCAGCAATATGGTTGAACATATTCCTCAGATTGGCTGCATCTTTGTGGCTTCCTGTACGTGCTGCAATATTGCAACCTTCTTTTGCTTTGTTTTTTTTTGTTTTTCTGAGGAGAGATTAAATGGTACTTAAGGCAACAAATGAACAGAGATTTGTAGATGGTTGAAAATCAAACTTGTGAAGGGGTCAGGGCTACATGGGCCTATTTAACTGAGCAGTGCTTTAAAATATAACAACATGTCTATTAATCACCATCAATGGGAGCAGTGTTTTGATAATCAGGCAATCTTGTGTCATTTAGCTCAAACTATGATGGGCTTTATTGAATTCATACATATTAGCCCCGAATTTGAGGGACTCTGTGCCTGGCGGGAGCGCAAGTCAGGTGATTGGACTCCAAGGTCAGACATCACGTTTGATTCGCTGCGCTCCTGAAATTTCCGGTTGTTAAACTCTTGTAATTTCGGGGCTATTGTTCCATGTAGCATATTAATTCTGTGCAATATTAAAATGAAATAGCAACTGTGGTGTCACAGACTGCTTCAGATTATCTGGTCATTATCACATTGCTGTTTGTGGGAGCTTGCTGTGCGCAAATTGGCTGCCGCGTTTCCCACATTACAACAGTGCCTACACTTCAAAAGTACTTCATTGGCTGTAAAGCGCTTTGAGACATCCGGTGGTCGTGAAAGGCGCTATAGAAATGTAAGTATTTCTTTTCTTTCTTTCTTTCTTCCTTCCTTTCTTCCTCAATGAAATCTAGGCATAGATGGATACATTTTCCTGCCCTTTCTTTATTTTTCGTTCGTTCATGGGTTGTGGGCGTCGCTGGCAAGACCAGCATTTATTGCCCATTCCTAATCGCCCTCGAGAAGGTGGTGGTGAGCCGCCTTCTTGAACCGCTGCAGTCCGTGTGGTGAAGGTACTCCCACAGTGCTGTTAGGGAGGGAGTTCCAGGATTTTGACCCAGCGACGATGAAGGATCGGCCGATATACTTCTAAGTCAGGATGGTGTGTGTGACTTGGAGGGGAACTTGGAGGTGGTGGTGTTCCCATGCGCCTGCTGCCCTTGTCCTTCCAGGCGGTAGAGGTCATGGGTTTGGGAAGGGCTGCCGAAGGAGCCTTGACGAGTTGCTGGCCAATGCTTATTCTATGGTCACAAAATGGAGGAAAATGTGGCACAAACCCATGACAACCAGGTTTTGCCCCCCACCTTCATGTAGCCCCAGGATTCATGGGTCTTCCCCTAAGGGAAGGCAGCATGCTTGAACTTACAATAGTGCAGGCTAAAGGCTGCAATGTTAATGAGGGGTAGGGGCTGTTCCCTATCTTCAATTTCCTGTTGGCTAGTCAATGGGGGTGGGAGGGGTCCATTTTGAGAAGTGGGCCTTAGTCTTTTTGCAGTGACCCCCCTCTCCAATTGGATCGCAAAGATGCCGGAACGAGAAGGAAGTCAGTTTTTTATTCTGAGTACAACAACAACTTGCACTTATATAGCACCTTTAATGTAGCAAGTGTCCCAAGGTGCTTCACAAGATCGTTATCAATAAAAGATTTTGCCACCGAGCTGAAGCAGGAGATATCAAGACTTGATCAAAGAGGCAGGTTTTAATGACCATCTTAAAGGAGGAGAGGGAGGTGGAGAGGTTTCGGGAGGGAATTCCAGAGCTTAGGGCCTCGGCAGCTGAAAGAACGGCCACCAATGGTTGAGCGATTATAATCAGGGATGCACAAGATGCTGGAATTGGTGGAGCACAGAGATCTCGGGGGAGTTGTGGGGCTGAAGGAGATTACAGAGGTAGGGAGGGGGGCGAGGCCATGGAGGGATTTGAAAACAAGAATGAGAATTTTAAAATTGAGGCATTTGCGGACTGGGGGCCAATGTAGGTCAACGAGCACAGAGGGTGATGGGTGAACGGGACTTGGTGCGAGTTAGGACACGGGCAGCAGAGTTTTGGAAGTTCACAAGTTTATGGAGGGTGGAATGTGGGAGGCCAGCCAGGAGTGCGTTGGAATAGTCAAGTCTAGAGGTAACAAAGGCATGGATGAGGGTTTCAGTGGCGGATGAGCTGAGGCAGGGGCGGAGATGGGCAATGTTACGGAGGTGGAAGTAGGCGACCTTGGTGATGGTGCAGATATGTGGTCGGAAGCTCATTTCGGGGTCAAACACAACAAGGCTGCAAATGGTCTGGCTCAGCTTCAGACAGTTGCCAGGGAGAGGGATGGAAACGGTGGCTAGGGAACAGAGTTTGTGGTGGGGACCAAAGACAATGCCTTCAGTCTTCCCGATATTTAGTTGGAGGAAATTTCTGCTCATCCAATACCAGATGACAGACAAGCAGTGTGACAAATTAGAGACAGTGGAGGCATTGAGAGAGGCGGTGGTGAGGTAGAGCTGAGTGTTGTCAGCGTACATGTGGAACCTGATGTATTTTCAGATGAAGTTGCCGAGGGGCAATGTGTAAATGAGAAATAGGAGGGGGCCAAGGATAGACCCTTGGGGGACTCCAGAGGTAACAGTACGTGAGTAGGAAGAGAAACCGTTGCAGATAATTCTCTGGCTACGATTCGATAGATAAGAATGGAACCAGACAAACATCGTGCCAGGTATCAGCACAGGAGGACTCCTGGTTGCTGCTTTAATATAACAGTTAGAAGACCCTGACAATAGTGACAGTTGCCATTGCTGCTGGCCTCTTTGTGGCAGACTTTCCTTCCCTTACTTGGGGGCGGGGGTGGGCATGTGCCGGGAGAATGTAGGGGCCAAGCAAAACAGATAATATACTAGCATGGATTGACAATTGGTTAACAGACAGAAAACAGAGAGTAGGAATAAATGGGTCATTTTCGGGTTGGCAGGCTGTAACTAGTGGGATACCGCAAGGATCAGTGCTTGGGCCTCAGCTATTCACAATCTACATCAATGATTTGTGAGGAGGATGCAAGGAGGCTTCAAGGGGATATAGACCGGCTAAGTGAGTTGGGCAAGATCATGGCAAATGGAATATAATGTGGAGAAATGTGACGTTATCCACTTTGGAAGGAAAAATAGAAAAGCAGAGTATTTTTTAAATGGTGAGAGATTGGGAAATGTTGGTGTTCAGAGGGACCTGGGTGTCCTTGTACACGAATCACTGAAAGTTAACATGCAGGAACAGCAAGCAGTTAGGAAAGCAAATGGTATGTTGGCCTTTATTACAAGAGGATTTGAGTATAAGAGTAAAGACGTCTTACTGCAATTATATAGGGCCCTGGTGAGACCACACCTGGAGTACTGTGCACAGTTTTGGTCTCCTTACCTAAGGCAGGATATACTTGTCATAGAGGGAGTGCAATGAAGGTTCATCAGACTGGTTCCTGGGATGGGGGGATTGTCCTATGAGGACAGATTGAGTAGACTAGGCCTATATTCTCTAGAGTTTAGAAGAATGAGAGGTGATCTCATTGAAACATACAACATTTTTACAGGGCTTGACAGGGTAGATGCAAGGAGGATGTTTCCCCTGGCTGGGGAGTCTAGAACCAGGGGTCACAGTCTCAGAATAAGGGGTCGACCATTTAGCACTGAGATGAGGAGAAATTTCTTCACTCGGAGGGCGGTGACTCTTTGGAATTCTCTACCCCAGAGGGCTGTGGAGGCTCAGTCGTTGAGTATATTCAAGACAGAGATCAATAGGTTTTTGAATATTAGGGAATCGAGGGATATGGGGATAGTGCAGGAAAGTGGAGTTGAGGTCGATGATCAGCCATGATCTTATTGAATGGCAGAGCAGGCTCGAAGGGCCAAATGGCCGACTCCTGCTCCTATTTCTTATGTTCTTATGTTCTAGATTAATTCACAAAACTATGTGGATTCAGATCAGACACAGTGCACTTGCGTGTGCGCAGGTGTGTGACTATCTGTATGTGGATGCTGGATGTAAACGGAAATGGGCTCAGCTGTGATACTCCCATGGTCAACTAACTTGAAAACACTGAGGGCTAAAAATTCAGTTTGGGGCGCCAAGCTCGCCTGGGCGCCGGAATTACCGCTGTGCGCGGAGCCACTTGCGCCATCCGGATATTCAGTTTCTGCGCCCCAAATGGAAGCGGGCCGCTAAACGAGGCTTCCCGCGCCCCGCTTGGGGCGCTGAAACTGAATATCGGCGCGCTAAGGGCCGCAGCGCCACACGCTGCGGCACGGCACGCTGCGGTACGGCACGGCACGCTGCGGTACTGCAGGCCTTCCTCCCACTGTTAAGGGGGAGGTGCCTGCAACAGCGTGAGCCCCGCTCGCGAGTGCCGGCAAATGAGCCCGGCACCAAGGAGAAGTGCCGGGCTCTCGGGAAACAGCCGGCAATGCCGCGGTGGGGGGGGGGGGGTGTAGGAGGCCGGGGACGGAGGTGCGGGCAGGCGGGCGCCGAAAAAGTGGCCGGCCGCACCTCCACCTTAACTAGCACCACTACCGCAACAGGTAGGCCCTGTGAACCGGTTGCTATTTGCGGCCGGTGCTGAGGAGGCGGGCGCGACCAAATATGGCCATCGGGGCGATAGCGGGGCGCTGTGCACACCGATGACGTCATCGGTGGCGGCGCAGCGCTACAGGCTAACGCCGCCATCAGCGCCCCGCTAAATATCGCGGGAGGTGTGGCCAGTGGCGCTAAAGCCACTGAGTGCCCTCTTTGGGCGCTAACTGGTGGCGCAGCCCACTGAATTTCTAGGCCTCATTGTCCAAGCTCGTTCATTAAGAATG